>NC_047086.1:172017921-172320951 GCF_902459505.1 Geotrypetes seraphini | reverse complement strand
TTTAATGTAAAACCACCTTCAGTGGTTTGGGATCTCAATGTGGTTCTTGCTCACTTGATGAAGCCTCCATTTGAACCAATGTCTATGGCTCATCTGAAATATCTCACTTGGAAAGTGGTCTTCCTCATTGTTCTCATGTCTGCTCGCACAGTCAGTGAGCTACAAACATTAGTAGTGGATCCACCTTTCACAATATTTCATCATGACAAGGTGGTAGTCTGCACTCATCCAAAATTCTTACCAAAAGTTGTTAAAGAATTTCATCTCGATCAATGAATTGTGCTTCCAGTGTTTTTTCCTAAGCCTCATTCTCATCCTGGAGAAACAGCTCTTCATACTCTGGATTGCAAGCGAGCTTTGGCCTTCTATCTGCAAAGGACTAAACCACATAGATCTTCTCCTCAACTTTTTGTCTCCTTTGATCCAAACAAGTTGGTACCTCCAGTTTCCAAGAGATCAATCTCCAATTGGTTGGCTGATTGCATCTTATTCTGCTATGCTCAGGCTGGGCTGCAACTGAAAAGTCGAGTCACAGCCCACAAAGTTAGAGCCATGGCAGCTTCTATAGCTTTCCTTAGATCTACTCCTATTGAGGAGATCTGCAAAGCTGCTACTTGGTCCTCAGTTCATACATTCACCTCACATTACTGTCTGGATTCTTTCTCCAGATGGGATGGCCAATTTGGCCAAGCAGTATTACAAAATTTATTCTCCTAAATCACCAACACTCCCACCATCCCATTTTGGTTAGCTTGGAGATAACCCACATGTGAGAATGTGCTGCCTGCTTGTCCTGGGATAAAGCACAGTTACTTTCCATAACAGGTGTTATACAGGAACAGTAGGAAGATATTCTCACAACCCACCAACCTCCCCTGGTTGGCTTCTTAGCTAATTATCTGAACTGAGGAAACGCACGTCCTACGTCGGGCGGGAAGGCACTCAAGCAAGATTGCTTGTCAGGCTGTCCTCATCGGGGCTCCATGGATGACGTCACCCACATGTGAGAATATCTGCCTGCTATCCCTGGATAATACCTGTTCTGGTAAGTAACTGTGCTAATCGGTCCTGTGTTATTTAGAATAGTGAAGACGCAGGAGGATTGCGAAAATCTGCAACGTGACATAAAGACGCTCAAGAAATGGGCTGCAACATGGCAAATAAGTTTTAATGTGGATAAGTGTAAGGTGATGCATGTCGGTAACAAAAATCTTATACACGAATACAGGATGCAGTACTTGGAGAGACCCCCCAGGAAAGACACTTGGGAGTACTGGTCGACAAGTCAATGAAGCCGACTGTGCAATGTGCGCCGGCGGCGAAAAGAGCAAATAGAATGCTAGGAATGATTAAGAAGGGGATCACGAACAGATCGGAGAAGGTTATCATGCCGCTGTACCGGGCCATGGCACTCCCTCACCTGGAGTACTGCGTCCAGCACTGGTCACCACCGTACATGAAGAAGGACACAGTACTTCTCGAAAGGGTCCAGAGAAGAGCGACTAAAATGGTTAAGGGACTGGAGGAGTTGCTATATAGTGAGAGATTGGAGAAACTGGGCCTCATTTCCCTTGAAAAGAGGAGACTGAGAGGGGACATGATCGAAACATTCAAAATAATGAAGGGAATAAACTTAGTAGATAAAGACAGGTTGTTCAACCTCTCCAAGGTAGAGAGAATGAGAGGGCATTCTCTAAAGATAAAAGGAGATAGATTCCGTACAAACATAAGGAAGTTCTTCTTCACCCAGAGAGTGGTAGAAAACTGGAACGCTCTTCCGGAGTCTGTTATAGGGGAAAAAATCCCTCCAGGGATTCAAGACAAAGTTAGACAAGTTCCTGCTGAACCAGAACGTACGCAGGTAAGGCTATTCTCAGTTAGGGCACCGGTCTTTGACCTAAGGGCCACAGTGTAAGCGGACTGCTAGGCATGATGGACCACTGGTCTGACCCAGCAGCAGAAATTCTTATGTTCTTAACTAGCTAAGATGTAGCTGGAAATTCAATGCTTGTGCCTAAATGTTGGCCCAGCATTGAATTTCCAGGCATAACACTGGCGGTGATCAGCAAAATGCTGAGCACCATTTGCCAAATATCAACTTCTTCGTTTCTGTGTTAAAAATGGGCAAGTGCAAATTATGCTTGTTAAAAGCAACCATGTATTTTCAACTCATGTTTGGTCAGCAGAGGGTGGATGTAGACCTAGAATTGTGCATGTTAATTTGAAAATCAATCATGCACATAACCGCTTCTTCCTCTAATCTACCCATTCCACAGGAATGCTTCTCTTCCATTCTTAAAAGTATATACTCATACACTGTAAAACTCTTGTATACTTTTAGCTACATTTGAAGAAAAGGTGGTTTTCAATTGTACCATTTCGCTCAGACAGATATCTTTGAAATTGTATTCACACTGTGTGAACCCGCATTCCTTTTAGATGATGATCAGAGATGATCTGCACTACTTACAGTGTTAGATTTTGCACATATGTTACAGATCAAGGATCAGGATTCTCTGTGACTGGTAAAATAGAAGCAGGCTACGTCCAAACTGGAGACAGACTACTGGCAATGCCTCCTAATGAAACTTGTACAGTGAAAGGTAGGTGGATCATGGCTTTCCTACCCCCCCCCCCTACTTTCTTTGCCAGTTAAGCTTTTGTTTTTCAGTTAGAAGCTGTACGTCTGGAATGTGATGAATTGGCCTAAACCTGAGAGTCTTTAACAGCTACTGCAATGAAGACAGACTGTCCAGCTGATACTGCTGCTAAAGTATACAAATTTTATGTTTAAAAACTCCATGTAATTTTTATTTTTTGTATATATCTTAGCAAGAATAGGTGTCTATCTCTGGGAAAAGGTGACTAAGGTCACCAGAAACAAAATGAGATTTTAATGAATTCTGTTAGAGAATACAGTTTGTAATATAATAGTCCAAACACCATCCTTTTATGTGAAAAAATGTCACTTTTTCTCAGAAATGATCACATATAGTATAGTGCACAGAAAAGTACAATTTTGTATATCAAAAGTAAATATTACGTAACCCATGAAGTGTTTTCTTAAGGGACACTTAGTAGTATGCACATTTACTTTTGCTTTAGTAACTAAAATCAGCATGCGAGCCCAATAATTCTGAGTTCTGCCATAGTACCTTAGGTTATATTCATACTTGAATATAAACTGACCAGAATATAAACCAAAGTAACCTTTTTTCCCCCAAAAAGGAGGAAAAAAGGTTGACTCAAATATAAACTGGGGGGGTGATATTCAAGTGCCCTGCCTTGCACCCAGCCCTCCTTCCCTTCCTACTCAGCCCCCAATTCCCACTATAGACCTGCCTGAAGCCCTGGTAGTCCAACGGTGAGCTGGGACAGGAGCAATCCTTCCCACATCCTGTCCCAGCTGACTCTAAACCACTCCACCTTCCACTCACCTCTCTGACCCCTATAGACTTTACCTTTAAAATCCTGTTGGTCTAGCAGTGAAGCGGGGCAGCAGCGATCTTCCAACACTCATAGAGAAAAACATTAATTAAACATTACAGTATTTTGCTGATGGCTCCAAAATCTCCTGAAATTTCTTAAAATTCCCTTTCTGAGTGGCTAATATTCTTTCCATTTTATACACATGACACAATGAATTCCACCAAAAACTATAATTAAGCCTCGTCCAATTACTTGTAATTTGTTATATGGCAACTCCTGTCATTATTAATAAAAGCTTTTTTTTTTTAGATGATATTTGACTTTTAGTTCTCATTGACATGCCAAAAAGCACAGTATCATAGGATAATGCCACTGGATAAGCAATTTATTTGGCCCCATATTGATTTCCAAAAAGCTAAAATAAATGGACAGTAGAACAATAAGTGATCTAAAGTCCCTGCTTCGAGATGACAATGCCAACATTTATTAGACTTAGAGCTGTCCAACTTTTGTAACCGAACAGGGGTCCATAATGCTCTATGTAACAGAAAAAAAACCAAGTTTGTTTCATAGATGCTGACATTATACATCTCACCCTCCAAGTCCAGATTCGTGGCCATTGAGATGCAGAAATTTGGTGCTTAATCTCAATACTCCAAATGTCTCTAAGACCAGTTTTTGGTTTCTTATTTATAAATCCAGGTAACAATTTATACCACTGTGCGGCCTGGTGTCCCAAGAAGTCTACCTGAAAGCATAATAATTCCAAACTATACTGATTATTTAAATTTTTCCATTCAGGGAACCCTACTGAATGGCCTGCTTCAGTTGCAACCATCTATAACTTTGTGATTCATTAAATCCAAATTTATGTTGCAACTGTGAAAAGTCAAGCAGCTTACCATTAGATGTTGCAACTATGAAAAGTCAAGCAGCTTACCATTAGATATAACATCCTCTAAAGTACGTATTCCTGCTATCATCCAATGCTTCCAGATGACCTTAAATCCGCCAATTTGAATCTTGGAGTTTAGCCAAATAGTTTGATTTGTTGATTAGTGAATTGGAATAGGTGTTAAATTATTGACATAGCGTAACGTTTTCCACGTATCTACAAGTACTCTGTTTTCCATGTATAATCTAGGCATTTTGATACTGAGAACATGGCATAATCGCAGAGGAAACATGAGTCTCCATTCCAACCATATCCAATCTGGGGTATTTTCAATGAGCTCTAGGAGGACCCAATACATGCCTTGGCGCAAAATATAGGCTTGATTATACCTATAAAAATTGGGGAAATTTACCCCTCCTTCCGTAATTGGTTTTTGTAAAGATACTAAAGCTATTCTAGGAGTTTTACCCAGCCAAATAAATTTTGTAAGAATACTATTTAACTTTTTATAGAAGGACCCTTTGAAGAAAACTGGTAACATACCCATTTGATAACAAACCACAGGCAATATCATCATTTTAATAGTTTGGACTCTCCCCCACCAAGAAAGATGTAAAGGATTCCATTGCTCACACATTTCTGTTACCTTCTGTAATAAAACTTTTTCATTCACTTGCATTGTTTCATCCAATGTTTTTTTTATCCAAATGCCTAAATACTTTATTCCATCCTCTTTCCATAGAAAGGGAAATGAGTCAAACAAACCTTTTGTACAATGCACATTAAGCGGAAGAATTTCTGATTTACTCCCATTAATCTTGTATCCTGAAAATTTTCCAAATTTCTCTATTACATTAAGTAAGCATGGAATGGTTGTTTCAGGATTCCTCAAATGAAGTAGTATATCATCTGCATATGCAGAGACCTTATATTCCTGATCTGAATAAGGAATACCCTGTAACTCCTTCGTTTGCTGAATAGCTAATAGCAAGGGTTCTAATACAACATCAAAAAGCAAAGGAGACAAGGGACATCCCTGTCTAACTCCCCTCCGCAAACTAAAACATTCCGAGAGATTATTATTAATAGACAGTCTAGCCAAAAGGGATTGAATCATCACTAAACTTACTTGAACTTATGGGAAAAGTACAAGTTTATATATCCAGTAGAGAACTACGAACGATCTCAAGCGCTCACAGGCTAGAAGTCTGATGTATGTTTCAAACTAATAACCCTACAGTGAGCTATCATTGATCTTATGTGTTCTCTTTTTCTCAATTTTTTCGTTTTTTAAATATTTATATATTTTTTTTAAATTAAAATTTTTTCATATCAATTTTAACTTTTATACTAGTCTTCATTAAGTTGTTTAACAATGTGTCCCTTTTGAGAATAAACTCTATGAAGAATTTAGCTTCATAAATATAGGGTACTTAGCTTCACAACTTAGCTTCACATACGATGGAAGATCTCCGTTTCACTCATATAATTCTAAGAGCTTCGTCAGGAAACCACCAGCAATCATACTCTTAAAGCTGATAGTAACATACAGACACAGTTTCCAAGAACAGCCTGGAACTCGGAAAGTGCCGAAAACCTCAGCCTATCTAATTTATCACCGGTGAGATTGGCTTCTGCTAACATTGTTTGTGTTCTTTTTAGCAGATCAATTGCCTCTCCGGCAATTATCTCTTTCTTTCTCTGAGAGATCCCATGTGCCTATCCCAGGACCTTTTGAATTCAGACACAGTTTCTATCTCCACCACCTCTTCTGGGAGACTGTTCCACGCATCTAACACCCTTTCTGCAAAAAAGTATTTCCTTAGATTAGTCCGGAGCCTATCACCTCTTAACTTCATCCTGTGCCCTCTTATTGCAAAGTTTCCTTTCAAATGAAAGAGACTCAACTCATGCGCATTTACATTACATAGGTATTTAAACATCTCTCAAGAACAAAAACAATAATAAAATATAATTCAAAAATCTAGAAACAAATGTTATTCGCCAAGTGGTGGAAGTGCCCTCAGAAAACCATTTACTCAAAATTGGAGAAAAGGCTTCAACTACACTGCACAACAATTTTTTGGTTAAGTCTTGATTCCTGAAAAGTTTTTGGTGATTATGACAGGTACCAACTTGGTATGCTCAAATATGGTTTTGGTTTTACTGCATCACGTAAGAACTATGAGAAATAGGCATTTTTATGTTTACTGACAATAAAATATATAGTCAAGTTTACGTTTCGCACAAGCGACTAAATGAAACAGAATTAAAAGTGTTTTGCTCCCGAGTTTCTTTTATATTCAGTGTCTGGTGCATCACGTTGTAGCATCCAACAATAGTCGGCAAGCATTGACGGATTCCAATTGCCCTGGTATCGTTTCTCCATCGTAGCTATGTCTTGATGAAACCTTTCACCGTGCTCGTCACTCACAGCACCGAGATTTGCGGGGAAGAAGTCCAAGTGTGAATGGAGGAAATGAATCTTGAGTGACATATTGCACTTCATTCTCTTGTATGCTTTGAGAAGTTTGTCTACCAGCTGAATGTAGTTTGGGGCTCTGTAATTGCCCAGAAAATTGTCAACAACGTCTTTCAAGGCTTTCCAGCCAATTTTTTCCGGCCCAACTAACAGATCTTCAAATCGCTTGTCACTCATAACATGTCTGATCTGGGGGCCAACAAAAATACCCTCTTTGATCTTGGCATCAGTTATTCTTGGGAACATCTGTCTTAAATAACGAAAACCTTCCCCTTCCTTGTTCATTGCTTTCACAAAATTCTTCATGAGTCCCAGTTTAATGTGAAGAGGAGGCAAAAATATCTTTGTCGGGTCAACAAGCGATTCATGTGCTACATTTTTCTGTCCTGGAACTAACTTTTTACGGAGTGGCCAGTTCTTTCTAGAATAGTGCGACTCTCTGTCTCGGCTGTCCCATTCGCAGATGAAACAGCAGTACTTTGTATAGCCAAGCTGCAGTCCTAGTAACAGAGCAACGACTTTGAGGTCTCCACAGATATTCCAGTTATACCTGGTATACTGGACATACTTTAGTAACATTTCCATATTCTCATATGTTTCTTTCATATGTGCTGCATAGCCAACAGGTACTGAAGGATAAACGTTGCCATTGTGCAACAGAACAGCTTTCAGGCTTAACATTGACGAATCAATGAAAAGACGCCACTCTTCCGGGTTGTGATCACAACCAAAGACCGAGAACAATCCTTCAATGTCACAACAGAAACAGAGAGTGTCGACTTGTGCAAAAAATTTGGTTATATCATGATGCCGGTCTCGAAACACAGAAATTTTCGTACCTGGTGATAGCAAACACCATTCCTGCAGTCTCGAACCTAGCAGCTCAGCTTTTGCTTTTGACAGACCCAAATCTCTGACCAAATCGTTCAATTCGGACTGTGTTATCAGATGTGGATCGCCTGATGAGGATGGTTCAAAATCCGGGTCAATGTCACTGTTAGAACCCTGCACTGCAGTTTCTTCATCTGGTTCGTCTAAGGTCCAATCCTCTGGTGGTTTCGGAACTGGAAGACTGTCATCATGTGGCATGGGTCTCATTGCTGAAGGCAGATTAGGATATTCAATTGACTTCTTGTTTTTGGCAGAGAAACCAGACACATTAGTCAAACAGAAATAACAGTCCGTCACATGGTCTTTCTGTTCTCGCCATATCATCGGAACAGCAAATGGCATCGTCTTTCGAGTACCTCTGAGCCAGGCTCTCAGACTAACAGCACATGTCGCACAGCAAATGTGAGGCGCCCATTGCTTGTCTTGATCACCTATTTTGCAGCCAAAATACAGATGATAGGCTTTCTTTACAAGGGCAGTCATCGAACGTCTCTGAGGCGTAAGTGTATATTCCCCACAGATATAGCAGAATGTGTCGCGGCTGTTACGACACCGACGAGACATATTGCCCGACACCAAAACGTCTATAGCATCAAGCTTACTTACTGTTATATTGCTACAGCTACTATACTACTATACTTTACTATACTGATACTATATACACACACGGACTATCTATATTAACCAAATGAGCAGGATCGGTGTATGGAAGCCACCATTATAGCATGGTGAGACAGCGCAAGCTCGTTCAGACCTGCCCAGACATGCCCAGGATGTCATCTTCCATAAAACAGCTTCCAACCTGGCTAGATTTTATGCATGGACATACCCAGGCGGCACAAACCGTTGTTGATAAGACACTTATGGGAGAAAAAATTGTTTGCATCCAAATATAAGAAAAAATCACGACAAAATTGAAGATTTCTCTGAAATGGTACGTGATGGGTAATTTTTGATGTAATATTCATGATCAGCACCCAAAATTCTATAAGAAACACCCAGCAGTGTTCAGGAAGCAAAAACTTTGTTGTGCAGTGCTATCAATAATATGCAGACTGCAACCCAATGAGTTTTTAAGCCATTCTTATTCTGTATCACAGGCAAAAACTCACCTCATTTCAGTTTTATCCACCAATACCCCCCAAGTCTTTTTCTAGGCAGCCTTTCCCCAGTACCCTCCCTCCCATCGTATAGCTGTACATTGGGTTCCCCTTCCCCACTTTACATTTCTCTACATTGAAGCTCATCTGCCATCTTTTTGCCCACTCACTCAGTTTGTTCAGGTCTCCTTGTAATTCTTTGCATTCCTCAACAGTTCTGACTCTACTGGGGAGTTTTGTGTCGTCCGTGAATTTTATAACTTCGCACTTTGTCCCTGTTTATAACTTTCCACTTTGTCCCTGTTTCACTAAGAAAGAAATAAAACATCTTCAAATTATTCAAAATACTGCCATTAAAATTATTTCAAAAGCACGAAAATATGATCATGTCACATCTCTTTTGATCAACACTCACTGGCTCCCTATAGATCATCAAATTTCCTATAAAATAATGTTACAGACATACAAGACCATAACTTCTGGCCAACCTGATTTTATTAACAGGTTACTTATTCCCCCATACACCCCTTCTCGTACATTATGCTCATCTAATCAAAACTTGCTATCCATCCCTTCTTTAAGATACATTAACACTATGCGTACTAGCATTTTTTCTGTCACGGCCCCTACCATCTGGAATTCTGCACCAAATTATATAAGAGAAATTACATCCCTTGATAAATTTAAAAGTAACTTGAAGGCCTTTCTTTTTAAAGACGCTTTCGGAGTATAATAGTCCTTCTAAGGACGGTAATGGAAATCTGTTCCTTGCCATTTTTTTTATCATTTTAGCCTATTTTACAAAATACTAGACTATTTATTTTATTGTTCCCCTTCCTTTTGTTTTGGTCCTTCTCCACATCTTTCTCTTTATACAAATTGTATTTCTGCCCTTTTCCATCCTGTATCGGTAAGTTAATGTTTGTCAGTGCGTTTGATTGTTTGTAGCATTATTTGTAATTTTTTTTTATGTACGCTCTTTTTATACTTTGTATTTATATTATGTAAAACCGCTTTGAATTTTGATAAGGCGGTATATCAAATTTTTAAATAAACCTGAAACCTGAAACTTATACAGGGGCTTCAATACCTCCTTTTTCCTACTTTCCATACCTCTCCCCATCCAACCTAGCATCCTTCAAGCTTTCGCCGTCACCTTTTCAACCTGTTTAACCACCTTAAGATCATCACATACAATCACACCCAAGTCCTGCTCTTTCTGTCGTGCACTAAGTTCTTCACCCCCTAAACTGTACCGTTTCCTCGGGTTTTTGCAGCCCAAATGCATAACCTTGCATTTCTTAGCATTAAATTTTAGCTGCCAAATTTCAGTTCTGCGAGAACTGATGGCAAAGCCATATAGGAAGTAGCGCGGAGCGGTCACAGATGCAAAGATCGCTCCTGCTCTGCAATGCTGGCAGCACGATTCGAGGAGGCTGCCGCCAGGGAGGGAGGGCGGTGGGATGATTTTAAAATGCTGTATAGGCTGCCCAGTTACTGGTAGATAAGCCGCGGCTACTAAAATGGGGCGGCTTATCTACCAGTTTTTAAACTCGTATAGGCATTTTTTGCGGCCTATATGTGGGGAAATACGGTACTTTGAGTATATTAAGTCTCGTATGGTTTGTATTGCAGGGATTACAGAGATTGGGACTTGTATACTGCCTTTTTGTAGTTATAGAACCACACTCAAAGCGGTTGACATACAGGTACTTCAAGCATTTTCCCTATCTGTCTCAGAGGGCTCACAATCTATCTAATGTACCTGGGGCAGTGGATGATTAAGTAACTTGCCCAGGGTCACAAGGAGCAGTGCGGGGTTTAAGCCCACAACTTCAGGGTGCTGAGGCTGTAGCTCTAACCACTGCACCACACTCTCTCCTGTACCATTTTAGTAGCCCATTTCTGAACCATTTTCACCTCATTGGGCCTGAGAGACTAATAGATTTTCTCATTTTGTGTCTATGGGAAAAATGTTTATTACATAAAGCCAGGTTTCCTTACAAAAGCTGAACTTGAGGGTTTGAGAATTCCTGGATGGTAGGTTGTCCAGGCACTTAAGCCTGACAAAAGACATTCAAGGATTTCAGTACCAATTCATGTCATAACCCTACTGCTACATTTAAGGTAGGAAATCAGAAGGGAGAGGGCGAGACAGGTGTGGTTTGTGGAGCTTGCTTGGGGAGACATGTGAGTGAAGGTAAGGAAAAAAGGGAGGGGGATATACTTGAAAGAGAGAAGAGCAAGAAAATAGAAAGTAGCAGTAAAGTAGTAATAATAGACCAACAAATTGACTTTTTAAAAAGCCAAAAATTGAGAAAAGTAAAAGATCCCTAGCTTCTAAATTCTTGGTGCTTGGTCCTAAGTTTTCTAAATATTTTTCACACCTGTAAGGCCTCCAGAACTGAACACAGTAGTCCACTTGGGACTTCAACATGCTCTTTGCTCTCCATGTTTTATTACATTAACTGAATCAAAAACGAACCCGAAAAAATAGGGAGCTAAACAAAACTGTAACAAAACGAGTCTCCCTAGCCCCAAGATGAAAAACTGTGTGCAGGCTCGCAGTGCACTTTTTGATTTGTTTGCACAAACAGCACGTTTGAGTTATTTAGCACTAAAATTCACAGGAGAGCCCTAGGATGTTTCACAGTTGACACCTTCTAGGTGCAAACCAGTGGCAGCCGTTTCCTCCTGAGGTCGGAGGTTGGTTGTGCGACTGAGGGCTCTCCTTATAAATTATAAATTATTTATTTACTTTAATTGAGTATCTTTATACTCTGACCGCTTGCGCAGGCAGTCTCTTCCCCTGCACACAGTTTTTCATCTTGGGGCTAGGGAGACTCGTTTTGTTATTACATTAACTGGCATCTAAGATGATTGCTCTTGGGTCTCTTTCCAGTTGAACATGTGCTATTTTATCAATGAATTTTTGAACTGCTACTCTTCATTCCTGCGTACAATTGGTTGCAGTTGTCCTAGGAAGGAAGGCAGTGTTTGTATATGT
Source organism: Geotrypetes seraphini (assembly GCF_902459505.1). Taxonomy (NCBI): domain Eukaryota; kingdom Metazoa; phylum Chordata; class Amphibia; order Gymnophiona; family Dermophiidae; genus Geotrypetes; species Geotrypetes seraphini. The sequence continues at coordinate 172,309,147 of NC_047086.1, read as the reverse complement.
AAGGAAGTCCCTAATGATCATATGTTTACAAGAGACATATCTAAAGCAATGAAAATTTTAAGTTGAGTCCCAAGGATTGTGAAATTTGAGGCTTGTGTAATAATATATGTAAGAGAACAGCTTTTTGCTAAGTTGCTTTGGTCGTTAGAAGCCTTTCTGAAAACTAGACTGAAAACTAATTTAGTACAGAGAATAGGTGGTCAAAATAGCCTAGTTTGTGAGGTTGTTGTTTTTTTATTTTTTTGGTCTCTCACTACCATGAATACCTGACTCTGGAGTTCTGCTTTTACTCATTTCCAGGGATTACGCTGCATGATGAGGCAGTTGACTGGGCAGCAGCAGGAGATCACGTCAGTCTCACTTTGACCGGTATGGATATCATCAAAATCAAGTGAGTGCCAGAATGACTTTGCAGCCCAGCAGTGGTTTCTTTTTAGTTGTTTTATTAGGGGCTCTCTTGTCAAACAGCAAATTAGGTGCTCTGTGGTTGCTTTAAAGGCTGATAGGTCTTGTGCTGCTTTTGCTAACAAAGTGCATCGTACCAGCTGAAGAACAGTAAGAACAGGGGGAGGAGACAACTATATAAAATGAGCATCTGACAAATATATGGCAGAAATATTAGAAGAAAAAGAAAGGCTGGCTGTGAAAACAGCAGCATGGATGCGTGCAGGCTAACATTCGAAACTTGAAAATAGGTGCACCTGATAGTATAATGAGTAATCACCATGAATGAAAACTTTAGTGGTGGAGGAGGGAGGGGGAGAGTGTAAAAAAAAAAAAAATAAAGGCCTTATTCTTTTGCATTCATGAATATGCATCAGGCACCTGTGCCACTTGCCTCTATCTTCCCTCTGCTGGTCTTATCTGCTAGTTCCCTGGTCATCTAAAAGATATTTCCTCTACATATAGATGTAATGTTATATAGATAATTTATATAATACATTTATTTACACATTTGAATGTGAATAGTATGCATCATTTAGTTGGGGTTATGCTGCCTAGTTTTCTAAATTTTGCTCACTCCTTCCCCAAGATGTTGTCTTGCTGTTCCATGCTGTATTTGCATTGTGTGTCATGTAATCCTTTTTCTTCTTCTCTACCCACTATTTTAAGTTCTTGTAAACCGTGTCGAGCTCCATTCTCATGGAGATGATGCGGTATATAAACTTAAGGTTTAGATTAGATTAGATTAGATCAGTATTGCACTGGCCTAGGCTTTACATCCGGCATGCTGATGCACTTAGAGGGCAATTCTGTTAAATTGTGCCTATATTTAAGCCAATGTAGCACCTATTCTATAAAACAAAGTAGGAGCCCTTTATGCAATGTTAACATAACAGGTTAGACAGTGGCATAAGGGGAGTGTGGGCAGACTGCCCCAGGCACCAACTTGGGTGCACCAGCACTTCTCCTCTTCCTCCAGCCGGCAACGAGATGGGTCTCTGAAAAGCTCTTCCCCCTCGTTATCTCTTCAAATCTTTGCTAGCAGTGAGCAGGCTATCCTACACGCTGCTCGCGTCAGCTTTGTCCCTCATTTTGACGTTGCTTCCTGTTTGTGGGACCAGGAAGGCTCAGCCGATGCAAGAAGCTGCTTGTTGCTGGTGAAGTTATGGTGGGGGAGGGAGGACAGCAATGCTATGGTGTCGGGGAAGAACTTGGGGGGGGGGGGGGTTGCATGTGCAACAATACCGGGCGTCTCTGCCTTGAGCATCAGCTTCCCTAGCTACAGCACAACATATATGTCAGCACAAACATATATGTCATCCATAGAAGTACATGACTAACTGGCTAAAATGTGTATAAGTTAGAATATTTCATCATTTATGCATGCAGTTGTGCACTCTTCCCATGCTTTATTTGCCCACCCTCCAACCATGTCCCATCACACCTTTTATAGAATAGCGCTTAGCTGAAATTTTGGCATCTATGCAAGTATTCTAGTCATATTCAGCATGTACATTATAGCATCATCTTTATAGAATTATCCCCTCTCCCTGTTAGTGTCTCAGGCTATTTCTTTATTTGCTATGGGCTGGACTGTGTTTCCTAAACTACAACTTGACTTTGTAGTCTCTGTGCATTAATTTTCAAAAGTAATTCATGATGGAAGTGTAACCAGTGTAATAGTGCAGTTACTTCCACCTACTGAAATGGCATTAACTGCTTCATTTTATCTGCTGCCTTAACTATTAAGTGTAACTACCTCCACATTAACTATTAGTTGTATTCCTTGCCCTATTCCATATTTTACTGATTTACCGCTACTTAATGCTCTTCAGTAAATATGGTCTTATGTATAAAACCCTGCATTCAGGTCACAACCCAGTTTATATGCAAGTGCTTTGCTTTAAATGTTAGTACATCTGTATATGTTAAATGTACAGAGCCTGCTAATCACTTTATTGGTCTGTTTTTAATGAGGTGAAATTTAGTTCCTATGAAAAAGCTGTAATAAATTGCTAACTCAGCAGTCTGGCATACTAACAGATAGTTGACTAATGAAGGATGTCATGTCCTTAACCTCTTCCCCACCCCCCACCCCCATAAGTACAAAACATCAAATCATTTTGCCCTCTTTTCTCCTTCCTTCCCTTCCCCACCTCCAAAAGTTAGAAGTTCTCAATCCCTGTTGGCATTTTTACCTTTGAATCACATACTTGTAATTCAAGTTTCAAAGTAGCAATGTTCAGCACCAGATCCCAAGAAGAACTAGTGGAAGGTCAACCTCTGTCCTGTTGCTGCATTGGCATGGCTGAAACTTTTCTAAATTTCTTGCAGGGTTCTGATGGGAGGGAATTGAAGGTGGGCTGCTATTTTGTAGGGAACTTGGGTGTTAAGAGAGGCGATATGTTCCCTTGGATTAACCGGCTATCTAGGCAAGTTGGTGTAGGGGAATTGCAAGAGCTTCTCTGTTAATAGTGCATCCTGTTTAGTGCTCTAGGTTATGTCATTACTACATTGGTAGTAAAGTAATGTACAATGGTACCTTGGTTTGCGAGCATAATTCGTTCCAGAAGCATGCTCGTAAACCAAAGCGCTCGTATATCAAAGCGAGTTTCCCCATAGAAAATAAGGGAAACTCGGATGATTTGTTCCACATCCCAAAAAGACACCCCCTGAGGCCACTGGTGCTGCTCACTCCCTCCCCGGGAACCGTCTTCACACCTCTGCGGCCCACCCCCAAACCCTTACCTCGAGTGGACACCGGCACGCACCAACCCACAGGACATAATGCGTGCGGGTGCCAAAAGAACCTGCCACGCCTGCCGCTGATCTATGCTGGGCTGCTGCAGGGCCTTGAGCATCTGCACATGCTCAAGGCCTTCTGGCTCCCACCCTCTCCGAGATACAAACAATATAATCTTATTAATTCATAATAGTAACCACAAAATTTTAAAAAACATAAAGCACACTATGTAGAGAGAATGTTAATTATCATTTATATTGGGGGGGTCAAGGCAGATGACTTTAAAATATGCAATAGGATAAACACTTTCAATATTGATTATGATAATGTCCAATGCGTGAGACAATTTGGCGTCCCCTTTTTGAAAAAAGTCTGATCGGTCGGGATACACCCTGATGCAGCATGTATTTGTGAAACGCTGGCCACCGTTGGTGTACCGATCAGTGAAGATAAGTTGAAAATTTTCCTCTATCATTTAACTTTCATTAGCGAAGCATAGCACAGCATAAGGTTTTTTGCCAGTGAGGTGACCGCTCGACCACTTCTTTAAAGCCATTTTGGTGAGGTGGGAGGCCCTTTCTGAGGCTTTTTTCTTCATTTTTTGATTGAGTTTATAGCCTATGCTGTTCTTATTTTATATCATTGGACATTATCATAATCAATATTGAAAGTGTTTATCCTTTTTCATATTATGTTTTCATCATATCTGGGTCATTAGTGGCTATTTAAAATATGCAATGTCACTTCATTAACTATAGAAAAATAGACAAACATAGACAGCAGATATAAATTCTCAAAACTGACACATTTTGATCACTAAATTGCAAATAAATAATTTTTTCTACCTTTGTTGTTTGGTGATTTCATGAGTCTCTGGTGCATCCAATATTTCTTTCTTTCTGCCTCCTCGTGAGTCCAACTTTTCTTCCTCTCTCCTTCACCCCTATTGGCAATATGTCTCCCTCTCTCACTGTCCATCTGTCTTTCTCTCATTCCCTCCCTTGCTGCAAAAGGAGTGGGGAAAGAGAGAGAGAGGTCCATGGTGCATAGCTCCCACCCCCTCTACTGCCACATCCAACATTTCTCCCTCTCTCATCCCCCAGATCATGTGCAGCATTTTTCACCATTGCCCACAAGCCCCATGCCCATTTTTCCTTCTCTCATCCCTCTCTAGCACAATGCTACTTCTCTCCCTCCATCATTGTCCAACATTCCTTCCCCTTGCATCCCCTTCAATCTGTCCCTCTGTTTCTTCTCCACCACCATATCCAACATTTCTCCCTCTCATCCTTGACCCACCATGGTATTTCAGCCAGGGACCATAGACCATGGCTTCCCCTCTCTTACCTGGTGTATGCACACCTGGAGTTTGACCACTAAGCATCAACTTGCAGGTTTAAATATGGCCTCAGCAGCATCCCTGGCAGCCTAGGAAATCAAACCCTGATCTGTTCTGCATGATAGCATGGTTTCACTTGCTTAAAGATGTAGTAGAAAACCTTGCAGAAACAGTGCAGTATTTGAGCTAGTTACATGTTTAAGTTTTTAAAATAGCCTGAAATTAGAATGAAATTACTACAAACATTAGATAGAACTTGAATAGTAGTTTGGGCATGTGACTTGTTTTAAAATAGATGGAGTTCCCAGACATCTTCATTCTGTCATGGTAGGTACAGTATATGGCACAGAATTATATCATTTATATCCAGAGAAAATGTCTTGTACTCTTAGAAAACATATGCTTGTTGCATAGTGGAAACATACACAGTCAGAATAACCAACTCATATTTTCTCAGGATTCAAATGTTAGTAAAGTTTTAGTAATATTTTCCTCTTTTGCAGTGATATTTGTAAAATGCAGTTGCGTTCTCTTGTCCAAGCATTTGACAAAAATAGTTTGTGTAGGTTATAAGAAGCTACGTCGCATGCATGCTTAATGACACCTAAAGCACTTAAACTGTTTTTGTTGTCATATAAAAGCATTACATTTGTGATTTTTCACTTTGCAGTGTTGGATCTGTATTCTGTTATCCCAAGGAGCCCATCAGAGCCTGCACTCGTTTCCGAGCTCGAGTCCTCATCTTTAATTTTGAGATTCCCATTACTCAAGGTTTTCCTGTAAGTATAGAACTGGTTTTTGTTTTCTCCGAAATAAGACCATCTTAGCGGAATTTGCTGCTCAGAGTCGGAACCAGATCCTAGGATACTGTCACCTTGAATTTTCATTCATAACTACTAGGAACTTTCCCATATTTTACATCTTTCCACCCGTGTATGTAATATATGCACAGTCAATACATTTACAGTCCTGGGCCAAGAGCCATGTTCTAGGGTTTCCTCTGAGATCCTGTAATCATGGGCCCTGAATCTGGCCACCAGCTGTCACTCTTGATCAATATCTTATACACTTTCTAATCACAGGGAGAATAATTTCAGTCATTGCCACAAGTGAAAAAGTGCTTTACCCATAAAAATGGACCTTTACATGATCCTTATTGTTCCATCATTCCTGGCCTCTCTCTCTCCCCCCAGATGATTGGGGGGAGTGTCACTCAGTTCCACACACCCCCACTCCCAATCCCAGTACCTTTAAATCCTTTAGGTCTTCACCAGTAGCAACAGCAACTTGAGTATTAGCTTCCCTCGCTACAGCACGAACATTTATGTCAGCCATAGAAGTACATGACTAACTGGCTAAAATGTGTATAAATTAGAATATTCCATCATTTATACATGCAGCTGTGCACTCTGCCCATGCTTTATTTCACTTGTTCATGCCAGCTCCAAGCCTTCCCTCTGATGCAAATTCCTGGTTCTGTGAACAGGTTGTTACTTCAGAGGGAAAGCTCAGGCTGGTGCACATAGGGGGGAAAATATTACTGCTTGCTGCCAGTGAAGAACTAAAAGATTTAAATGTTCTGGGTGGAGTTCAGAGAAGTGGCAAGAAGTGACCCCCTGATCTCCTGGAAGGAGAGATGCTGGGAGTAGAGAATGACACAGGGAAAAAAATTTGTCCCCGTCCCTGCAACCACTGTCCCTGTCACTGCCCCGCCCTCCCCCACGACCACTGTCCCCACCCCTTTCTCGAGACTACTGTCCCTGCAGCATCCATACAAGCCACATTACTGCAATATTTAGCTTATTCCTTCCTAATAAATCAACGTTCTGGCTGCGGAACTAGAGAAAGAGATGTTCAGCTGGCAGGGCTTTGTTTATAAATTTTTTCAATACAACTAATAAACTACTTTATCCTAAAGCAAAAAAAAAAAAAAAAGGTAAGTAAATAGAATTTCTTTTTTCTACCTTTGTTGTCTGGTTTCTGCTTTCCTCATCTTCTCATTCAATTCCTTCCATCCACTGTATGTCTTCTCTCTGCATCTTCCATTTGCTCTGTTACTGCACCTCTCCCTTTACCCCCCCACAATAAGTCTGGCACCCATCTTCTTCCCTCCACTCTCCCCATAGTCTGGCATCTCTGTCTTCTTCCCTTCCAGCGTCTTCTCCCCACTCTTTGTTCCCCATTTCCCTTCAGCATCTTCTCCCCACTCTCTGTTCCCCATTTCCCTTCAGTGTCTTCTCCCCACTCTGTCTTCTACATTTCCCTTCAGCATCTTCTCCCCACTCTGTCTTCCACATTTCCCTTTAGCGTCTTATCCCCACTCTCTGTTCCCCTCACGTGGTCCGACCATCTTCCTCCCTCTTACCTTCCTAGCGGGTTACAATGTTGGTCGCCGGCCGGTTGTAGCGAACATCGCAGGCCACTGTCCACCTTGGTAGCATGTTTCCTATGACACAATCCCGCCCCTCCTCTGATGTAAGGGATTGCGGCAGAGGGAACGTGCTACTGAGGTGGACAGCAGCCTGTGAGGTTTGCTACAGCTGGCCGGCGATCCTCAGCAGGCTTCTTTGAAGAGGAGACCAGGCGAAGGCAGACTCGAGTGAAGAGCAGCAGCGGTTCGTGCCGGCAGGCCAGATTTACTATAAAATTTAAAATGTCTGGCTGGCCAATTTTTAACACACTGCGGGCCAGAGTTTGACATGTCTGGTCTATACAGTTCACATCTGTTTGCTAGACTTAAATGCGGTTCTAAAGTCTGTGTGTATTTTGCTTTTTCCTTGCTATGCTGAAGGTTTTTCTTTTGCATGAGCTTAAACAAGGACCATGAGTCCCTCCCTCTCTCCTCAGAATCTCTGGTGCATTTGAGTGTTCTTGAATTTTAATACAAATTCTAAATACATTTTATGAATAAAATCTAGTATACAGATAAACTTTATTTAAGGAACAAAAACCAGAAGTTTAGAGAATTTGACCAAGGAATTTATAATATGGTTCTTAACACATGGTAGAAAATATATCTAGAAGTATGTACTCATACCTTACTTGGTGTTATGCCTGACAGATTATTGTTGCACTGCATCATAGAGATAAGAACATAAAAATAGCCATACTGGGTCAGACCAGTGGTCCATTTATTCCTGTTTCCAACAGTGGCCAATCCAGGTCAAAAGTACCTGGAAGAAACCCAAATAGTAGCAACATTTCCATGCTGCTGATCCAGGACAAGCAGTGGCTTCCCCAATGTCTGTCTCAATAGTAGACTATGGACTTTTCCTCCAGGAACTTGTTCAAACCTTTCTTAAAACCAGCTACACTAACTGCTGTTACCATATCCTCTGGCAATGATTCCAGAGTTTAATTATTTGTTAAGTGAAAAAAAATATTTCCTCCTATTTGTGTTAAAAGCATTTCCATGTAATTTCATTGTGTCCCCTGGTTTTTGTACTTCTTGAAATGGTGAAAAATAAGTTCATTTTAACCCATTCTATACCACTTAGGATTTTGTAGATCTCAATCATATCCCCCCTCAGCCATCTCTTTTTAAAGCTGAAAGACCCAACCTGTTTAGTCTTTCCTCATACAAGAGGAGTTCTATCCCCGTTATCATTTTGGTCGCACTTCTTTGAACCTTTTCTAATTCCGCTATATCTTTTTTGAGATGTGGTGACCAGAACTGTGCACAGTACTCAAGGTAAGGTCACACCATGAAGCAATACAGAGGCACTATAATATTATTAGTCTTATTTACCATCCTTGTCCTAATAATTCCTAGCATCTTGTTTGCTTCTCATTTTTTTTGCCACAACCACATACTGGGCAATGATTTCAGCGCAGTGTCTACAGTGACATCAAGGTCTATTACTTCGTTGCTGACTTTTAAGGGGGACCTTAGTTTAAAAGTAATTATGATTTGGATTATTCTTCCTGATATGCATTAATTTTCATTTGTCTACATTAACTTTCATCTGCTATTTGGATGCCCAGTCTTTCAGTTTCCTAAGGTCTTCCTGCAATTTTTCACAGTGTTTGTGTGTTTTGACAACTTTTTATAGTTTATAGTACTTCACTTGTTGTTCCAGTTTCCATATCATTTATAAATAGCATCGGTCCCACTGCAGATCCCTGTGGCACTCCACTATTTACTCTTCTCAATTGAGAAAAATGACCATTTTACCCTACCCTTTGTTTTCTGTCCAATAACCAATTCCTAATCCACAACAGAACATTTCCTCCTATCCCATGTCTCTAATTTTCTCAGGAGTCTCTCATGAGGAACTTTTGTCAAAAGCTTTCTTAAAATCTAGATACACTACATCAACCAGCTCACCTTTATCCACGTTTATTCACACCTTCAAACAAATGAAGCAATTGGTGAGGCAAGACCTCCCTTGACTAAACTCATACTGACTCTATCCCATTAAACTATGTTTGTCTACTTGTTCAATAATTTTAGTTTTTATAAGTTTCCACTTCTTTTTTTTCTGGCACTGAAATCAGGCTTACAGTCTGTAATTTCCCAGATCACCCCTGGAACTGTTTTTAAAAATCAGTGTAACCTATTTTTTTCATCAAGGTCTTTAATTCTTGATATTCATTCAGTGCCAGCTGTTTGGGTGAGCATGGGTATAGTGTTTGGGGCCAGGAACCTGCATCAGAATGTCCTTTGCCTTTAAATTGTCATCTTTCTTCTTGGAGTTCTAGTTTTGGGTTTGCGGGTGGTGTCATTCTGATGGTGGTGGGTGGGGGGGGGGGGAGTTGAGATACAATACTGTTAAAACTTTTGGATGACTGGAAATTCTCTATATACTGCTGTGTTCTTGTAGCTTGCTTGTGTTTCATGTTGCCTACATTTTTTTCACAGTTTCTTGTATTATGCTATTATCAATAAAATTGTTTAAACACAAATTGTCTTTTTTCTTGTTGATAATTGTAATTTCTTGTTTCTTCCTTTTATCTTCATTTTATAACTGTTGCTCATTTTAATAAGTAATTCTATTTTGTTGGGTTGTAAACTGCCAAGATAGACTATCTGATAAACAGTATAGCATATAAAAGTGAAACTTGAAACATGAAAGATCAGTAGGTAAATGTGCTGATGTATCAGTTTCTGAACTCTCAGGGGACTATGTTTCTTTAGAACTGCATAGACTGCAGTATGTTACTTATAAAATATTAAAACCAACTTTTTCTGTTATACTCCTTGTTTTGGCAGAGTTTTTTGTAGTTCTTTTTCCTAAGCATTTTTTAAAATCTATTCTAGGTACTTCTGTACTATCAAACTGTAAGTGAACCTGCCACAATTAAAAAATTAGTAAGTGTTTTGCACAAGAGTACTGGAGAAGTTATAAAGAAGAAACCTAAGTAAGTGTCCTTGGGTGTACATTTCATGCTTTAGGATCTATTTTTACTAGTGTGTGCTGTGCAGTAATATGTATTATTTACAGCAGCTCCCCAGTACTTTTAAATGTGATAATGCACACAACTTGCATTGCACCTTAGTAAATGTACCACTTTACTATTCTTTATGTCCATGTTGATTTTCTAGAAGCCTTAAATTAGGCCCATGTTCCCCTTGTCTGATGCATGTGTTTGTTTCATAAAAATATAAAACATGTAAACAGCTGTATTCACTGATCATCACAGGCCTAGTAAGTACAAAACTTTGAACAATAAGGTAACTAGGAGAGAGAGAGCAGCAACCATCTTAAGCCTTCAGCCAACCAATAAACCCTTCGTCTCTGACTTTAAGCAAGTTTGGGATTGCCTTATTATGACTACTCATTCTCCACACCACATACAGTAGGAATAATTTTATAAGGACAGATAGGGAAATATAATAAAGTACCTGAATGTAAAACCACTTAGGATATAAGTGGTATATAAATAATAAAATAAATAAGGGACTTGAGCATTATAGAATAGTATTTTATTTGCTCATCTAGGCTTTTGTCAGTGTCTGGTTTTATTCACATAAAAAGTAAGCACAGAGAAACATAGTGCCACTTATCCTAAGACAAGCAGGCAGCATATTCTCACATGTGGGTGGTGATATCCATAGAGCCCGGAACGGACAGTGGCAAAAGTGTATTGCCACTTTAAGTTTTTAGAAACTTTGCGACTGCCCGCACTATGCATGCATGAGTGCTTTCCTGCCCAGTGCCAGCCATAGTATCTCAGTTCTTCATGTTCAATGGAGCGAAGTACTATTTTTCTGTACTCTGTCCAGCGTTCATTGCCTTTTTAGTTTTGGCCTTTGCCCATCTTTTTCTTATTTTTCTTTTCTTCTTATCTTTTCAGTCTGTCAAAAAAAATTATCTTATCTCAGTCAGGCCTTTCGGCCCTCTTCTTCTTCCTCGGCAGTTGTTTTCTTCTTCGTTTATCATCATTGAGTTTAAACTTAGCCGCTGAGATTTTTCCGTCCATGTCGAAGCCAGTGAGCGGTTTTTAAGAAGGTCTGTCGGTGTCAGCGCCCTTTCTCAATCACTGACCTGCATAGTTGGTGTTTGCAGTGTTTGGACCCTGAGCATTGAGTAGACACTTGTACTTGTTGTTCCACCTTGCAAAAATGCTCATTGAATGCTTGTCACATCCAACAAGAGAAGTTGTTTGGTTCCAGGGATAAATCCGAGCCCTCGGTAGTAGCGGTGCCGCCAACGACATCAGACGTTATTCCTGCATCTGTGAAAGCCTACCAAGAAGCCATCTTCTTCCCAGCAAGTGTTGCAGGCCTCTAAAACATCAAGTCCCTCAATGCAGGCCAAGTGCCAATGCCATCGCTCTCCTTCAGTGCAGGCTGTGTCTCCTTCAGGACGGGGATCCTCATCGAGGTCACCCACACCGTGACACCCTGCTGCACCAATGGTACCAGCTGTTAAACCAAGGGTACTGGTGCAGATCTTCAGGGAACAACTCAATTAGTTTTTCTGCAGGGAGCTCAGTGACACGTTCAAATTGCACTCAACACGGCTGCTTATGTCAACTCCCTCAGTACTGGCCCAGCCTAAGCATAGCACTCTGAGGCCAAATGGTACCGGTTCTAGGTCCACATCGAGACATCGATCTGTTTCCTATCGGTGCCCTTCCAGTAGACATCGATGCTCCACTTTGAGGCATCGATCCTTCTCTGCAGCATTGACACTGTTCATCAAAGCATGAACACTCTTTATCCAAACATAGACAAACTAAATTGAAGCATCGTTGTTCCCAGTCACACCGATCTCATGCTTCCAGGCATAAAATATCTTCATGTCATTCATCCTCTTCATCTTCATCGGATCAGTATAGACAACATCGAGGATGCTCTTCTTGCCACACCGGTCTCCTCCAAAGTCTTCATCTTACAGAGAATCATATGTTTACCTTCAGATCTGTTTCCACCTCCTCCTAGAAGAAGATCTCTTCCTAAAGGACTTTTCTTTACATTTGGTAAGGCTCTTCCTGTTAAATTAGAAGCTGACACTGAGCCCAGAGCAGAGCTTCTTGATACCTTAGATTATGACGAGCCTTCTAAGGAGCTTCTCAAGTTACCTTTACACATTCTCCTCAAAGAGGCACTCTTTAAGAACCCTGAGACTTACCTTTTTGTTACCATAGCTCCAGTAAAGATTGATTCACTTTACAGAATAATATCTTGCTCCAGTTTGGCAAGCCACAACTACAACATCAATTGTTCGCACACCAGCCTGGGCCCGCGCCGCTCCCTGAATGGTTGCCGTCAGTTCTCACGGGACTCACAAGAACTGACAGCAGCCATTCAGGAAACGGTGCGGGGCTAGGCTGAAGCGTGAAAAGCTTATTCCTGCCTTGTGCGCTGCTTGCCCCGAGATTATGAGGCAGCCATCCAGCGAGGAAGGGGCAGGAGTGCAGAAAGCTCGCTCCTGCCAATACACTGCTGAACCACCAGAATTTAAAGGTACCGGGGGGGGGGGTATTTAAAAAATTGTTATATTTGCTCCATAAGACGCACAGACATTTCCACCCACTTTTTTTGAGGGGGGGGGAAAAAGTGTGTCTTATGGAACGAAAAATATGATACATTCTCTACAATTAATCCAGAATACTGCAGTGAGATTACTCCATCACTGTTCTAAGTTCAATCACATCTCACCGCTTCTAAGATCAGAACACATACTTCTGGTGTCATATCGCATCTCCTTTAAATATAATATCCTTTCCCACCAGATACTCTCGAGTGGTCTTCCCTCATTTTTATAATCTTCTAGTCCCATATTTGCCTCAAAGAACCTTACGCTCCTCACAACAGCAGTTATTAGTCATTCCCTCATTTAGACAACTTTTTCTGGATTTTCATAGGAATCCTTCATTCTGTGTTAAGGCTTCTACTCTGTGGAATTCTTTGCTTTTTTAACCTTCGTTCAGAGAAATCATTTGTAACCTTCAAGGCACAATTAAAGGCATACTCCTTCTCTTTGGCCTTTAGCTCTTAACTTACTTCCTCCTGATGGCTACTTTTCTTATGTATGGGAAGATTTAAATTCTTTGTTCCCTCCCTTACCATATTGTTCATCCCTTTCCCCAACCTTTTAATTTTTATTGTAATCCCTGATTCCCTCTTTCCCCATGTTCTCAATTGTTTTCCTTTACGTTTTATCTTCTTTCTGTTCTTACCCTATTTAATTTGGTTGGGGGGGATTGTTTTTGTTTTTTTTATTTTAAATTTTAAACCTCTTAGATTTGCCTTCTGGTTTTATATTTGTGGTATAATAAATAAAATAAATTGAACTTAATGGCCAGCTCTCCCTCCATCCCATTACAGTAAGACAGGGAGTCTCACATGTGAGAATATGGCTGCCTGCTTATCCTAGGATAAAGCACAGTTACTTACCATAACAGGTGTTATCTGAGGACAGCAGGCAGATATTTTCACATCCCTCCCACCTCCCCTAGTTGGCTTCTTAGCTTGCTTACTGAATTGAGGTACCACGAGCTGGTGTTGGGTGGGAAGGCACTTATGAATGCGCGATGCGGGCAGTCACGAAGTTTTTAAAAACATAATGGCAATACACTTTTACCACTGTCCGTACTGGGCTCCGTGGATGACGTCACCCACATGTGAGGATATCTGCCTGCTGCCCCGGATAACTCCTGTTACAGAAAGTAATTGTGTTTTCTACATACTCCATGGTTATGAGATTCAGCAGCTGGAATACCTGGGCACATGTCTGTTTCTAACCTTTAAAAAATAGGTGCACCTATGTGCCTAGGCACCCTATTATAAACTTATATTCTGCATTCTTGAAGCATGCATCTAGTTCATTTCATTGCCTTGATGAACTATATTTTGAGCAACACAACAAAGCAGTGTCTTACGTCCCTTCTGGATTCCATGCTCTAGGTCAGTGTTTCTCAACTTCTTCAACCCAAGTACTCCCTAAGTCTAGTAAATATCAACTGAATACCCCCCACCCAATCTGTGCCCCTGATCCACCCAAGCTCTGCCCCAACCCTACCCCCATAATAGTATTAATCGTAATACAATTTCTTCCATCCATTTTTCATATACACATAATATAATCTTAATACATAATGGTAACCACAAAAATCTTTTAAAAAAAGGTTAATTATCATTTATATTTGGGGGGGGTTCAAAGAGGTCAAGGCATATGATTTTAAAATATGCAATATCACCTCAGTAACAGCTATAGGAAAATAGACAAATATAGTGCAAAATATAGACAGCAGATATAAATTCTCAAACCTGACACATTTTGATCATTAAATTTCAAATAAAATAATTTTTCCTACCTTTGCTGTCTGGTGATTTCATGACTTCCTGGTTGCACTTCCTTCTGATTGTGCATCCAATAATTATTTCTTTCTGCCTCCTGCATGCTTCCTCTCCTCCAGGCTAGAGAGTTGCGCGGGGACAGAAATCCCACCCATCCCCACCCGTCAGAGCTGACATCGGAGGGAAGGCTTTGCATCAGTCTGGCGGCAGCTGAAGTGTCAGGGGGGAGGGGGTAGATACTGGATGTAGGAGGTGAGAGGAGACAGACTGTAGATAGAAAGGGGGAGGGATCAGACACACTGGATGAAAGGGGAAAGATAAGACAAGCTGGAATGCCTGGGGAGAGAGAAAAAGACAGATGATGGATGTAAAGAAAAGGAGAGGGGAGGAAGACATTGAATGGAAAGGAGGAGAGGGGGAGGATACGGATGGAAGGGAGGAAAGAGAAAGATGGGGCAGACACTGAATAGAAGAGGGAGAAAGAGAAATGAAGCAGATGCTGGACAGAAAGGGGGGAAAGATGGGCAGATGCTGGATGGAAGGGGAAGAAAGAAGGGTGGATGATAGATGGGATGACAGAGGGGGCAGAAAGGAGGAAGAGAGGAGACAGATCAGATGCTGGGCAGAAGCAGGAGACAGAGGGGCAGATACTGGATGGAAAGAGGGGGAGGGGCAGATGCTGGATGGAAAGGGACCTCAGGTCAGCATCAGAATGGCCGTGCAAGTCTACATGGGTCCAAATGGTGCCACACACTGCTAGACCCTCCCCCCTCCTAGTTTATTGTGCTTTCTAGAAGCCAGTATTGTGGTGCAGCCAGGTCCCTGCTAGGTTTTCTCCCCCTAGAATGGGACAGACTGTGCTTTTGCCGGCAGAGGCAGAGTGGTGAGCCTGCACGATGGCGCAAACAAGCCCCCCTCCCCTCCCCACCCCACAAGTGTCCTCCATCCAGAACCGGACCGAATCTGGGTTCCCAGTGGCTGAGCAGTGAGCTGGTGCCGTGACGCAATCCAGCCTATTGAGGCATCCCCTACTGAGAACGGAACCAACTCTGCATTCCCGGCCTTTGTATGAGGGAGGACTGGTGCCCCTGAGTAAGGAGACCTGCAGCCATAGAGCACGGGACTCCCACGGAGATGAAAACAGGCCTACCTAAATTCTGGCGATGCAGGCATGCAGCTTAAATACAAGTCCGGCGTCGCGGCGGGAAACAGCCATGCTGAGCAGTGAGCTCAGCACGTACACAGCTGAGAGCCTTGCTTGCTGATCCCGCCCCGCCGTGCCAATCAACAAGCAAGGCTTTCAGCTGTGTACGTGCTGAGCTCACTGCTCAGCATGGCTGTTTCTGCCGCGACGCCGGACTTGTACTTAAGTTGCATGCCTGCATCGCCAGAATTTAGGTAGACCTGTTTTCATCCCCGTGGGAGTCCCGTGGGCCAGGGGGCGTCCCCGTGGGAGTCCCATGGGCCAGGGGGGGATCCCACGGGATCCCCGTTTCCGTGCAGACCTCTCTCCAGACCTCATTCCATTCCCCAACCAACATCTCTCTCTGTCCCTCCATGAGTCCAACTTTTCTTCCTCTCTCTGCCATCCCTATTGGCAACAAGTCTCCCCTCTCTCTCTCTCACGCTGTCCATCTGTCTTGAGAGATCCAGGCATTTCTCCCACACCTTCTACTGTCACATCCAACATTTCTCCCTCTCTCATCTCCCTGATCATGTGCAGCATTGTTCACCACTGCCTACCAGCCCCATGCCTATTTCTCCTTCTATCACCACTCTCCAGCACAATGCCACACCTCTCCCTCCATCACTATGTCCAACATTCCTTCTCCTTGCAATCCCCTTCAATCTGTCCCTCTGTTCCCTCTCCACCACAATATCCAACATTTCTCCCTCTCATCCTGCTCTCCCCTATGCATCTCTCTATGACCAGTTTTCCTTTTTCTTCCTTTCCCCATGTGCCACCATCTTTCCCTCACACTCATACCCAACAATTCTTCCTTTCTATTCCCTCCCTCTTATGTCCCAAATTAGTGTCCCCTTCCTTCTGTGTCCCCTGTTTATGCTTCCTTCCTTCCTTTTGTGTCCAGTTCTTGCCCCCTCACCCTCCCTACATGTAAGTAGCTTCCCATCCATAGAAGCCGCTGCGGATCCCGCCTTTCTGCCCACTCCTTGCTGCTGACCCACAAGCCTTCTTACAAGCCTTCCATCTGATGTCAACTTTGACGTTAGAGAGAAGGTTTCTGGGTCAGCTACTTATGTGCAGCATGGAAATCGCTGCCTGTGCCATCACTGCAAGGAGTGCCGCTGAAGACTAAGGAGTGAGTGTGGCTCGAACAAGAACTGGGTCTACTTGAGGGGGGGAGACGGGCAGGGAGAGAGGGATCCGTGGCAGACAGGAAGGCGATATCCCCCAGCAGGGGGCAGGTAAGAAGGCAGGATCCCCAGCAGCTTCTACAGACGGGTGGAAATATCCTCCGCAGTGGCCAGGCCACGGACCTCCAACAAGCAGCCCGTGTACCCCTAAGGGTACGCGTACCGTGTGTTGACAAACATTGCTTTAGGTGTTCAATCATTTCCCGCAATCCAGGAGTTGCAGAAATCCAAACGCTTTTCTAATCATGTGCTTCTCCTACCTTAGAGAGTGAGTTAGAGCCCCCTACAGTTTCAATTTTTGCATGCAATCCATGCAGAAGTCTTGTAGAAGTTTTTTGATCTGCTCTGCATCTTTTTCTTATTTTTTCGCTTGAAGTTTTTTTTTTTTGTTGACTTCAGTGCCGTGAGACCCCATGTGGTGATCCTCTGCAGGAGGAAAGGACGCAGTCCCGCGGAGCCGGATTGCTGCTTCACAGAGAAACTTTAGTGGATCTATGGAGTCAGCCTGCTTGTGCCACCCTTCTCAGACTCAGAATCCATTCCACTGGGAATTCTCTTACCCTCTGACCCTCTCAGGGATTTAAGTGCAGGCTGTATGTGTCCTGAGTAAAATATCCCTCCTAGTTTCAGGTCGCAGGCTACGTTTCCCTCCCCCAGTCGCATGGAGAGTTTCCTTGGGAGCGGAGGTTACAGTCGGTGTACGTCTGACTGGCAGTCTGAAGATCTTCAAGTTTGATCATTTAGAGCAGTTTCTGAGTCAGAAAGTTCTTTTGTTCCATTCAGCTGCAGTGTAACAGAGCTAGCAGGCAGGTACTTCACAGACTGTAAGTGCACCTCCATTATTTCCTATGGGAGCTTTGGGGGTGGTCTGTGCAGCTCTGTAAAACTCATTTTTCAGAGTTTCTGAGGGTAGGGTTCAGGTATCCCACCTCTCCAAACCCCAAATCATTATTTTTTATTGTCAGATTTTCTTTATTTTTGCTGTTTTTGACGCAAATTTGCTGATGGTAGCCATCTTGAATTTTAATCAATCTTTATTCAGTGCTTGATTTCTGCCTCAAAATCCTTCAATTTTGTTACAAATCAATTTGGATGGACTCCTCAGCCCCTAATCTGTTGAATGCATGTATGGAATGCGCTAAATTGGTGCCGGAACAGCGTTTGTGCCGTATGCCACAGCACACTGGGGGGGGGAGGGGTGGGAGCTTTAGGCTTTGCCTCCTCTGGGTCTTCCAGGGCTGAGGAGCCAGCCTGGGTCTGTGGTTTGGGATAAAAATCTCACCCATTGGCTGATCTGGACACTGGTGCCAAATGCCTGCATTCTGAGTCTGGGGATTCTTTTGACGTGGTGTGGGCACCTCAGCTGGACTCAGCAGTGACCGCAGGGTGTACATTTTCCCTGGATTTCCTTTGGTTTCTTTGGAGAGCATGCTTTTCGGACCCAGCTTATTTAATGCAGTCGGTGGGTGCGTCACCTACTTCCAGGCTGGTCACTCCATAGCTAGAGCCCTCTGCTCCAGCTACGACTGTAGCTGTTTTTTCCCCCTAGTTGTGAATTTGCGGAAGGATGTCACTCAAAAATCTTCCAATTCCTCCCCTTCTGCACTGAAAAACAGCTCACTCTTCAGTTTTTCCTGCTACAAGCGAACTCAAAAAGTGTATTCTGCTCGGCTTACTTTTTCTTATTTTCAGGTATTTTTGCCATTAGCTTTCTATTTTTCTGCGTGACTTTGATGCTCGGGCATCCACTTCTTGGACTTACTCTGCCTGGAAAAGGATGCAATCCCATATGCGTGGACAGCTGCTCGCAGGCCAATCTCACATTGAGTAATTGTGGAGCTAGCCTGCTTTGGCTCCCTTCAGGAGCTCAGGGTCCATCCCCTGGGAGCTTGCTCACCTGCTGGTTTATAAGGGGCTTGAGCTCAGGTTGTGGGGCCCCTGTGTAGCAATCCTCTGGGTACCAGGGAGCTGGCTGTGTAATTTCTCCCCTGACATGCATGGATTTTCAGGGGTTGGAGGTTGGGGTCTGCTTGACCAACAGACAGATCTTCAGAAGAAAATTGATTCCTGGCACTTTCTGAGTCAGAAATCCTTTTCCTGCAGGTAGGCTGTTGCAAGCTGACAGGCACCAGAAGTCACAGTGAGTACTCCCATTATTCCCTATGGGGAAAATCAGGGTTGAGGGGGAGGAGGTGAGATCTGAAAAGTCAGATTCAAGGGTTTCTGGGGTTAGGGATAGGTTCTCCTACCTTTAAAACCCCTTTTTCAACATTTTATGTTTTTCAGTTAAGCTCCCATGGGCCATTTTTCGTTTAAATTTTTTGGCAGCCATCTTGGATTTTTAGTGACCTTTTTTCAAAATGCTTGTTTTCTGCCTCAAAACCCCTTGTTTTGCCTGGGGATTATCTGCAATGGATTCCCCAGGTCAATTTAGCCCTAATTCATGCATTTTTTTTGCACAGATTGAACAGCTGAGGAGTGGCTGTGTTCTGCAGGGCATGGGAGGAAGGGGTGGGAGCTTCAGGCTCAGCCTCTCTTCAGTTCTCCTGGCCATTAGAACCCCAAAAAGCCCGGTCTTCGGGGAAGAGATCTCATCTAGAGGCCACAATGCAGCGAGGGGGCTAAACGCAAGTGCCTGGAGGTGTAGGAGGCCCTACCTCACCAGTTAAGGGTCTTGAAGAGCTCCTTGGGGCCCTGGGTCCAAGGATTTTCTGATTTTGTCAGTGTCCTGTGGAAAAGCTACTTAACAGGCCCGGAAAGCGCTGCACTGCTTGTGAGCCCCTTTTACTCTTCAGTTGTCTAACGGTCCAACTGATTCTCTTCTTGCTTCTAATATACCTAAAAATATTTTTACTGTGTGTTTTTGCTTCCAGCTCAATCTTCTTTTCAAGGTCTTTCTTTGCCTTCCTTATTAGCGCCTTGCATTTGGCTTGCAATTCCTTGTGCTGTTTACAAGTATTTTCAGTCAGATCCTTCTTCCACTTTCTGAAGGATTTGTTTAGCTCTAATAACTTCCTTCACCTCACTCATTAACCACACTGGCTGCCATTTGGTCTTCCTTCCTCCTTTTTTAGTACATGAAATATATCTAATCTGGGCTTCCATGTCTAATGTATCTAATCTGGGCCATGTCTAATGTAAATTTTTGACCTTTGCAGCTACTCCTCTAAGTTTTTTGGGGTTTTTTTTTTTTTTTTACCATTCTCCTCATGTTATCATCTCCTTTTTTAAAGTTAAATTTTACTATATTGGATTTCCTGTGTGAACTTATTCCAGGGATTATATCAGATCTAATCATGTTATGATAAGTAGTAATCTGGGGAAGTTATTTAAAATTGTGTAATTTAAAATTGTGTATTCAAACATAAAAATGTGTGAATAGACTAGAAACTTAGAACTACAGAAAAAATAAATATGTTGACAAACTCTCAAAATAATGAAAAGTACAAACAATTTACTGAAGATAGTGAGATAAGATAGCTATAAGTATGAAAGATTTTCATTTATAATACCAAAATATTTATTTAAACATTTTAAATCAAAAAGAGATACTAAATTAATGGTAAATCAAAATAGTTGAAAAAGAGGGGAATGCATAGAGGGCACAGTTCGTGAAATGTTTTCCAACATATATTTGTATTGTCTTTGAGCGTGTCTGGAGAAGAGAATATAAGACAGTTTAAATAGAGCAGTGCCCAAATGGATTTTATAATTTAACCACGGGTGCCACTGCTCAGTGGCCACAAGTATAAATTGTCCTGCAGTAGACATAGAAACAATTAAGAAAGCTATATGATTGTCATTAGGTTTCCCAGTAGAATTTTCAGCAAGGAAAACTAAATAGACATCTGACTCACTAGAAAAGGACAACACCATTTGGAGAGAGGGGAGTAGTGGGGAAAGCATGCAGTAAAATCCTCATGAAATTATTTCCCATACCTCTGTGTATATGTGGGGAGTGTGTGCACGTGCATCTGTATAGGATGGCTCTGTGTATATTTATAACTATAGATAAAGGGGGTAGAAGTTTGAAGGGAGCAGTTTCTTACCTGCTATGTTTCACTGTATCAAAATTTCTATGCTAAATAAACTTGTTCTGATTCTCTCATAGAAACGCGTCAAGTCATTTTTATTTTTAGGGGGGGAACTTATTTCTATGGCTTCCCTAGTCTGATCTGATCTGTTTTCAAATTCTGAGTTTCTTTTTACTAGATTTCCCCTCCACATTAAATTTTGTCCTGTTTGTTAACTTTTTGGAGAGTTATTTTGATCCCAAATAGGCAAACATTCTTGACGGCCTAATATATAATTTCTTTACCATGCCCATTGGCTTGGAAAGAATAATGAGTGAATCTCTTTATAAAGATGTAATTGTTAAATCCCAATAAATAAATAAAGGTTGAATTTTAGTTCACGTTAAAACTTAGCTCTGTTGATTCTTTTCTTTATTATATTTTTATCAGGTGCTTGACAAAAGGACAGAATGCACTAATAGAGATACATACTCAGAGGCCCATTGCCCTTGAATTGTATAAGGACTTCAAGGAGCTTGGGCGCTTCATGCTGCGCTACAGTGGGTCTTCTATAGCTGCAGGAGTTGTCACTGAGGTGAGAGCACTATGCAAGGTTTTGGCTTAAGCACTTCAGAGCTACATTTGCTTGCCAGGACTTTGGCATATGGTGTAAAACTACACTATATATCCATGAAGCTAAGAAAGCTTTGCTCACTTAATTTTATACTGTCAAGTACAAAACTAGTTTGCAATCTGATAATAGAGAATGAAACGGGGACAATTTTTTCCCCGTCCCACAGGAACTCAATTTCCCCATCCCGCTAAGTTTTGCCCCATTCCTGTAAGCTCTGCCTTAACCGCACAAATCTCGAACACTTATGATTTTAAAATGTTTAAGCCTTGTGCAGATGAGGAAAGAGCTTGCAGGAATGGGGCAGGGATAGAAAAAGAACTCACCAAGACGGGAAAATTAGTTCCCGCATAGAGAATGACACGGTGGCGGTTTACCCGCGGCCACCGCATTTCGCCGCGGGTAACCTGCCGAAATGCGGAACGAAAAATAGCAGTCGCTGCAGCGACGGGGACAAGGCCATTCACCGCCCCGTGGGGTGGTGAATGGTCTTGTCCCCGCAGTGAGGCATAAAGGATCGCGCGGTCCCCGCAGCCCACACCCGCCTGCCCAATCGATCCTAGTGTTTAGCCAGCTCTCTCCCTTCTCCTCACCTTAGTTTGTAGGTTTTCTTTTTCGGCGACCCACACGCTATCAGAGAGTCGCGCACCCGCTGCTGCTCAGTTTCGATCTTCTGCTCTGACGCAACTGGAAACAGGAAGTTGCAGCAGAGCAGAAGATTGAACACTGAGCAGCCGCGCGTGCGCGGCTCTTTGGGAAACGTGCAGGTCGCCAAAAAAGAAAGCCTGCAAACTAAGGTAAGGAGAAGGGAGAGAGCTGGCTAAACACTAGGATCGATTGGGCAGGCGGGTGTGGGCTGCGGGGACCGCTCGTGTTCCCGGCTCAAACTGGAAGGAGGAAGTGAAAGGGAAAAGGATTATGGGCCAAGGGGATGAAGACGGAAGAAAAATCCACAGCAGGAAAGAAAGGGAAGGACAGGCAGGTGAGCCAGATGCTAGAAGCAGGGGGGGGGAAGAAAGAGGGAAAAAAGCTAGATGGGGTTGAAAAGAAGAGACACATTGGTATGGAAGAGGAAGATAGGGGAAATCTGGACACAGGAAGGTAACAGAAAGAGGGGAAATTATGTGCATGGGGCATAGGGACAGAGACATAAAGGGGACATGCCATGGGGATGGTATATGGACACGGGGGGGGGGGGGGGGCAATGGCAGATACATAGGGGAGATATTAGAAATGGGGAAAATAGGAGCACAGAAGCGAGATGGTTTGTGGGGATGGGACAGGGACCGAGCTCGCAGGCTCCAGTGGCTTGCACAAATTACATTGTAACGTGCCATGAAAATAAGAGGGAGGAAGATAGATAGGCCACGCGAGAGGAGCTGAAGGGTAGTAGTAAAGGAGGGAGGGAAGGGTGGTGGTGGAAAGGAATAGGACAGACATTGAAGGAGGGTGGAGAGGAACAGACCCCGAAGGGAAATGTGGAAGACAGAGTGGGAAGAAGACAGATGCCAGACTATGGGGGAGCGGAGGGAAGAAGATGGGTGCTAGACCAATTGGGGGGGGGTGAAGGGAGAGGCACAGTAACAGCAAATGGAAGACGCAGAGAGAAGACACACAGTGGATGGAAGGAATTGAATGAGAAGATGTGGAAAGCAGAAACCAGACAACAAAGGTAGAAAAAAAAATTATATTTATTTATTTATTTTTTGCGTTAGGATAAAGTAGTATATTAGTTGTGTTGATAAAAATTTATAAACAAAGCCCTGCCAGCTGAACATCTTTCTCTAGTTCAGCAGTAGGAACTTTGATTTATAAGAAAGGAATAAGCTAAATATTACAGTACTAAGGCTTATATGGATGCAGCGGGGGCGGTGAATGGGATGGCAGTGGCGGTGACGGGGTGGTGAAAGGGATGGCGGTGACGGTGACGGGGCGGTGAAGGGAACGGCGGTGACGGGGCGGTGCAGAGGATGGTGGGCCAGGGACGGGGCGGTGACGGGGACAGATTTTTTTCCTTGTGTCATTCTCTATTCCCGCAGGGACGGGGAATACTTTTTCCCCATGTCATTCTCTAATCTGATATAGTCATGGAGAACTGACTTAAGTATACCTTGGTGCTTCACATATTAATTTGAAGTTGCTGTCAAAGAGTCAGCCTCAATGATTCTTAAAGGTCACAGCTAACATGGTGTACATGATCTGATGGGTCCAAAACTAATGTATGATTACTTGTGATGTAACTGTTCAGAGGAAGTAGTCATATTCTATGTGTGATCCTGTATATAATGGATTTGGTGTGCAATGATTCTAACTGGTACAGGCAAGCTGCAAAAATGAGACTCAACTGTACTTTAAGCTGTATAGTGGGCACCAGTTCTGACCAGATAGAGCAACTTAGCCCATATTTTATGATAATGTGCATCCTCCTCAATATGAGTCGGTGCTAATATCATCTATTCCAGGTCAGAAGAGAGTTGTTTCATAATTCTATAACATATTAAGACAGTCATGTACACAGGGTACAATTAAGGCATAGGTAAAATTGGTACATGCCTAGGGCCCTTCTCAAGGACACCAATTCAATGGCTCTGTGCAGAGTTTTGCCTTGGTGAGTTCCTGGCAGAAGGGAGTTGGGTGAGGACAAAAGCCATCACTGCCCACCGTGCATTGGCTTCCAGTAGTTGTGAGCAATTGGTGAGCAGCATTTCTTATCTACTGCTTCCTTCTTTACTAGATTTCTCCTATAGTCAGAACCATGGGAGTGTGGGAATTTAAAATGCATTTGTCATGATGGGGGTGAGGGCCAACCAAAAAGTTAATCTTGCACTGCCTGTACAATGTTAGTAGGTACACTTGTTAAATCTTCTTCTTCTTCTTCTTTTTTTTTGGCTTCTTTTGTTTTCTTACATGTTCCCTGCATCCACCTGGATTTTCTTTGAACTGCTGTTACCAAAATAAACAACAGATTAAAGATTGACACTGGCAACAACAGACCAGGACTGCACAGTTTTAAGGCCGTTTAGAAGAACCTAAAAAGGTCTCTGAAGGAAAAAAAAAAAAAAAGTGCAATTAGAAATGCAAATGAACAAAGAGAAAACCACAGTAGACTTCCACTAAAGGAAGCTGTGTGAGACTTGTTTCACAGGGCCCTGTTGCCCTCCTGCAAAACTGAATGCTAACTGACAAGAGAAAGAGGCGTCATCTGTTACCCAGAGGCTGAACATTGTCATTTCGGTAGTTCTTCTTGTTTCCACCTGGCTCAGATGCAGCCATTTCCCTCCTCGCTTCTCCACTGAGCAGACTTTCAGTGAAACTTGAAGGTAGCAAACAAAATAAAGGACTGAATCATCATGAAACGATCTCACTTCTTCCCAGCACAGCACAGGACTTGTTTACAGATTTTTTTTTAATTTCCAGGATTTGCTTTCCTGCTGCAATTTGTTGCTGTAAAGTAACTTAATATGTATTAATATATTTAATGGTTGACCTGAAAGTGTTAGTGGGTAATCTTGGGAAACACCATGATATGCAATTTTCAGATTCACTTCCGTTCAAAGCATGGCATACGATGTATCTTATTTACATTAAAGCTCAGAAATTTAATTGAGAAACAAATCAAAGCCCTGTTTTGAAATACGGTGGAAGCTCTACCAACAACTGCTTATTTTATTAGAAATAAAGCTGTATCAATTAAGAATGTGGTAATTAAAAGGCCTGATCTAAGCAGAACTTAAAATGTTTTCTTTATCTTATATATATATATATGTATCCTAGATTCATTTAATTTTTCCATTTAATTTTGAATATGTACTTGATATGCAAGATGTATTATCATGTGTTTTTTTTCTTAATCACTCTACTGATGGTTACTGGTAAATGATGGATTTTATTCTTACTACAGTATTAAGGAAGAAAAAGGACCATGAGCTTAGGAGGTATGAAGCTAGGGTGCTTTCCATTTACATGCATAAAACAGTATAGCAGTTTGAAATATACCAATGCCCTCCAATTTTAGAATCTACTCCAGCATGTAAACAAGTATTTCACATGCCCATGTGGGTGTTTATTAAGTTACCCTGGCATATTCAAACAGAAAAGTAGGTGTTAGGTAAGCATAGTACCCACTTTTATGTTGTATATGCCATGTAGACCTTCCTAGGACCATAAAATATATGGTGCAGGGAATAGAATTGGTACTTAGTTGTGTATCTTATAAAATGCATGCACAAGTGCCAAGTTTTACATGCAAACATACATGCCTGGTAGACAAGCACCCATATTGCCTTTATAAAATAGGCACCTTACCTATCTCAATAACCTGTTATAAAACTGTCATTCATGTACCATGAGCAGAAATTCTGTGCCCTCTTGAATTCAGACACAGTCTCTGTCTCCAGCACCTCTTCCAGGAAGACTGTTCCAAGCATCTACCACCCTTTCTGTAAAAAAGTATTTCCTTAGATTACTCCGGAGCCTATCACCTCTTAACTTCATCCTATGCCCTCTCATTGCAGAGTTTCCTTACAAATAAAAGAGACTCGACTCATGCGCATTTACATTATGTAGGTATTTAAACGTCTCTATCATATCTCCCCTCTCCCATCTTTCCTCCAAAGTATACAGATTGAGATCTTTAAGTCTGTCCCCATACGCCTTATGATGAAGACCACACCATTTTAGTAGCCTTCCTCTGGACCGACTCCATCCTTTTTATATCTTTTTGAAGGTGCAGCCTCCAGAATTGTACACAATATTCTAAATGAGGTCTCGCCAAAGTCTTATACAGGGGCATCAATACCTCCTTTTTCCTACTGGCCATACCTCTCCCTATGCATCCTAGCATCCTTCTAGCTTTTGCCATCACCTTTTCAACCTGTTTGGCCACCTTAAGATCATCACATACAATCACACCCAAGTCCCGTTCTATCGTGCACATAAATTCTTTACCCCCTAAAATGTACCATTCCCTCAGGTTTTTGCAGACCATATGCATGACCTTGCATTTCTTAGCATTAAATTTTAGCTGCCAAATTTCAGACCTTTCTTTATGTTGTTCACACCATTCAGCTGTTTCTACCCTATTGCAGATTTTGGTAACATCCGCAAAGAAGCAAATCTTATCCAACAACCCTTCAGCAATATCGTTTATAAAAATGTTAAAAAGAACAGGCCCAAGAACAGAACCTCTTTTGTTTGTTTGGACCAACTTGGTCCTGCGGCAGGATTACCATATGGCTCCAGAAAAAGGACGGATTTAGACTTAGAAACAAAGAAACATGATGGCAAATAAAGACCGAATGGCCTGTCTAGTCTGCCCATCTGCAATAACCATTATCTCTTTCTCTCTACGAGAGATCCCACATGTCTATCCCAGGCCCTCTTGAATTCAATAGAAACATAAAAACATGACGGACGATGAAGGCCAAATGGCCTATCTAGCCTGCCAAAACGCAGTAACCATTATCTCTTTCTCTCTCCGAGAGATCCCTCATGCCTATCCCAGGCCCTTTTGAATTCAGACAAAGTCTCTGTTTCTACCACCTCTTCTGGGAGACTGTTCCATGCATCTATCACCCTTTGTGTAAAAAAGTATTTCCTTAGATTACTCCGGAGCCTATCACCTCTTAACTTCATCCTATGCCCTCTCATTGTAGAGTTTCCTTTCAAATGAAAGACTTGACTCATGCGCATTTATGTAGGTATTTAAATATCTCTATCATATCTCCCCTTTCCCGTCTTTCCTCCAAAGTATACAGATTGAGATCTTTAAGTCTGTCCCCATATGCCTTATGATGAAGGCCACATTCCATTTTAATAGCCTTCCTCTGGACCGACTCCATCCTTTTTATATCTTTTTGAAGGTGCAGCCTCCAGAATTGTACACAATATTCTAAATGAGGTCTCACCAAAGTCTTATACAGGGGCATCAATACCTCCTTTTTCCTACTGGCCATACATCTCCCTATGCATCCTAGCATCCTTCTAGCTTTTGCCATCACCTTTTCAACCTGTTTGGCCACCTTAAGATCATCACATACAATCACACCTAAGTCCCACTCTTCTGTTGTGCACATAAGTTCTTCACCCCCTAAACTGTACCATTCCCTCGGGTTTTTGCAGCCCAAATGCATGACCTTGCATTTCTTAGCATTAAATTTTAGCTGCCAAATTTCAGACCTTTCTTTATGTTATTCACACCATCTGGCATGTCTACTCTATTGCAGATTTTCATATCATTCGCAAAGAGGCAAATCTTGCCCGACAACCCTTCAGAAATATTATTTATAAAAATGTTAAAAAGAACAGGCCCAAGAACAGAACCTTGAAGCACACCACTGGTAACATCCCTTTCCTCAGAGCGATCTCTATTGATCACTACCCTCTGTCACCTTCCACTCAACCAGTTCTTGATCCAGCCTGTCACTTTGGGACCCATCCCAAGGGCACTCAGTTTATTTATTAGTCTGTGTGGAACACTGTCAAAGGCTTTGATGAAATCTAAATACACCACATCTAGCATCCTCTATCCAGTTCTCTGGTCACCCAGTCAAAGAAATTGATCAGATTTTTCTGACAAGACCTACTTCTAATGAATCCCATGTTGCCTCCGGTCCAGTAATCCACAGGATTCCAGAAACTTGACCATTCTCTGTTTTAAAAGTGTTTCCATTAATTTGCTTACCACAGAAGTCAGCCATACCGGCCTGTAATTCCCTGCTTCTTCCCTACTTCCACTTTTGTGGAGAAGGACCACATCCGCCCTTCGCCAGTCCTCTGGTACCACTCCTGACTCTAGAGACTTGTTGAAAAGGTCAGTCAGCGGAGCTACCAGAACTTCCTTCAGCACCCTAGGATGTACACCATCCGGCCCCATTGCTTTATGCACCTTTATTTTAACTAGCTCTTCACGAACACAACCCTCTGAAAATCGATCAGAGTCTATTACTCCTCCATCCCTATTCACGTTTGTCTGTTGTCCCGCTTCAGCCGTGAACACAGAACAGAAATATCTGTTAAGCAATTTGACCTTTTCTTTATCAGCTTCTACATATTCCTCCCTTTCACCTTTGAGTTTCACAATGCCACTTTTGCACTTCTTCCGATCACTAATATATCTAAAAAATGTCTTGTCTCCCTGTTTTACTGTCAGCTATTTTTCTTCCATTTGCATCTTTGCTTTCCTGACTACAAGACCAGCCTCTCTTAACTTTTCCAGATATTTTTGCCTGTCTTCCTCTTTCTGTGATCTTTTGTAGTTTATGAAAGCTAACCTCTTATTCTTTACCTTCTCAGCTACTACTTTTTAGAACCAAAGTGGCATTCTTTTCCTCTTACTTTTACTTACTTGCCTCACAAAAAGGTTTGTCACCCATACAATCTGCTCCTTCCAGACGTTCCCATCCAGACAATAATTCCTTGACATAAACCCCCATCCAAACAAAGTTAGTTTTTTAAAAGTCTAGAACCTTTGCTTTTGAATGAGCCCTCTCTAAACCCATCTTAATATTAAAATGTACCATGCAGTGATCACTGGATACCAGATGATCACTCACTATAACATCAGAAACACTTTCCCTGTTTGTAAGCACTAAATCCAGTATGACCCCATCCCGTGTGGGCTTCATTACCAACTGCTGGAACAGTTCTCCTTATTGAGAATCCAGGATCTCCCTACTTCCAGAAGACCCAGTAATAGGGATACCCTGGCATGTTAAAATCACCTGTTAACAAGACTTCCCCTTTTTTAGATATATTCTGAATGTCTACTATTAAATCTCTATCTACTTCTTCCATCTGTGAAGGAGGCCTATATATCACACCAGTGTAAATAAATTCACCATTCCCTCTTTCCAAATTGATCCACAGTGCCTCTTCCTTGCCCTGCAGATCCTGCAATTGTGTGGCTTTAATATGTTCTTTAAGATATAGTGCTACTCCTCCTTTTCTTCCTACCCTGTCTTTCCTGAACAGATTATAGCCCCATCCCAGTCATGGTTCCCTGTGAACCATGTCTCTGTGATCGCCACTATATCCAACTCCTCATCTTCATCTCATCTTCTAGATCCAGAATCTTGTTTCCCATAGAAAACAGTGGAAGTAAATAGGACAGATACAGACATCTGGATTTTACTTCCTTTGAAAGCAATAGAAGTAAACCCTGGCAGTCTCAATCCGTCCTCTTTTTTTTCTGGAGCCATAAGGTAATCCTAGTCCTGCCGGACAGGGAACCTTATACAGGGCCTGTTGTATTCTTTCTTTTTTAAATTAATACAATGTAATACCCTCGGAATGAGCTGGTTGATTTATAGCCATCGAGTGTAAGGAATGGCTACTTTTTTTTCAGGTTTATTGCTGATGGTCCATAGATTGTGAATACTCACAATTAATTTTCTATTTCTCCTGGAAGAATGAGTTTACAGTAGTTTTCTAGTGTATATTGTATTGCATTGCAACACTCCACCACCTCTTTTTCATGTGCCCCTGACTGCACACTAGATTGTCTCTTGGTGTTTTGATAAGAGGATAGAGGAGGAGTTAAAACCGAGAGAAAGCAGACCTTTCTTCCCTTCCGTGGACACAAGAGTCCAGAGTATAACCTGCACTGTTCCGAGGACAAGACAGACAGAATTATCCCCTGCTTGATAATGTCTGACCAAAAGACTCTCCTAGTACTGGAGAACTTCATAGCTGGCAAATTTGTTCCTTGTGCTAACTACTTAGACTCCTATGATCCATCTACAGGAGAAATATACTGCAGAGTGCCAGACAGCAGCAGTGAAGAGGTAACACATGCCCGCCTACTGCTTTATGTACTTATTTACTGATAAATGCTAAGTGAGAAAGTGCTTCAAGAATTTGCAAGAGCAGGAAGAATAGGCAAAGAAACTGTTGAAAATTGAGATAGATAATTTCTTAGGGGGCCCTTTAACTAAACTGCGTTGTGTGCTAATATTTATTTATTTTCTATACCATTTTCTCAGGAGAGCTCAGAGCGGTTTACATAAATTTATTCAGGTACTCAATCATTTTTCCCTGTCCGGGTGGGCTCACAATCTAATGTACCTGGGCCAATAGGGGATCTGGTGACCTGCCCAGGGCCACAAGGAGCAGTGTGGGTTGAAATCTAACCACTGCACCACATTTTCAGACATAGTATGGCAAATATTCAGAGATAGTATGGCAAATATTGTATGACAAAGATGGCAAACCAAAATTAACAAAGCATGGTAAAAATATAATATGACAAAACATGGTATGGTGAAACATAGCATGGTGAACATAGTCCAGCAAAACATAGCACGGTAAACATAGTATTACTGGCATGGCTAAAATAATATGACACGACTAGAAAAATGGTTCGGCAGGCATGACAAAGCATGGCATGGAACACATGGAGCGACAGACATTGTGTGGCAGCCAAGGCATGAGAGATCGAAGCATAGCTGACAAAGTATAGCAAACGTGGCGTATCGTAGGACAAGGATGGCGAACAGTGTGACATAGTGTGGTAGGACAGCAACTTAAAATGGCATACTGCAGGATACACTCGAGCATCTTGCAGTAACTGCCAACTTTGCACATGCTAACCATATGCTAAACAATATTTTTAATTTTTTGAGAGGGGGGTCTCCGTCCCCACCTCATTTTTGCTGACTCTGTCCTCGAAGCTTCAAACACCTATGATTTTACATTTAAATGTTTTTGTTGAAGTATATAGAGAGACAATGTTCTGTACAACTAGCCTTCCATTTCAATCTGGTTATGGTACAGCCTTCCTGAAGATTCGGTTTCCTGTGCTTTTACATCATCTGGGAAGATAATTGGATTGTCTTTCAGATATGAGTGTAGAGGAAAACCAACGCTGTGTAGTGGATGAACAGGATGCATGAATCTGTTGCAGTAACAGTAAAATGCTTGAGCAACTGGAAAGACCGTTGAAGGAGGCTGATCAGCAGACAAGACTCTTGTTGCCACATCAAAGGTAGACAAGACACAAATGATATAATTTAACAGTAGTTCATTTAAATTCAGAAGCAGTTTTTTGAGATTGAGACATATTCTCAATCATGGCTCCCCTTACCTGGAATGCCCTTCCTTTATACATTAGAGAAATCAAAGACCTGAACTTATTCAAATCTAACTTAAAAACTTTCCTTTTTAAAACTTCTTTTAATATTTAAAATCTTCTTACTTATTATTATTCTTAATTTTTAATCAGCAATTTTAAATAACTCCTTTTTCTTTTTATTCTTAACTTTTCTCAATATGACTTTCTATACCCCCAACCCTAATGTTTTTTCCCCTATCATATTTTCACTTTCTTCTCCTCCGAGAAACGCACTATGTAACTTCAACCTACTTTACCCCTTCCCATTGTTTCTCTGTTTTGTCTGTCCGAAGTTTTTATGTACCTCTTGTAAAGCTATGTACAGCATTTCTTTTTTAACTTGTTGCTCGCTTAGTACAAAATAGGCGATTTATCAAATTCAATAAAACTTGAAACTTTTTAAATCATTGAATTCAGTTTCCAGTTGTCTAAGAGGCCCTGGGCGCTGAGTTGGTGGGGCGCTGGCACTAGAGAATGACACTGGGGATAAATTTATCACTGTTCACGCCCCATCCCTGTGAGCTCATCCCTGTCCCCGCCCCTGCGAACTCAGTCCCCATCTCCGCCCTGCAGACTGTCAGATCCCACCTGTACAAGCCTCAAATAGTTATGATTTTATACTGAATTTATTTTATTAAAGTATACAAAGAGACTATTCTGTACAATTGTCATTTTATAAACACAAATGATATAGAGCAAGGATCAACAAAACCCCTGTTTCTCCTCCCTTTCACAAATATCCCCTCCACTTTTGTGAAAACTGAACAAACCAAATTACTACAAAATGCTACATAGAAAAATCAAACTAACAGAATACTTCAGTCACACATGGCAGGAATAGTATTAGGGGAGAGCAACTAGGGCAACTGCCCCCTGGTCAGAGAGAGAGCCCTAAGCCAGCTGGAAGCTAAAGAACAGCCTGGGCTTTGCAGACCCCCAGTTATGTCTAGTACCAGCTCTAGCAGGATACATATTTCAAATCTGAAATATTCTAATCACAAAATATTTAAAAAAAAAAATTTTCTACCTTTTTGTTGTCTGGTTATTTTATTCTTTAAATCACATTGGTCTCAGGCTTTGGTTTTGGGTTCTTCTGTCGTCATCGTGGCATGGCTGGCTCCTGAAGGTAAAATAGGCCCAAGAGGAGATGCCGAGTCTGACACGTGCACAATTTTTATACCGCAGGAGCAAGACTTTTCACCGCTTCCATGGGGTGGTGAAAGGTCTTGTCCCCATTCCTGTGGTAAACCAGTTGCAAAGGTCCTCATTACTGCGGATTTACTGCAGTTACCACAGTTTACTGAGTTAAACAGTCCCCGTGTCATTCTCTAGCTGGCACCTCTCTGCCCCACCACACCACACTCGCCATCCTTTTCTTCTCCCCGTACCTCTATTATCTTCGCTAGCGTGAGCAACTTCTGCCTGTTGCTCATGCCAGCCTGGTTCCCCTCTGAGTCACTTCCAGGTCACAGGGCCAGGATGTGATGTCAAAGGGAAATCCAATGCTGGTGCGAGGAGCAAGCTGCCGAAGTCACTCGAGCTGGCAAAGATTTGGAGGTACAGGGGGAGGGAGAGCACAAGTGTTGAATGGGAGGCAGGAAGAAGCATGGGGCGTGAAGGGGGGAGGGCTCCACTGCCCCAGGCGCCTCCTACCCATACTATGCCACTGCTAAGATGTGTTAAGATTTACATTTTTATATTTATACTTTATTTTAGTATTTATATACCACTTATAGCCTAAATGGTGTACATTCAGGTGCTCAAGCATTTTCTCTATCTGTCCTGGCGGGCTCACCATCTATCTAAAGTACCTGTCCTGGGGCATTTCATAGATGTTGTTCCATCTAGTTGGAACATCCTGTTTAAGGCTAGTCTGAAGCTTTTAGAGAATAATGAGGACAAAGTTTGTCCCTGCACCCACCAGTTCTATCCCCATTGCTGCCTCACGGTTATCTACAGATCCTTCTCCCTGTATCATTCTCTAGTGGCTTAAAATCATACTCCTGAAACTAGGTGCTTTGGCACTTCTGTGGTGTTATCTGCTGTGCTGACATATCTTTCGGAATGACAAAATGAATGTCCTTATTTTTATTTCTTGTTTGTTTAGACATTTACACCCCCCTCCTTTTATGAAGCCGCATTAGGCTTTTTTACCGCCACAGCTGGCAATAAAACCTAATGCGGTTTCATAAAAGAGGGGGGAGGGGTATTATTTTATCAGATTCAGTCACAGACAATATCTGTTAGGAACAGCCTATGCTGCCAAGTATGCCAGAAGATAAATTACCCCTTGAAATGCTGTTGTGTAGTTGAGTATATAGAAACATAGTCTAGCAAATCTGCTTTCTTTTGCAGTACCATCAGGGCAGGATTAATTTTTCATTGAGCACTGGGCCCTCTGAACCCACCCCTGCCCATGTCTCCATTTATTTATTTACCTGCTTGCTTGCTTATTTACTTCTATATTTCCATTTGATTGATTTATTTTCCCTCTTTATTTTAAAATATTGCAATTTTTTTTTTTCATGTAAAATTTGGATCTGAAGGTGTTCTGATCCTGTCTTGGCCTGCCTCTGAACAGTTCCAGGCAGATTGATTCTTAGCAAAGTTTGATCCAGAGAAGAACTCCAAATCCAACTTTACCTTGAAGAAAAAAGATCCCTACCTTCCAAGGCATGGCAGCAGAAGAGACGATCTGGCCAGGGCAGAGCAGAGCCTAATCAAGGGAGCAGAGGAGAGGATTCAAGAACATGTTTGACTAGTTAAAAGCCAGATCCTCTGGATTCATGGATTTTACTTCTTCCCCTCCCCTCCAGCTTAATACCCTCCCCTCCTCTCCTAAGGCTTAGTATCCCCCCTTCATATTATGTCTTCCCCATCCCAGGCTTAATACCCCCTCAGATCAATCTAGCTAGGGTTGCCAGATTTTCCAATTGGAAAATCCGGACCTCTAGCCCCCACCTCCAGACCTGCCTAGTTCTACCCATCCCCGCCCTGTAATGCCCTAATCCTGGCCCCTGTCCCACCTGAGCCTCTCCCCCTGCTGCCTGTTCTTGTCGGGCAGGGAGGAAATCAGGAAATCAACGCATGCACAGATGCCACGCGATGACTAAACATGCACGCATGTGGCATCCGCGCATGCCCGGATTTCCTCCCTGCCTGACGTGATTTGAGGAGGCTTTTCAAAATCCAGACAAAGTGCCAAGTTTTGAAAAACCATCCAGACCTCCAGACATGTCCTCAAAAGGAAGAAATCTGGACGTCTGGTAACCTTAACTCTAGCCAGCTCCCCCCCCCCCCCAGCTCAAATCCTTTCTCCTTCCAAGATTCAAGAGTGCACCCCCTCTACCCAGACTCAAACTACTCTCCAGCTCATTTTTATTTGCCTACCAGATGTCCTGATTTACCCGGACATGTCTTCTTTTTAGAGGACTGTTTGGATTTTGAAAAACTAGCAGTTTGACCGGGTTTTGGAAGGCTCTGGCTCTGCCAGAGCTTGGGGCCGCATCTGGAGGGCCTCCAATCATGCGTGGATTTGACACGATGTCATGTGTGACATCACACCACATCCGCACATGCTCAAAGGGCCTCCTGATGTGGCTCCAAGCTCAGGGAAGGAGAGAAGATGAAGTTTGTGTATGGGAGGGGCAGGGCTGGGAGTGGATCAACATGTTCTCTATTTTTACTTCCACAAATATGGTAACCCTGTGTTTCCCCAAGTTAGTCTCTTTGCCAATTTCCTACCTGCTACCTCTTGGCTCCTACAGCAAACAACTCTTTTCTGTTTGTGCCAGTGGTGTACCAAGTGGGGGTATTCAAGGGCAGTCCACCCTGGGTGCAGCTCTTAGGGGGTGCACCTAGTCTGATCCCTTCCCCATGCTGCAGCGCCAGCCTGCAGACTTCAGGTTACCAGCAGCCTCAGTCGAACATACTGCCTTTGGCGGCCAAGGAAGCTTTCCCTGTGCGGTGTTCTACCTCTGCGTGGACAGGAAGCTGAAGCAGAGGAAAAGCTTTCAGGGCATCTGAAGGCAGCGTGTTCAACTGACTGATGCTGCTGGTGGCCTGAAGACTGCAGGCAAGGATTCAGAGAGAAGAAAAAGGTACCAATCCTACGGGGGAGGGAGAGTGGAGAAATTTCACACACCGAATCAGAGAATCTTTCTCAGATAATTATATATCAACAGGTGGTGTGTGTTTGGGTGGGGGGAGGCTTTCTTGCCTTCATAGATAGCCTCTGTAGACTTCACTTCCCACACATACTCTGCCAGCTCCTGCTCCTTGTGATTCTGGGCAAGTCACAGTCTGGGAGACAGACTTTCATTTCAGTTTTAATGTATTAATTATTTTTTTTTGCCAGTCCCCTTGTCTTCAAGGTTAATGCAATGTTTTTTTGTGTGTGTGTGTGGGGGGGGGGGTTCTTTAAATTTATTACATCCAAAATTTTGAAATTATCACTAATTAGCTCAGATAAAAACATGAACTAAGACTCAAAAGAGATATCGGTATACTAAAAATATTTTTTTTTATATAGAGGGGGTGTTAAAAAATGTTTGGCCCCGGGTGTCATATATGCTAGGTACAATGAAAAAGTGGGGATTGAACTGTACACATCAACCAGAGATAATATACTAGAATTTATTAAAACAGATTTAAAAAACAGTCTGTACTTCATGTTGGATCAAAGTGTTGCAACCAATCTATGTTGCAGACCTGACACGGTCTGTGTTTTGGATCTAAAGCCTGCCTCAGATGTACAAAAGACATCCAGTAAATGGCAATCTTGTAACATTAGTGACAAATAATAATAGACATGTATATCACAGGAGAGCAGAAATAGCTTCTCTCCAGCAAAAGAACATGTGCAGCATTTCCATTTGAAAGTACCTAGCAGTACAACCTCTATGTACTTGTTCTTTTGCCAGAGAGACGCTATTTCTGTTCTCCTGTGATATACATGTCTATTTGTCACCAATGTTACAAGATTGCCATCTACTGGATGTGTATTGTACCCCCTGAGGCAGGCTTTTAGAGCTGAAACACGGACCGTGTCGGGTCTGCAACATACAGTCATGTGAAAAAATTAGGATACCCCATGAAATATTCAGTTCTTTCTTAAGAAATGTTCACATATCAATGTCAAATATTTTTTTCATTTATCTCTAGAAAAAAAAGTGATATAATTACAGGTAAACAACAACAAAGTTTCCTTGATTTACTCATGAAACAAAAGATATCCCCAGAAATGTGTATTCTAACTGAGGAATAGGAAAAAGGTGAGAAAAAGATTGTAAAATAGCACAGTGGATTGCGCAGGAGGTATTACTTTAGGACAACTCCTGTGGTAGCTGGAGAAAGTTATGCTTGGATTGGTGAGAAAGAGTAGCAGGGGCAGTATGTGGAAGATAGAGATTGGAGGGAACAGGTTGGGAAGAATGAGAGACTGGAAAGGGTGAGAAGGATGAAAGAGAGAGCAGGGTTGGATTATGAGAGAGACTGGTGGTACATGATGGGAAGATTGTGAGAGCCTGTTGAGTTAATCAAGATAGCAAAAAAACTCCTGGTGGGAACAAGAAGGGGATATCGAGAATGAGATTAGTGGAGACAGTAGAAAAATTGTGTTAGAGTTTGATAGGATCATGAAGGGAATGAGAGATGGATAAGATAGGATGGGAATATCTATCGAGACTGGAGGCAGCTAGATAAGAGGATTTAGAGAGACTGGTGGGGACAGGATTAAGGAATTGAGAGAAATAAAATGGGGAGGTGATGATGAGTGGAACCACACCCCTCAAGGGTGACATATGCCCCTCCCTATATCCATTTGTGGAAAAAATAAGGCTCTTCTATATTGTGCATTCTGGTTCTTTGTTTTTTTGGCATGTAAAAGTTTGGCCACCAATCCCATAGCAGAAGGGTTACCAGACGTGTCAACTTCTTAGAGGACTGTCTGGGTATCCGGATGGATTTTTTAAATGCAGCGGCGTGTCCAGTTTTTCAAATTCAGGGCCGTGTCTGAAGGTCCTCTGAGTGTGCGCGGGAGTGACACGATGATGACACACACATGCGTGTATGCGTGTGACAGCGCATCACACCCATGCATGCTTGGAGGCCCTCCAAATGTGACTCTGAGCTTAAGGAGTAAAGGTTTGTGGGCAATGCTGGGGTGGAACAGGACATGACATGGGTGGAATGGGGCGGGGCTAGGGTGGGGCCACATGTCTGGATTTTACTGTTATAAAATCTGGTAATCCTACATAGCAGAATTCTTCTGTTTATAAGAATGTTAAGTTTAACTGAATCCTTGTCTCAATCAATTCTGGTGAAGCATTTGTTAGAGAAATAAAATAGTGCTATAACAAATCTTCAGAGCAGGCAATCTTATAGGCCCATAGCCTAATAGTTCTGAAGTGAAACTTCCTATTAATTTTTGAAAATGAAGGGCACAAACAACATTAGGAGGGCCAAATTAATCAATAGGCCCAATAGACACATGCCTAGGGCCCGAAACTGTGAGGGGGGCCCGCTAAAGGAGGAGGACAACTCACTTTGCCATTTTTTTAAAACAGCAACGGCCCCCTCCCAGCAACAACGGCTGACTCTGTTACAGGAAGGTTCTGCAATGACTGTGTCTGCCGGTCCATCCCCCTCCGACGTTGCTTACTTGCTCCGGAAGAAGTGATGTCGGAGGGGATGGACCGGTAGACATAGTCATCGCGGGACCTTCCTGTAACAGGTCCAGCCGCATTGCCGTTGATGCAGGGAGAGACCCGTTGCCGTTGATGCGGGTGGGGCCCGTTGCCGTTGATGCGGGGGAGTAACCCATTGCAATCAGCTGTTCTAATTCTGCCTTTGGATTGCCTTTTGCAAAGGAGCTCAGAGGGCAGAGCCGGCAGCTGCAATGTTTGGAGGGGGAGAGAGAAAGGAGCATGGAAGAGTGGAGAAAGGGTTGTGAGAAGGATGATATGGAAGGGTGGTGGAGGAAGAGAAGGGGCAGGGTGGTATGGAAGGGTTGTGAGAAAGATGATATGGAAGGGTGGTGGAGGAAGAGAAAGGGGGCAGGGTGGTATGGAAGGGTTGTGAGAAAGATGATATGGAAGGGTGGTGGAGGAAGAGAAAGGGGGCAGGGTGGTATGGAAGGGTTGTGAGAAGGATGGTATGGAAGGGTGGTGGAGGGAGAGAAAGGGGGCTGATGGAATTGGTGTGCAAGGAAAGGGAAGAGAAACAAGGGGAAAGGATACTGGATGGAATTAGGTTGGAGGGAAAGGGGGCAGATGCTGATGAAATTAGTGTGTAGAGAAAGGGGAGAGAGGCATAAGGGGGTAGGATACTTGATGCAATTGGATTGGAGGGAAAGAAAGGGGGCAGATGCTGATGGAAATGGGAAGGGAGAACAGAGAGTGAAATGTCAGACCACGGTGGTGTGGGAGAGGGAATGGAAGGAGAGGAGAGAGATGCCAGACCATTGGAGGAGGGAAGGGAAGAAGATGGATGGCACACCAATGGGGGAGGGAGAGAGAGATGGAAGGGAGAGGCAGACAATTTCTGGAAAAGGCATAGAAAGAGAGCAGATGCCATATGGAAGAGGCAGAGAGAGGGCGAACAGTGGATAGAAGGAAGAGAATGATGAGAAGATGAGGAAAGCAGAAACCAGACAACAAAGGTAGGAAAAAAAATTCTATTTCTTTTATTTATTTATTTTTGCTTTAGGATAAGGTATTATTGTAGCTGTATTGATAATCGTTTATTAATAGAAAATGGAAATATGTTGATACTGTTTATTGAACTAATTTTAATACATTTTCTACTAATTCAGAGACTATAACTCCTTTCCTCAGGTCAGGACAGGGATACTGTAACAGCAGTATAGTTTACTGATCTGAAGATAGAAGTTTTAACCTCTGAAAGCTAAGTGAGAAATGTATTAGTCCAATAAAATGATGGGCACTAAATTTTCTTCCCGCCATGCCCCATGCCTCCTACCCATATGCAAAATATAAATTGGTGGGCTTCTCAAAGCCCTGACAGCTGAAGATCTCTTCATCTAGAAAGGAAGGGGAGATTTGTTCAGAGATGTTTGGAGATTGCATAGAAGAAAACCTGTACACTGGCACTGGTATGGTAATCTTTGTTGTTTGTTTTGAATTTTAAAATAAAAGAAATAAAGTGGAAATAAAGAAGTAAATTAGAAAATGGGCAAATGCAGGGGGCGGGGCATGGTGGGGTGGGGGTGGGGGCAGGGGGCCCAGTGTACTTGTGTGCCTAGGGGCCCTCAAATTAATCCTTCCCTGAGCATGAGTGATAGCAGAACTGAAAAACCAACCAGTACACCAATGTTAATGGAAAAGCAGTACACTTCTCCCTCCGTATTCGTGGTTTCTGTACTCGCAATTTCGATTATTTGCGGTTTTTCAATGAGTGCAGAAATGGGAACTAAACTGAAAAACCAGGAAGCAACGTCCTCTCTCCTGTCCCCACGAACTACCCCTCCCAAGGCTGCCCTGTGAGAGGATGTGCCTTCCCACGCAGAGCGCTGTAACTTGCATGCCGCGACTCTCCGCCTGAGCAACTAGATTTGCAGTGGCTTTGGAGGCAGGAGCGCGAGGCCACGGCTGCTCTGTTGAGATTCCTGGGAGTGGGAGCGGAAATCCGTGGTGGGCTGCCTCCCCTCTCCCACCCCCTCCGTGCTCCCGTCCGGTTCCAGAGGCCGCGTAGGGACCAGCTGAGGCCAATCTGTCCCCGTTGTGGGGAAGCTGCTGCCATGGTGAATATCTGGAAAGTGCGGGAGCTGGTGGATAAATCGTGAGTATGGTTTCCTCCGGCCAGGAAAGAGGTACCCCCCTAGCTCCCCCTGCCCACCATCCCCCCTCTCTCTCAGCTAATGAGGAGGAGCCTTCATGACGGCGCCGGGCTCATTTTGAAGGAGGCTGCAGGCAGGGCAGGGAAGGCTGAAACACCATATGTTAAGTTATTCGCGGTTTTTTTGCATTCGCAGTTCAGTCCAGCCCCTATCACTACAAATACGGAGGGAGAAGAATACACTTTATGCCCTATCTCCATCCCAGAAAAAAAATCATGGAAGTAAACTTCTGTGTGCTTGCACCTGTTCTTCTTTTGAATAATTTCTCCTCAGAAGTACCACTGTTTATTTTCTTCACAGATTCTCCTAATACAGTATTTTCTGTAAAATATTTTGTCACCCAAAATACAGATTATATTAATTCCTAGACCAAAGATGTTCCATGTGAAAACTGTTCAAGCAGCCTGACTTCAAGTTTTTGATACTTTGTCCTTAATTGCTCAGATCTTACATTTTGGCCTCAAGTTGTTCCCCTATAGACTCAAATGTATATTAGGCATAAAGAAAAGAGAACATCTGTTACATTTACATAGGAGTCCATACTTTAGCTGTTGATTCCCACTAACCGTGAAAGTGCTGAACTCCTTCCCTTATGCAGTGGAGAACAGCTCCCTTTTCATTTTTTCCTGCTGCAGGTGAACTCAGAAGGTGCTCTGCTTCTTTCTGTTGTTTTCAGGTCCTCGGCTCTAAGGGCAAGCTCATATGTCCTTCCATAGATGTCTGGCACTGCTTTGGTACATCAGCTAAAGTATGGACTCCTGTTTATACATATGTAACAGAACGAAAGAGTAGGTTCTTACTTCGATAATCTTGTTTCTGACTACAACCCACTCTGCGAGGACCTTTGATTTGCCTGATTTCTGCCTCGGACGTTGCCAGTGTCCATCTAGGGATCTCTTCTACTATATCTAAGATTCGGCTGAGAGATTGCTACAGAAAAAGGGGGCTCCCTTTTCCCTTTGGTGGGATCTTGAGCCCTTACTAGTTGCACTCATGTGTATAATTTGTTGTTTAATGTTAAATTATTAAATGGTTATTGATCATTATTCTATTGTCTAAGTTTCAGAGCAGAACAGAATATGTTTGTTGCCAGGGAAGCTCCTCCTGCTCCTCCTTCTCTTTTCTTTTGTTTTACTGGAGTTCGATTGCTTTGGTACCAACTGAAGAGGGAGCTGTTCTCCACTGCAGAAGAGGAGAAATTCATGGTTAGTGGAAATCAACAGCTAAGTACAGACTCCTATGCATATTAACAGAAACAAGATTATCGAGATAAGAACCTAATATTTTGTTTTAAACACACATTTCAGAAATGCCTATCTATTACATACATAATAAAAGTAAGAAAATACATGAATATCATCATATGGGGACTGACTTTAAGATGTAAAAATATATGCATTGGAAAAAAGGCAGGATAGAGAGATTTAAATATTTCCATGGTATAAATGCACAAGAGGCAGGTCTATTTTAATGGAAATGAAGCTGTGGAACAAGGAATCGTAAAACGAGGGTGAAAGGGGGTAAAATTAGGAATAATCAAAAGAAATATTTTTGTACAAAGTGGTAGAAGCAAAGAAGAGGCTCATAGTGAAGGTGGTAGAAATGAGGATAATACCTGAAGAAAGCATTGGAAAAGCACAGAGGATCTCAGAAAGAATTGTAGAGCTGAGCATTAGGGGCTTAGGTATATATATGGCACCCAAAAGGTGCTATTCTGTAAGCTGCATTTAAAGTTAGGCACAGTTTATAGAATAGCATTTAAGCTTGGGAACCACAACTAAATTTAGGCATGGCCATTTGTACCGAGAAAAAAGTGGTCCAAATGCCTGTGCTTAAGTTTAGGTGGGGATGCTCATATTGTATTTATTTAAAGTTTTAACAATGTATTAATCATACATATAAGATATGGAAATCCAAGAAAACTAGAATAAACCTTATTCAAGATATAGGAAATCCCATCAAGCCCTCATCATTGGAAGGGAGTGCATCTATATTTCTTATAAATACAAAAGGATAGAACTATCCTTACATATTAGGCGTTACCACAATTAACTCCTTATTAGAAATCTGTAAAATAAAGCAAAATAAAAAGAAGTTATTTCCCACTAGACTTAAGGAATTGATCTAAGTGAATGGGGTCCCAAAAAATATAATCCTTCTTCTGTAATGTCACCAAGCATTTGCAAGCCAAAAAGAAAGTGGCTCCAGCAGCTACAACTCTAGATTTCAAGGCCAAAAAGGCCTTTCTTCTGAGCTGGATCGATCTGGCCGCATCTGGAAATATTTGAATTTTTGCACCACAAAACACTGCAATATAATTTCATAATTGAAACTCTGTCATTCTTATTAAGACATGTTACCAAAAGAGTAGCTCTTGACTGTATTCTATAATTACATGCATAACTATAAGGCTCCCGATCCGCCCATAACCCGCCTATTTCCATGCCCCCTTTTTTGACTCACGTGTAAAATGTAGGCACTGATCCTGCACCTAAATTTATGCATATAACATATAACTGATTTTAGTTAGCACCAGTAATTGCTTGTTTACAAGCCAATTATTGGTGTTAACTAGCTTCTTATTCAATTAAATCAAGTGTGCAATTTTTAGCACTTTTATAGAATTTTGGGGTAGGTGTGAATGGGTAGAGTGAAAAGGCCATATTGTCTTTATCTACTGTAATGTTCTGTGTAAAATGGCCATTTTCTTTCACTGCCAATCTACTACAGCCCGCTGACTTTGGGGCTTCTGCTTTGAGCCAGCCGTTCCTGAAGAAGGGGGTCTACCCCCGAAACGGAGTCCCGTAGGACACTTGGTTACCCGCTGGCTGTTTTTTCTTGAGAAGCTAAGTATCTTCCATTGGCTTTATTATTGAATTTGGACACTTGAACTTTCTTTCTTTGGCCCCCCTGGATCAGGGGCAGAGACCACTAGTAGAAAGGGTGTTTTTGATTTTGTACACACTTTTCTGCACTTTTGTGTTATTTATCACTAAAACCCACAAGAGAGCCCGGGGATGTTTCACAGTTGACACATTTCTGGGTGCAAACCAGTGACAGCCGTTATCTCCAGGAGACTGGAGGAAGGCTGTGTGACTGAGGGCTCTCTTATATATTTTAGTAATATTTAATTGAATTTATCTTCCTTTTGAGTGAATCCCCTCTACTAGCGGTCTCTCCCTCTCATCTCAGTTTCCTTCTAGGGGTTTGGGAGAATTTGTTGTTTCAGTTATATCTTCCTCTCCCATTTTTCGGGTTCATTCAGGACTGTATAAAATGTCGACATTTTTTGTGCTGCCTTCTTGATTTTGTTTCTTTTCCCAGCAGTAACCTTTAGCACTGTGCCTGGCTCTTGGCAAATATTTACCAAATGGCAATTGATGATGATTAACTTGTAGCTGCACGGACTTTTCTGAAATGAGAATGTTACAGGAGCTATGTATGAACAATTCCATCATATGAAATGTAGAACTTTAAAAATTTC
Source organism: Geotrypetes seraphini (assembly GCF_902459505.1). Lineage (NCBI taxonomy): Eukaryota > Metazoa > Chordata > Amphibia > Gymnophiona > Dermophiidae > Geotrypetes > Geotrypetes seraphini. The sequence continues at coordinate 172,265,404 of NC_047086.1, read as the reverse complement.
ATTGCAAGAAATGCTTCTCACTAATGGATCGCATAAAATGATGCAATCATAGGGTGAAAATACAAAAGGACAACGAATGGCCTGTTCCAGCCATAGGTATGGAGAAGCAGACAGAAAAAAAACCAGGCATGAATTGTTCTTTAGATATGTAAGTGAAAATAGGAAGACTAAAGGGCAGATTTAGCGATGAGGAACAAAGTCTAATACACCGGTGCCCAGATGACGGTGAGAAGCGGCGGGGGGGGGGCCAGATCACGTCGGGGGGGCGGATTGCGGGGGGGATGGTGCCGGATTGCTGGGGGGCGCTCGTAAATCGAGCCACGCTCGGTTTCCGACGTGCCAATTTTGCGATTTATCTAGACCATTTATTATTCTATTGTCCATTTATTATGGAATTTTGGAAATCAATTTGGAGCCAGATAAATTGCTTATTAGAAAATCATGTGGCATTAACATATGACACAGTATTATTTGGCATGGCGATGAGGGCCAAGAGCCAAATATCATCTAATAATAATAAACTATTGCTCATTTTGACAGGGGTTGCCATACAACAAATAACACATAATTGGAAAAGTTGGAATAGACTGAACTTTAGTTTTTGGTGGAATTCAGTATGCCATATTTATAAAATGGAAAGAACATTAGCCATTCAAAAAGGGAATTTTAATAAATTTCAGGATGTGTGGAGGCCATTATCAGAATATTGTAAAGAATAAGTATATATTTTTCTTCCCTGTTAAGTATAAATGAAAAATAGGGCAGGGGGAGGGGGGATTTTATTATTGAAGACAATGATTTTATGAAATATAAAATGTAGGGAGGGAGGGGGATAAATTTAATTTGATAAAGATCAATTGTAAAATCTCAGGTGAATTATCTATGTTACAATGTTAGTATCAATATTGTACTTGATATAAGTTATAAAATGAATAAAGAATTTTAAAAAAAGTGCAAAAATCTACATAAGGAGCATGAAAGTGCATTTAATGCTGCATAAAGAGCATTAAAGTGTTAGCCAGAGACTAACATAAGAGTCATTGAAAACCTGTAGCCATTAATGAAAAGTACTTATGCTACAGGGGTTCAAGGAAGTTTTAGATAGGTTCCTAAAGGATAAGGGGATTGAGGGGTACAGATAGAAGTAGAGATAGGTTATAGGAATAGTCAGGGACCACTTCACAGGTCACAGACTTGATGGGCCGCCGCGGGAGCGGACCGCTGGGCGCGATGGACCTCTGGTCTGACCCAGTGGAGGCAACTTCTTATGTTCTTATGTTCTTATGTTTGCTTGATATTTAAACAAGAAGAAAAAGGTGAGTGATCAATGGCAGACCATAAGGGATTGTGGGGTAAATACATTACATTACTATTTGTTGAGTTTTTTTTGTTTTTTTTTAAATGAAAGCTTTTATTAACAATAAACACAGCAAGTATTACATATACATAGGAGATACAACAGCAATGGAACAACAAGCAATACACCACACTCCAGAAAACTTCCGAAGTGAAGCCCAGAGCAGAAACATATGTAATCCCTACAGTTCAACAAAAACAGACTAATATACCCACCAGAACACAGCCCATACCCCCCTCCCCCTCCCCCCAGGGACAAAACGCCAAACCCACAGCACCCAATAGGTTGAGATACATCCAAGGTTATACGCAAACCAAAAATGAAAGAGAAAAATGATTATGAATTCCCCCAAGTCCCAATCCTTCCAGTCCAGCCCCAAGCTCAACTCAAGGCCCCCAGCCACCCCTGCCACAACCCCCCACAGAAGCCCGAAATCTACGCCAAATGTGAGCATATCCATGTAATTTACCATGCCGTAGGGCCGTTAAATGGTAAAGGAGCTGCCAATTGAGCAAGCGTTGCTCCACCATGTCCCATGTGGGAGGGTGCGGTTGATTCCACAAGGAGGCTATTGCCAATCTAGCAGCAGTAAATGCCAACTTGCAAAACAGAGAATCCCCCCAAGCCAGATCCAATTGATGCCAGAACAACAGGGCATGTCGCCAATCAACCTGAATCTGGATACCCAGGATCCGGGACACTCGAGAGAAAACCCCAGTCCAGAACCCACACACCCTCCCACATTGCCACCACATATGGAAGTATGTACCCACCTCCCCACAGCCCCTCCAACAAAGAACACTCGCACCCTCCTGCCAACGTGCCACAGCCTGTGGGGTATAGTACCAACGAAAGAGGACCTTATATCCATTCTCTATCAGCAAGGCAGCTATACCCGCTGAGGAGATCTCTGACCAGATGTCCCCCCAGGTGTCCCAGGAAATAGCAGAACCCCAATCACCCTCCCAAGCCCTCATGTAGGGATGTTGGGCTCCCCGACTATTAAGGCACCGATACACTGCAGATAGAGCTCCCTTCCGGAGCACCGGACCCAGCACCAGCTCAAAGGGAGTCTTGCCACCCCTCAACTCCCCCAGTAGACCCGAGGTCCGGATATAGTGAACAACTTGTATATAGGGAAACAGATCCCGGACCCCAAAGTCAAACTGGCCTCGGAGCTCTGTGAAGGGTCTAATACGGCCCAAAATCGGATCCCACAATTGTCCCACACATACTAAGCCCCTAGATTCCCAAGTAGCAAACACTCCCCCTCCCCTTCCCGGTGGGAAGTCAGCATTATGTCTCAACGGGGTATACCAGGAGTGACGCCTACCCAACAATAAATCCCTTCGGGTCTGGTTCCACACCCTCAAAGCAGTTCTAACCGAGGACAAACCGCCCACCCACCGCACCCTGCCAGGTAACCATGGCCGATGTAATAAAGGCACCCCATCACTTAAACTGTGTTCTATCCGCACCCACGGCTTCGGTGTCTGCGTCTGCCACTCTAAAAGGGCGCGCAGCTGGGCAGCCTGATAATATTTTACCACATTGGGAACCCCCAGTCCCCCATCACTCCTCCCCATACATAAGACCTTCCTACTCACTCTAGGCCTCCGACCAGCCCAAATAAAATCGAAGATATGTCTTTGGACCCCCTCCAACGCTCTCCTGCCCACCCAGAGCGGTAACACCTGGAATAAGAACAAAAGACGCGGCATAATCATCATCTTCACAATTGCCACCCTGCCCAACCAAGAGAAGTACTGATCCTTCCAACTAAGCAAGTCCTGTCGGATGCGGCGGAAGAGCGGAGGAAAGTTCAGATCATAGAGATCCTCTCCCGGCGGTCCGAAACATACCCCAAGATACCGCAAGGAATGCTGGACCCACCGAAATGAAAACCGGTCCCGAAGGTAAGACACTCGGTCATCAGACAGGTTAATATTAAGGAGCTCAGATTTTCCAACATTGACTCGAAAGCCCGATACCGCACCAAATTCCTCCAACTCTCCTAATATAGCAGGTAAGGAGCCTTCAGGATCCTCCACCGTGAACAGAATATCATCCGCGAACAGAGCCAACTTATAGTCCCCTCCCGGCACCGCAACCCCCTTAATATCCTGATTCATCCACACCCGCCGCGCCAGGGGCTCCACCGACAACGCAAAAAGGAGCGGAGACAGAGGACACCCCTGACGCCTTCCCCGTGCTAGAGAAAAAGTCTCCGAGTAACCCCCATTCACCTTAATACAGCTAAGAGGGCAATTATAAAGGACCTGTATCCAATCTCGCATGCATGGACCCAAACCCACCGCCTCCAAAACCCGAAACAGGAACGGCCAGGAGACCCTATCAAACGCTTTCTCAGCATCGATAGACAAAAACACCGTTTCCCTCACACCCTCCCTGGCCCGCTCAAACAGGTTATAAATCCTGCGAGTATTATCACCTACTTGACGTCCCGCCACGAAGCCCGACTGGTCCGGATGAATCAGCCAGGGAATCCAGCTCATCATTCTGTCCGCCAAGATCCGCGTGAAAATCTTAGTGTCAACCCCCAAAAGCGAAATCGGTCTATAAGAAGCACATTGAAGGGGGTCCTTCCCCTCCTTGGCCAACACCATTACACCCGCCAGTCACATGAAGAAGGGCAGGGCACTATTCTCCTGCAAGGAGTTAAGAAAGCGTAACAAAGGAGGTAGCAGAAGATCCTGAAAACGTTTATAGTACCGAACGGTAAAGCCATCCAACCCGGGCGACTTACCCAGTTTCATAGAACGCAATGCTCCACGAGCCTCAACCAGCGTGAGAGGACGGTCCAACTGCTCTACATCCTCACGTGCAATCCGGGGCAACTCCGCCGAAGTTAAATAAGCATCCAGGTCCGTCAAGGGCCCAGAAGCTTCTGGAGTGTATAAATGGGAGTAGTATTCCACAAAGCGGGCACGAATAGCATCCTCTTTCTGCAACAGCTCGCCTGAGGCCGCCCGAAGCGAGAGGATCTGATTGCGCGTCTGCCTCACTTTCAGACGATGGGCAACTAGTCGACTAGCCTTGTTAGAAAACTCACTATTTGTTGAGTTAACAGAATTTGAGGTACAGGCAAAACTGAAATTGAAAAAGACTATGGGAAACATTGAGGCATATTTCAAAATCCCCTCCTGTCTCATGAAATAGTAGGAGGTTCCAAGAGACTGAAAAAGAATAGATACAATATCGTTCCAGAAAGGTGGGAACTAAGGGATCCTTTTATTAAGGCGTGCTAATCGATTTAGCGCATGCTAAATGCTAAGACATCCATTATATTCTATAGGTGCCTTAGCATTTAGCACATGCTAAATTGGTTAGCGCACCTTAATAAAAGAACCCCTAAGAGAAAGCAGAACCTACAGACCTGCTAGTTTCATATCAATGGTGAGCAAATTAGTTCAAAACCCTAAAAGAGCCCAGTCCCATGAAGTGATGGGATTCTAGGTTGAATGGTTTGACGAAGGGAAGATGCTTTCAAACAGCCTTCATTGAATTTCTCGAGTTGATCCCAACAGTATCTAGAGTAGACGATGTGACTCAGAGAGGTGCACTGCTCAAAAGTTTTGTGGTAGAGTTTCCAACCACGTTTCTATTATGTGAGGTATTTGGGGGCATTTTTCATTACAGGAGCAATGTCATTAAGAGTGTGTGCTTTTTTGTAAGGGTGCAAAAAAAAAAAAAAATCAACCTTATCAAATCTTGTCTCTGGGGCGGTACTTGGAGAGACCTCCCAGGAAAGAGACTTGGGAGTTCTGATCGATAAGTCAATTAAGCCGTCCTTGTAATATGTGGTGGCGAAAAGGGCGAACAGAATGCTAGGAATGATAAAGAAGGGGATCACGAACAGATTGGAGGAAGTTATCATGCCGCTGTACCGGGCCATGGTGCGCCCTCACCTGGAGTACTGCGTCCAGCACTGGTCGCCATACATGAAGAAGGACACGGTACTACTTGAAAGGATCCAGAAAAGAGCAACTAAAATGGTTAAGGGGCTGGAGAAGTTGCCGTACAGTGAGACATTGGAGAAACTGGGCCTCTTTTCCCTTGCAAAGAGGAGACATGATTATTATGATGAAGGAAACCTTTACTGGAAAACTGTAAGTTGGCGTATGAGTCAGCCATGGTGGTATGGATTTGAGCTAGGATACTGACACAATGAGTTGGGAAGATGAAGAAACTACACAAAGAGTGTTTGTCCCTAAAGAAACACAGAACTCATCAATGAGAAGGTGATAGGCAAAATGAAGAAATATTTAAAAGTGAATTCAAACAGTTTGATATTTCAAAAAAAGATGTTATAATTGAACTTAAAAATGAAGAAGATTGAGAATTTCTACAGAAGCAAAGGTAGAATGTGTTTTCTTGCTGTAGGAGTGGAGTTGACCTTCAAACAACTACAAAAGAATGCAGAAAGGCAGCACGAGGAAAAGAAAATCATGACAAGAGCGAGGTATGTGGAAAGGCAGACTAATGCAGTTACCCATATAACATCTGAATTTTCTTCAGCATCATCTGCCAATGTCTACACTCAACACATATCTGAATAAAACTGTTGCAAACAAGGTGCTCACATCTATGAATTTTGATCAAGCACTTAGCAGCACTTGCTGTTTTGATGACAGAATTTCACCAGAAACAAAGCTACAAATGATGCAAAACTTACAGCATCCACCATTGCCAGACATTCCACGATGTCTCATGAGTACAGATGAAATGGAACCTGTGACCTTTGAAAGTCTTGTAACACCGAGAGCACAGTCATTTTTTTGAACTCTTGATTGAAGGAGAGTCAACAAAAGTGAAAATATTCCTGATGAAACATCCCACAGAGTGGATCGATGACCCAGTTTTCAAGGAACTTTGGAATTGGGCATCCAAATTGACTGTTAATGATGCAGTACAACGAGGGATAAGCCTCACTGAAAAATACGATACTTTGACAAAAGATGACGAACAGCAGCAATTTGTTCTTCAGCTAGTGGCCAGCCACTGAAAGAAGTTTCTTTCTGCATCAAAGGCGTCTCTTCTGTCATAGACTGTTGATTATTTGGCAAGTGCACAAGAATTGTAATATTGTATACTGTTAAGCTTAGCGGTAGTTTGTTTTTGTTTTTTTATAAATCTTTATTCATTTTCATATCTTACAACAAGTGTATAATAAACAATCAAAAAAATTTTAAACAAATCACTTGACAATCTTACTTATAATCATTAAAGTATAAAAGAATCCTCACCCCCATCCATTAATAATATATCAATTAACAAATAACATATTTCCCAATCCCACCCCACCTATATCTTATATAATAACAAGGTGTTTAAGGTGTCTTAGCGGTAGTTTTAAAAAACAGTGAGGTGAGGCAACCCTTAAACTTTGTTTGTTTTAAGTAAAATTTTGTGTGTTTTTCATTTTTATATAAAGGAATAAAATTAGCTTTGTGGACAAATGAAATGTGTTCATTAATTATTTTTTGACCACCCTATTGCACTAGTCGTACGTGCTTGATAGTTCACACATTCATGCATTATCAGGAAATAGTGCATCCTTTTTGCAATTAGTGTGCAAACTGGAGAAAGAGTGCTGACTATTAAGAACACATTTAAAACACAGTAAATTTCTGCATGTTCCCCCCCCTTCATCTTCATTTCAAACTTGGCCTGCAATAACTTTGGGGAAGGTTGTTGACATGTTATTGACAGTAACATAGTAAATGACGGCAGATAGACATGTAGGCCAAGATTCTGTATCGGACGCCCGGTCTCAGAAGCCGACATGCATCCTATACAGAATTTCACCTATAGTGAACTCGATTCTCTAACCGACATCCATGTTACAGATGCTGGTTAGAGAATCGGGTTGTAAATAGACATGGCCGCTGAGCTTATTGCGGCAAGGGATCTCCTTGCCACAATAGGTTTAGTGGTGGCAGCTGTGGCCACCCATCACCCCCCCTGAATTAAAGCAGCAGGAGGGATGCCCAGTCTCTCCTGCCTGGACCCCCCCTCCCCCTAATGAAAGCAACAGGAGGGATACCCAGTCACTCTTGCCTGGAAACCCTCCCCCATAGATCACACCACTGCCCCCTACCTGGACCGCCTTTAACCTTGTAGGAAGGTCAGATGGATGGGTTTTCCCTCTGTCCATCTGGCAGGTCCACCTCCATCTGAATGAGGCGGGCCTGCCCCTTCCCGGTGAATTGTGGGATGTACCGGGGAGGGGCCTAAAAGCCTGATTGCCCATAGGAGGGGCCTTAGGCACCTGGGGCAACCGGAATTTTAGGTTGGCCCCGTCCATAGGCACATGGCCTAGGGAGACACATACAGCCGCCTAGGTCCACCTAAGGCTACTTCCAGGCCAAACCATGCCCGCACCTAGCCTTAGGCGAGCTTAGGAGGGCTTGAATGCCTCCCTAGGCTCCCGGAGGCACCACCAATGTAGGCGGTCTGCCTCAGGAGCTTATTTTCTAAAAACGTGCATCCCGATTGGCTGGTTATACAGCAGTAGGACGCCTACCACTGCTTACAATCAGGACGCTGTTTATAGAATCCGAGCCATATAGTCCATCAGCCTGTGTAATAAGGTGGTCAGAGCTTCCAATATTGGTCTTATAAGTTTGGTTGGGGCATAGTTACAATTATTAATAATTTATTAAACCAGTAATCCAATAATGTTGCTGGCCACATTTTACTCACTATCAACCTCAAGATGTCCCCCCCCCCCATATTTATCTTATACTATAAATCTTCAACTTTCATTTTCTGTGTGCTTGTGTCTCTCACTGCACATTTTAATGTCAGTGTTGTCATACAGGTACCTTATTTATTTGGAGATACTTTTAACATTGTGTCTTTACAGATAAATGCTGCAGTTACAGCTGCCAAAGTTGCCTTTCCCAGCTGGTCTTCCAAGAGCCCTCAGGAAAGATCTCAGATAATGAATAAGCTGGCAGATCTGCTGGAGAGCCATCTGGAGGAGTTTGCGCAGGCAGAGTCAAAAGATCAAGGTAAGACAGCAGAGTGAATATCCAGAGTTCTCAATATTTGCCACTCTTAATGGATAGCTGCATCTATGTTCCCCATTGAACATTATGAGAGTGCGTATGTAAGTTGTTTTTCTTTATACTACACTCTTCACATTCAGACCGGTTGCAGGATACAAAGGTCTATTATATTAGTGCCTATGGGGTATCAGACCGCCCCTGGAACACTCAAGTTCCCTGGGCTTCAATTCCTCATTCTTCCCAGTACGGTACAACTTTATCTTTTTTTATCTTATATATCTCTTTTTCTGTCATAATTTAAATAATTTAGACATTTTATTGATATTTCTCATTTCATTTCAATAATTTAGTTTAATAATTTAGTAACTTAGCTTTCCAGCCTTCAGTTCATGCAACCCCTGTAATCAATATGTTTCGCTCACTTTATCAAGGTTGGGGAGCTACTATAACTCTTCATCTCATTTACAAGCCACCAGCTATCAAAAAGATCTTTATACTATACATTGGTTGAAGATTGAGAAGAGAGTAAATTTTAAATTGGTTATACTTATATATAAATTGTTGCAGGGAAAGGGACCCAGAAGGTTTAATGTAGTATATAACTTTCCCAATAAATAGAGCTACCTCCCGGTATAAACAGTAATTGGGTCTTGGCTATTTTATAAATTCATATGGTTGTTTGAAATCTTTGATGGACAAATCTTTTGAGTTTATAGGAACAAAGCTTTGGAATGATCTTCCAAATGCACTAGGACATGTTTCTTCTTATTATAACTTTAGAAAACTGTTAAAAACATTTCATTTTTAATGATTGTTAAATGAATAATTTTGTTTGGACATAATAGTTTTTAATTGTTATCCGCCTAGAATCTATTATGAGAATAGTGTGGAATAAAAATAGAATAGAATATTACTTCTGACAATCCCTTCACATCTTTGCACTCGCTCTTCCACTGGCCTGACATGGATATTTTTCACTGGGTGCTGTTGCAGATTTTTCAACAAGATACTACAAAAAGGCAGAATAGTCAAAGGTTCAAGGAAGGGGTCGCTCAGAGGAGTTGTAATCCCCTACCGCTCTAAACAGCAAAATATTTTATAAATATAGGGAGCCCTCAGTGTGAATGAGCAGCCATAGGAGACCAGCTCCAACGCTTCACAGACAGACAGAGTCATAAACCCCCCACCCGCACACCATCACTGGGCCCCCGTTGTGTGCAATGATTTAAATAAATTACATACAATGATTTAGATAAATTACATGAAGTGAAAACACTCACTACTCAATCAACTATAATCACACATGAAAGTGAAAAACAACATGATAAACCTCTGAGCGGCCCCTAACCGAACCAATCCAGCCAGCTCCCCAGCCAAAAATGAAATCAATGAAAAAACCCAAACTTAACTGAATGAAATAAACCTCTGAAGCACCAAAATCAAACGCAACAGAACACCAGGTGTGCGGGCGGGGGTTTATGACCTCTGCCTGTCTGTGAAGCATTGGAGCTGGTCTCCTATGGCTGCTCGTTCACACTGAGGGCTCCCTATATTTATTAAAATATTTTGCTGTTTAGAGCGGTAGGGGATTACAACTCCTCTGAGCGACCCCTTCCTTGAACCTTTGACTATTCTGCCTTTTTGTAGCATCTTGTTGAGGTTGTGGCAGCTTTTACGTGGAGTAGTGTTTGTTTGGGTTGCAGATTTTTCAGCAAATATATCTTCACCAAACCTCTCCTGGCTACTTGCCAAGGAGACCATGCTCCTGTTCTCCAAAATGGAGCAGAAAGCCAAACTCTCTTTCATCGTCAACCCTCCTGCAAGATCAGGCTAGCAAATACATTCTTTCCTTTCCATGTAACTTCTTGAACATTCCAAGAAAAAGAAATCCTAATTAAAGCCCTCACAGTGGGAAAGGACTACTTGAATGACTCCAGACAGTCATTTGAACCCTCTGAGGATAAAATATCTGCTACTGCAAAACATTAGAACCTAGCTTGTTTCAATTGTGGGTAATATGGGTTCAATGGTGCAGTTTTATCATTATGCTCAAAATATGAGGTGCAAGGAGGTTGGTCTTTGAATTAAATATTTTCTCAGGAAGAAGACCAGTATTCATTTGCATCAACTACCACGCTTGTCTTTGAGCTTGGATTCTAGTCACTGCACTAAACGCCTGATTTTGCTAAGCCTTTCTTTCCCCTAGTATCACCTCTGTCTCGTTTTTTATTTTCCACTTCAATCCCTGATGCTCATAATAACAAATTTGGTTTGTTTGATTGTATGGAGATACTGATTCAGGTTCCACCAGAAGTGAGTACAGTGGTACCTCGGAATCCGAACGCCCCAGAATTCAAACAACATGGAATCCAAACTTTTTTTAAAATTAAATTTGGCCCCAGAATCCGAATGCTGCTTTGTAATCCGAACGTAAGGGAACTGCAAGCGTTGCTCAGCCCAAAGCTTCCCCTCTGACGCAGCTTCCTGTTTCTGCCTGGGAGGAAAGCTTTGGGCTGAGCACCGCTTGCAGTTGCTGTTGCCGATTTTGCTGCCTCTACCAGCGTGGACCCGATCTTGCTGTCTCTGCCAGTGTGTTTACTGTTAAATTTATTGGAAAATCTGAGTTTGTGGGACCAAGGAACGGATTAATCCAGTTTCTATTATTTTCAATGGGAAAAATTGTCTTGGAACTCGAATGTTTTGGAGTTCGAACAGGGTTCTGGAACAAATTAAGTTTGGATTCCAAGGTACCACTGTAGTTCATTGATTTTTCTGTCAGCATTCTTGATCAGCCCAAGGGAGCAACATCCTCTCATTCCACTGGGAAAGACTGACTACATGAACATTACAGACTAAACATGCTACATAAGGAAAGTGAGTAGGATACATTGCATAAAACTAAAAAGTTGGCCATTAAGCAAAAATGAATGAATGCAGAAGGATGGATGTATTAGCTTCTGCTGAGTACTCTAGGGTGAAAAAGAAATGCCTTTAGTTTCAAAATAAAGAAATGAGTATGCATGGTATTGGGAATGAGATAACAAGACATCATTATATGATATGATTTTTTTTTTCTATTTCAGGAAAAACAATTACATTTGCCCGCACTGTGGATATCCCTCGGTCTGTTTTTAATTTCCGATTCTTTGCCTCTTCTATTCTGCACCACACCATGGAATGCACTCAGATGGATCTCCTGGGCTGCATGCACTACACTATGCGTACTCCCGTCGGAGTTGGTAAGACACATCCCAGAAGCAATAGCAGTAAAGCCCAGCAAGGCCTCCCTGTTCTTCACATTGTACAAGTATGCAAACAGCTATGCGAATGAAGGAGAAGACTTTCCTCTTACTTTCTGGGCTTGTATGGGTTCTTTCAAATCTAAGGCCATATGTTTGGTGGGCACTTTTCTGTGTGTGTTTAGTTGAAAATACTGATCTCTTGCAGTCTTCTCTTCTTATTATAAAGAAATAATAAATCTTAGTACATTTGGCTAAATGAACCATAGGTATCTATACTGATGTAAAAATAAAAGATAGTGCAGTAGAGAATAAAAAGTCCACAAATGTCTTAGAGTACAGTAAACTAGGTCACAAATAGCAGAATTTAGCACTGAGAACACTATTAGTCTCCTGCTTCAAATGATTCAATCCTGCTTCTCTTTGCTCCTGGCTTGATGAGATCTTCTGTCCTCCTTGTCAGGTTAACTGAACCTCTTGAGGATCTGTAGGGCACAGATTCCTAAAGCAGATGTAACCTCGGTCCATTGGTGTAGTATGTTTGGCCTCTTATCTCCGGGAGGGGGGTGAGAAGGGGATTGCACAGAAGTATATGGTTTCTGCTCCTATGTGGATCTTGATGGACAGTAAGAGGCAATGGTGCAGCCAACCAATTTTGGGTGGGTCTGAGCCTAAAGTGGGTGGACATCTCTCTCTTTCCCTCTTTTCCCCCCCCAAGCCCGTGCAGCAAACTCTTTCTCTGACTCAAACATGCAGCAGATTCTCTCCCTTCTTTCTTACCCTCCCAGCCCATGCAGCAAATTCTCTCTCCCACCTGTCTCACCCTCCCTCAGCTCGTGCAGCAATTTCTCTCTCTCCTCCCTTCCCACCCCCCCATCTTATGTACCATTTCTTCAGGATACCGGCGGCTGACCTAGAAACCTTCCCTCTGTTGCAAAATGCAAATGTGTCAGAGGAAAAGCTTCCAGGTCAGCTGCCGGCAGCATGTACCAACTGTTGCTGGTGACCTGTAGCTTCTGAGTGGCTGGGCCTGAAACCAAACGCCCCTAGCAAGAGGTGCAATGCTCCCAAAACCTTCAGTGAGTGACTTTGGCAAAAATGGCTCTACTTCACTCCCCTCCACAAACAGTGTTCACTCCGTAGTTTGCTTTTGAATAAGGCTGTACTTTATTATAGTGACATCCTTAAGTTTTAAAGTGGACAGATGAGTCAGCCCATATGGCAGTGTTTCCCAAATTAGTCCTGGAGACACCCCCAGGCATTCAGGTTTTCAGGATATCCACAAAGAATATTCATGAAAGAGATTGCATATAGTGGAGCCAGTGCATGCACATATGTAATCACATGACTTTAGAGGAGCTCATGGGAAGTCTTTGTTGGAAATCTGGAATCTGCACTTATATCAGCCCTGATGAAACCCATCTTGTAAGGCTACATTTTAAGCTAATTGCATTTTCTATATGGGCATTCAAATCAATTGAGGTTTAGAGACCATTTTGATTAAAAAAAAATTGTTTTATATATTTCAAAGATTTGAACCAAGTTAAAAATAAAAATTTTCACAAAAAGCAGAAAAAAAGAATACAATAAAAAAGGGGTTTCCAGGATTAATGAATGACAACTAAACCAATACAACTGTTAGACTTCAGATTTTGTCTACAGTTTGGTTTTCTGAAGTCGTTTCCCCCACAGTTACCTTTTTGCTGGCTTTGTTTGTTCTTTCACCACTGTGTATTTTTTTTTTTTTTTTTTCCAGTGGCCATTTTTGTTAACCCAGTAATCAAACTCACAACTTCAGGATGTTGAGGCAGCTACGCCAACCATACTATACCCAATTCTGTCAGAGGTAGAGCAGCACAAGAGCACCATCACCGTTAAATACTGAGGTTTTACCCAATTAATAACCACAGAATTAATAAGGGGCTTCTTTTACTACTTTTTGCCCAGCATATTCTTTTTTTTTTTTTAATTCTTTATTCATTTTAAAAGCCAACATAAAGTACAACAAATTATCAAACAATTAGCACAATAAACAGCACTTACAATCAAATGATATAATTATAAGTACATAGTCCCCCCCCACCCCCCCAGACCCTTCCACCCACCCACCCCTCCTGGATGTGTAAAAATGCTCTTACAGAGAAAAAAGGTAATACTAATAATCAAGCCAAACAAAATTTTGTTAATGGATCCCAAATTTCTTTAAATTTATTATAGTGTCCCAATTGTAATGAATTCACACGTTCAAACTTAAAAATTTGGCATAAGGATTCCCACCAAAAGGAATAGTTTAACTTGTCCCAATTTTTCCAGTTTTTCATAATAAGCTGCATAGCAACTTCTGTCATGATAGAAACATAGAAAACATAGAAGATGACGGCAGAAAAGGGCTACAGCCCATCAAGTCTGCCCACTCTGCTTACCCATCCCCTGTCTATGCCCTAATGACCCAATTTTCTTATCTTGACCCTCATAGCAATAATCTATTCTGATTTGCAGTTATTGGACTCTTGGGCATTAATAATGTACCAAACAACACTACATCATATGACAAAGATAATGGGACTTCCAATATCATAGTAACTTGACCCCATATAGATCTCCAAAATATACATATCAAGAGTATCAAGGGACAATAGAACAATAGATGATCCAGTGTCCCTATATCAAGATGACAATGCCAGCATCTATTAGATTTAGAACAGGGGTCCAAAAAATTCTAAATAACAGAAAAAAACAAGTCTGTCTCATAGATGCTGACATTGTGCATCTCATCCTCCAAGACCAAATCCGTGGCCATTGAGTAGCAGAAATCTGTTGCTTAATAATAATAATAAAATAATAATAACTTTATTCTTATATACCGCCAACAATCTTGCGACTTCTAGGCGGTTTACAATAAAAGAAACTGTGGATACAATCAAGAGAAACTGTAAATACAATCAAAGAAACTGTAAATACAATCAAGAGAAACTTTACATACAGCGAGTTAGATACAATCAAGAGAAACTGTAAATACAATCGAAGAAACCGTTAATACAATCAAGAGAAACTTTACGAACAGCGAATTAAAGAGTATATCAGTGTGTATCTCGTACAATGAATTAGAGAATATAGCAGTGTACATCTGATAACATTAATAGTGTTAACGTCAGTTTGTGTGTTGCAAGGCCAGGAAGTGCCAAGTTGTTTACACAGAAGTAGAAATATTCCTTAGGTTCATAGAGTGTTCATATTTAGTGAATAGGGGTTGGGGTTAACAGTTTGCACGTTCAGGTCTGTGGTGATGTTAAGAGGGGGGTTGATGTTCCGGTTCGTTACCTAGGTATTAGAGAATGACACGGTGAAAAAATTGGTCCCCGTCACCGCCCCGTCCCCGTCTCACCATCCTCTGCACCGCCCCGTCACCGCCATTCCATTCACCGCCCCGTCACCGCCACTGCCATCCCATTCACCGCCCCGTCACCGCCACTGCAACCCCATTCACCGCCCCGTCACCGTCACCGTCGCATACATAAAAGCCTCAAACGGGTACGATTTTATATAATTTTCTTTATTTACGTTTAAAGGAAACATTCTGTAAAACTTTAAAACTTAGTTAAATATTAGTTAATAACTATACAAAAACAAAACACGCAGAGAAAAAATTAATTAATATAAATTCTCAAAACTGACACATTTTGATCACTAAATTTAAAATAGTTATTTTTCATACAATTTTTCAATCACTAATCTTCCACCACCCCTTAGGTACAATTATTCCAAGGAACCCCAATGGCCAAAATTAGAACCCATGAAGGGACACAGAGCGTAGAAGTCTGCTTGGTGTTCTCTTTAAGTCTCAACTACTGGAGTTGCCATTGAAGCATATTCTAATCTGTCTTGCCATACATGAGACACACACTGTAGAAATCTGCCTGACTTTGTTCTAATGTTCCAACTACTGAAATTGCTGTTGAAGCCCTATCTAACACATCCTAATCTGTCTTACCACACATGGAACAAAGACCATAGAAGTCTGTTCAACACTGGCCTTACTGTAGTTCCTCACAGCCAGATAGATTCCTATTTATATAGACTGTCTCAGAAAATATATACAGAGCTGAATTCATCAGGACAAAAAGAAACCTGTTGGTTCATACTATGAAGTCTGTTCAACACTGGCCTTACTGTAGTTCCTCACAGCCAGAGTCGCTGTATAAGCAGTGCTGCAAGTCTCCCCTCCCCCCAGCGATCACGGCAGGAGGGCACCCAACCCCTCCTGTAGACCCCCCCAACGGCCCTCCCGACAATCGCAGCAGAAGGGTACCCAACCCCTCCTGCCGGTCCTCCCAATGGCCTCCCCTAAGATCGCCGGCAGGAGGGTACCCAACCCCTCCTGCTGGACCCCCCCCCCCCAACGAACCCTCCCACCCCGGAACCCCCTTAGTCTTACTTTCCAAGTTGGACCGGACAGCTCCTCGCTCGTCTGGCCAGCAGGCCTGCCTCCGTCCAAATGAGGCGGGCCCGCCCCTACCCTGCCCAACCCACAGGATCCTAGGGCCTGATTGGTCTAGGCACCTAAAGCCACTCCCGCTATAGGAGGGGCCTTAGGTGCTTGGGCCAATCAGGCCCTAGGATCCTGTGGGTTAGGCAGGGGAGGGGAGGGGCGGGCCCGCCTCATTTGGACGGAGGCAGGCCTGCTGGCCAGACGAGCGAGGAGCTGTCCGGTCCAACTTGGAAAGTAAGACTAAGGGGGTTCCGGGGTGGGAGGGTTCGTTGGGGGGGGGGTCCAGCAGGAGGGGTTGGGTACCCTCCTGCCGGCGATCTTAGGGGAGGCCATTGGGAGGACCGGCAGGAGGGGTTGGGTACCCTTCTGCTGCGATTGTCGGGAGGGGTTGATCTGACAAATGAGGAGCACGGTGAAACACAGGTAAATAGCGGTTTCTAGAAGGGGGTACATTGGCCCGCGGGGACAAACCTGTTCACCGTTTCTGCGGTCGGTGAATGGCCTTGTCCCCGTCACCGCAGCGACTTCTATTTTTCTTCCCCGTTTTCGGCGGTGACCCGCGGCTTAAATGCGGTGGCCGCGGGTAAACCGTCACCGTGTCATTCTCTACTAGGTATTTCAAGAATAGGTAAGTTTTTAGGTGTTTCCTGAATTCTTCATAGTTGTTTGTGTGTGCAATTAGTTTTTCTAGGTCTTTACCCCATATGGCTGCTTGATTAGTCTCAATGCTCCAAATATCTCTTAAACTAGTTTTAGGTTTCTTGTTCAAATGTTCAGATATTAATTTATACCACTTTGCCCAGCGTTTTCAGACTACAAGGTGCTCACTAAAAATGAGTGACAATGCAACATCTTTAAAAATTAGCAGGGCAAAGAACCTAAGCTGGGATTTACTTGAGAACATACAAATTGGGGAGTGTGTGGTGCAATGATTAGAGCTACAATCTCAGCACCCTGAGGTTGTGAATTCAAATCCCATGCTGCTACTTGTGACCCTGGGCAAGTCACTTAATCTCCCATTGCCCCAGGCACATTAGGTAGAATGTGAGCCCACCAGGACAGATAGGGAAAAATGCTTGAGAACCTGAATGTAAATTACTTAGGTTATATATAGTATGTAAATAATAAAATAAGCAAATATCTTCTCCTCCCCCAACATATACCGTGTTTCCCCCAAAATAAGACACTGTCATATTAATTTTGGGCCAAAAAAGGCACTAGGTCTTATTTTCGGGTAGGTCTTATTTTTTTTCATGTACAATGATTATCTCTCCCTTCCTCTCCTCCACCCCAATTCTTCCTATTTCCTTTCTCTCCCTCACATGTGCAGCATCTTTCCTCCCCTCTTACCCATCCCCTTGTGCAGTATCTTTCTATCCCTCCCTCCCTCCCTCCCTCCTATCCCCTTGTGCAGTAGAACCGTTGAAGCTTTTATCCCTCCCTTCCTCCCATCCCCCCTTGCAGCCACCGCGCACCCCGCACCCCCCTATGCTGACCCTTCCATCTCTCCCTCCCATGCAAACCTGGACCACGAAACGAAATACCTGGAAACAAACAGCAGTGTCGGCAGCACAGACTGGATTGTGGCCTGCCCTTCTCACTTCCGGGCGTTCTTCTGCTGCATCACTGATGATCTCATCAGCAACGCGGCACGGAATAGTCAGGCGTGAGAAGGGCAGGTCGCGATCAAGCCTGTGCTGCAGACACTGCCATTTGTTTCCAGGTATTTTGTCTCGCGGTCGGGGTTCAAATGGGAGGGATAGATGGAAGGGTGGGGGGGAAGCATTGCTGCTGGCGACTAGGGCTTATTTTTGGGAGTAGTCTAGGCGCTTCTTCCTCAGGTCTATTCTTGTGCAAATAGCACCATAACAGTTCAATGTGCAAATCCTCTGTGACCCATTTGAAGAAATTGACTCTGAAAGAAATCATAATACTCTAGATGATATTGAGATAAGGCTTCTGATTTTACACTTTAAAAACACTTCTGATATCTATGATGTAAAAACACTACAGTAGACTCACTGTTAACTGGAACTCTGTAACCAGAACTCTCAAGCAACCAGAAAAAAAATCTAAGAAATACTGTAATACTTTAAATAAAAATGAACATAAAATCAATTTCTGGCATGCCACACCTAAGTACGCCCACACTTTGCCTACCACATGTCCGGTAGTTTGTTTGGAACAGTTTATGGTATGGCATAGTATGGGGTATATTATTAGTTAGCCCTGTTTTTAATAGTAACTCTCAAGCAACCAGACGCTACATTTATCCGGCATCTATCAATCCCCATGGGTGCCTGTTACCTGAGAGTCTACTGTTGTAGTATAAAACAGATTTTTTTGTACCTTCCTAAACCACTAATTAGCTGGAAAAGAAACACCTAAATTTACAGTATATAAATACCTAAGAATTATAAGATAAACCACTGATCTTAATTTTATTGATAACATTTTAGCAATGAGTGTCTGGAGGACAAGAACATAGTCTCATATTTAGACAGACATAGGGGAAGCCACTGCTTGTCCTGGGATCAGTACCATGAAATATTGCTACTATTTGGGTTTCTGCCAGGTACTTCTGACCACTGTGGAAATAGGATACTAGGCTAGATGGATCATTGGTCTGACCTAGTATGGCTATTCTTATGTGAATTGAGAACATACTGTAGGACAGGGGTGCCCAATATGTCGATCGCGATCGACCGGTCAATCGCTCATGAAATCCCAGTCAATTGCAGAGCCAGGTTCCCTTCCCTTCTTTTTCTTCCCCTCCTGACTGGCCTGCCTTGAAGAACACTGGCCAATCAGAGTGCTGGCAGGGCATGGTGAAGGTTGGTGGGGGATGAAGCTTAGCGCACTACAGGAGAAAGAAGCCTGTTGCGGTAAGAGCCGAGAACTTCTTAGTGCTGCCCAATTCGAATCGATTCACATCAGGTGAATCGATATGATTTAAACACCCCCCCCAAAAAAAAAAAAAATCGGCCTCCCTATTCTGTGATTAACCCTACCCCCTCGCCCCCTAAAGCAGGATCGGCAGCGCTGCCTCTTGCTGGCAGGCCGCTGACGCTCCTGCTTTAGAGGGGGAGGGGGGAGGGTCAGTCGGGAAGTCAGCTCGTTCAGTCCCAGCCATGCCCCACTGCGCCCCGCTGCCCTCCAGGCCCCCAAAGCTGTTGCTTCTGGTGGAGAAGGAAGAGGAGTCCTCGGTGCAGAGCAGGTGGCCGGAGAGGGTGGTGGAGGGGCGTAACGCACTCTCGTTTTTCTGGCGGTGGATGTGCTTAAAGGAGTGTGGAAGGGAGAAGTAGGAGTAGACAGACTTGTGCAGGTCATTGGTCGGGTTTAGGTAGCAATCGGGAGGGGTGCTGGTCATGGAGCCGCTGGCCGGGGACATGTTGATGTAGTCAGCGCAGGGAGAATTTGGGGTTGGCCCCGTTGGTCCACATCTTGCCGTAGCCATCGGGCGAGCAGCTGCTGCTGGGCGACATCCGGCTTTCTCCCTGACCTCCCAGTACTTTAGCAATTCTTGCAGGTTGCCATAGGCCTCAGGAGCTGTCTTCCCTCTGCCGCAGTCCCACCCCTCCTCTGAGTCAGAGGCAGGATTGGGGCAGAAGGAAGACAGCTCCTGAGGCCTATGGCAACCTGCAAGGATCGCTAAAGTACCAGCGATCTTCTCTGCAGGCTGCTCCCTGCAGGAATTAGGTAAATGGATGTGGGAGGGCAGGGAGGAATACACAGGCCTTCTGGAGGGGGGGGGGCAGGGGCAGGCCTTCAGGGTGGACAGGCAGGTCTTCAAGGGGTAGTGCAGACCTTCAGGGGGGAATGTGCAGGCCTTCAGGGGGGGGTGCAGACCTTCAGGAGGACAGGCAAGCCTTCAAGGGGTAGTGCAGGCCTTCGGGGTAGGGTGCAAGCCTTTGGGGGAGGGGTGCCTTGATGTAGAAGTAAACGGAGGGAGGGAGGGAAAGGGGTTCAAAGAGACATGCATATGCCGGACTTTGGGGGGGAAGAAATAATGGGTCTAAAAACATAGGAGTGGGAGAGAGAAGGTGGATTTAGGGAGGGAAGGAACAGAAAGGGAGAGAAGTTGGACACAAGGGATGGTGTGGAAGGGGGGAAGAGATACTGGATAGGAGGGTAGTTGTGAAAAGAAAGGGAGAGATGGTGGACCATGGGGTGGTGGGGAAGGAGGGAGAGATGCTGGATGAAAGGGTAGTTGAGAAAAGGTGGATCTGTGGATAGAGACGAAAAAAAGGAAAGATGCCAGACTTCCAGGGGAGGGAAGGGAAATGGAAGGGTAGGACAGAGATAGAAGATGGATGGTTAACACGGAGAAAGAAGGAGACCCTGACAAGCAAGTTATCAGAAGCCAACCAGAGCCTGGGACCAACAAGATTTGAATATTGACCTGACAACAAAGGTAGGAAAAATTATTTTATTTTTAATTCAGTGATCAAAATGTGGCTGTTTTGAAAATTTATATCTTTCGTCTATATTTTGCACTATGGCCCCCTTTTACTAAACCGTAATAGTAGTTTTTAGCGCAGGGAGCCTATGAGCATCGAGAGCTGCGCAGGGCATTCAGCACAGCTCCCTGTGCTAAAAACTGCTATTGCGGTTTAGTAAAAAGGGAGGGGGTATATTTGTCTATTTTTGTATAGTTGTTACTGAAGCGTGACATTGCATAAAGTCATCTGCCTTGATCTCTTTGAAAAAAAAACCCCCTCAGAATATAAATGATAATTAACATTTTCTCTGTGTACAGTGTGCTTTGTGTTTTTTAAAATTTTATGGCTGGTAGATCATTTTGACTTGGTCATTTTAAAAGCAGCTCGCAAGCCCAAAAAATGTGGGCACCCCTGCTGTAGGATCTTTTCTCTGCTGGAGATGTCTGTTCTAATCTGTCCACCAGAGGTCGCTATTTGTAAATAAATATATCCTAGATTAGAAGACCATTTCTAATTTACATGATCAACATGTTTAAGGAGTATGGAAGAAATGTGCTTCTATTTCACACATTTTTTCTTTTTCTTTTTCCTTTTCATGTTATGTTTATGTTTGTTTATTAAAATGTGCTGACTCACTTTTTTCAACATGTAAACTAAAGCAATGTACATTCAAACAATAAAATTAAAAAAAGGAACACCATATATTGACAGTAAAGATAGCAGACATACAAAAAACATTCATTTTGTTACATATCCTGAAGTACTGTTCAACTGTTCCTGAGAAAAGCCCCAGTTATAAGTAACAGAAGGCCTCACTAAAGAAATGGGTTTTAAACATGGTCTTATATAGAAATAAACAACCAAGAAAAAGAGAGAAAAAATTAGTATACAAATATGAAGGGCAAAAACTAGTTGAATCAAAAATAAGCCCCTCACATTCAATAATGTTAAAATAATATAATATTAGATATGAAAAAGCAAAAAAGTATAAATGTCAGAAATAGACATAAACAATTTACAAAACTTTATTCATTTCAGAAATATTATAATATGAAAAGTATCTTATATAGTATTCTTATATAGAAATAAAACAAAAACATAAAGGATATAAGGTGATACCTTTTTATTGGATTAACTTAATTTTATGGTTAGCTTTCAAAAGTAACCCTTCTTTAGATCTTTGAAAGCTAATTATAATCCCCCCCCCCCTTTACAAAACTGTAACACGTTTTTTAGCACTGGCCGTGACGATAACAGCTTCAATGCTCGCAGGAGTTCCTGAGTGTCGGAGCTGTTACTGGTGCATCTGGCGCTAAAAACTGTGCTATGGTTTTGTAAAGGGGGAGGAAAATGCATTATTTATCCAATAAAAAAGGTATTACCTTATTTCCTTCATGTTTTTGTTTTATTTCTATATATTACCAACACAGCTACCACACCATTTTAGGCAAGGTCTTAAATTTCTTTAATGACTGTTCAGACTTAATGGTCTTCTTTGAGGTTGGCAATTGTAAAACATGTATGACTCGGGAGCCATAATCATGAAGTACCTGGGCTGGCCTAGGCCCATCTACTTTTGTCTCAGGTTCATCCAGCAGCCGGATACAGCTTTCTATCTCCCCCCCCCTTTTTTTTTTTTACTAAACCGCAATAGCGGTTATTAGAGCAAGGAGCTGCGCTGAATGCTCCACGCTGCTACTGACGCTCATAGAATTCCTATGAGCATTCAGAGTGGCTCCCTGCGTTAATAACCGCTATCACGGTTTAGTAAAAGGGGAGATTTGATGGGGATCCCCCGAGCCCTGTTGGCTACAGAAAAACACAGTCATCCCCAATCTCCTAAAGCAGGGGTAGGGAACTCTGGTCCTCGAGAGCCGTATTCCAGTCGGGTTTTCAGGATTTCCACAATGAATATGCATTGAAATAGATCTCATGCATATTCATTGGGGAAATCCTGAAAACCTGACTGGAATACGGCTCTCGAGGACTGGAGTTCCCTACCCCTGTCCTAAAGCATGGCTGTTCGTGGCTCAAAGTGCCGCTGCTGATTCTGCTATCACATCTTTGCTGCATTCCATGCATGCTTGGTATATGCACCTATAGGAGCTTGTGCATGTTTCAGCACCAGCAGCAGCACTTTGATCTGCTGACCGCCGCACTTTAAGGGACTGGGGTTGGCTTTCTGTAGCGGGCGAATCTTGGGATTCCTCTTCAGCTAAAGTAACATTTTTTAATGCATTGAACAAGATCATGTGTATAATGCATACAATAGGAGTCTATGTAAATATAACTGGTATAATGTGCCCATGCATACAACACGTACAATGGCAATTTTTCTAAGACACTCTAAATGTCAAACTAACACATTTGTTTTTAAAGGCTTTTCTTGTTAGGTTCTTGCAGGTATTATTACTGTTCAAAACCTGCAAAAAAAGCTTTGAAAACAAATGCAATAATTTTGCAATTAGCCCATCTTAGTAAAACTATACTGCTATAGTGTGCCCATACATATAGCATGCAGGGGGTGTGCGTGTTTTGTAAAAATTCATATAACGTGTTTGTTATAAGTGTGAAAATATGGTAATTTTAATATGGGGAGGTGGAAGGAAAGAGGAAAGGGGAGGTAAATGAGTGCCCATGCCTTCCATAGCCCCCCCCCCCAACAAATGGTATTCTGGCTACACCATTCCTAGGACTGAATGTTCATGCAGAGATTTTAACTGAGTTAGCTGCTCTGTGTCTTCTAGCTACACGTTGCTATAGTGTCTTTTGGGAAGGGATCATGTGAGGAAGTTTTTGCAATTTAATCAGTCCATAGAGTGAACATCACTCAGTAGACATGATGAGCCAGTCCTGCTTTTATACTCTTCTCTTCATAGGGAAATTTGAACTGTATATGATTACCGTACCTGGGAATTCTCAGGTATGACTCATGAGGAGAAGGGAAAAGAAGGGGGAGATAGTGAGCGCCTGTGTACGGGAACAAATGCCGGGGGGTCACTACAAATGGTTTTTTGGGTATCTGCTAGTATAGTCCACGTAAGGGCAAATTCTGAATGTCATTTATTTGAAAATTGCAGATCTCTCTGATAATTCTTTGAGTTTGTGCGAATGTCTAGATACGTGTTTTCCTTTGATTGCAGTTGCTTTTTTTTTTTTTTTTTTGCTACCTTCACGAAGTCTGGGGGAGTGGAGAAGCAAAAATTGTACTGTCCTGGGACCTTGGGAGGGAATGCTGTTGGGGGAGAGTAGAGTTTGCAGCACGTCCATGTTGTTCATCAGCTATCTACGTTTTAGAGTTACTCGCCTGTAGAGGGTGTGTGCAACTTTGTACCTCACATGATTTTCCTATACAACCTTTAAAGGCTCATAAGACTCCTGACAGGCCGGTGGGCCGAAACATGTACATGTCGGGTCGTTGAGTCTTTGGATATATACACAAGATTTTGTACCAATAAAGGCATTTGCATTCATCAGATGAGTTGAAGGACACTTTTTTAGTGCTCACCATTCTGAATGGGACAATTCCACTTTGTCTTTTTGGGGTAGAGTAGAGAAACAGGATGTGCACTAGTGTTTTGGAAAGAGCAGTGAAAGGGAGGGGGGAAGTGTGCTGTGGTTGGGAATAAACCTGAGCCTAACATGGTATCAAGCTCATATCTTTGAAAGATAACTTTTCGCAATCAGTTACTCTATTCTCTGATTTTTAGCATTTTAGAAGTGGGGGAAAAAAGGAAGCTGTGATCAGGTGAGAACTGTAAGACAAATGTGATAAGCTTGTGATAGCTGTAAGTACTCCAAAGAGGAGGTGGTGGTCTAGAACAGTGTTCTTCAACCGCCGGTCCGTGGACCAGTGTCAGTCCGCAAAAAAATCTTGCCGGTCCGTGAAGGTGCCGGCGTCAGCTGACTTGCAACTTCCTGTTGCCATCGCTATGCAGGGACTCCTGCCGCGTATGCCTTCTGCCTTCGGATTACATGCATTATTTTCTTGACTGTCATAGGGTATTTTATCAGCACTTTTTTACTTCTAATGTATTTCACTGGCATTATATTGTAATACGCATTCTGATTATTGTTAAATTTTATTATTCCAATCTGTTGTATTTCATCTGTATTTTATATGTACTTGCCCAGTTGTGAACCACCTAGAATTCTTTTGGTATGGCAGTATATAAGAATAAATTATTATTATTAAGCTGGAAGCTAAAGAAGCACTGCCTGGGCTTTGCACTCCCCAGTTGTGTCTAACATCAGCTTTAACAGGATACATATTTCAAATCTGATATATTCTAATCACAAGATAGAAAAAAAATTATTTTTTTCTACCTTTTGTCGTCTCTGGTTTCTGCTTTCATCGTCCTTTCACTCTCTTCCATCCAGCGTCTGCTCTCTGTCTCTTCCATCCAGCATCTCCCCCTTCCATATGGTATCTCTGACCAGGGGGCAGTTGCCCTAGTTGCAATCCCCCTAACACCATTCCTGCCATGTGTGACTGCGGTATTCTGTTAGCATGATATTTGTGTAGCATTCTGTAATAATTTGGCTTATTCAGTTTTCTTGATAGTAGAGGGGATATATGTGAAGGGGAGGGGAGACGGGGGTTTTGTTGATCCTTGCCCTGTATTATTTGTATTTATAAAAAGGCAATTGTACAGAATATTGTTTCTTTTTATACTTTAATAAAATATGTTCAATATAAAATCATAACTATTTGAGGCTTGTGCAGATGGGATCAGATGGTTTGTAGGACCGAGCTCGTGGGGATGGGGCGGCAATGGTTTTTAAAAAAAATTTCAGTCTTAGTAGTTTGCCGGTCCACAAAATAATTAACACAAATCGGAAGAGGTGTTTTCTTCATTTAGAGCCAAATTATCTATAAGGCACCTAAATATAGCGGCCTTTTAGGCACCTATTTTAATTGGCAAAATCCCCTTAATAGCTTCAATTAAAAAAAAATAATTAATTGGGCGAAAGGCGCCTATCATATCTATAAAAGGTAGGTGCCTGTCACATGGTGCTGAGCAGCACCTAACACCTAAGTGGGCATTTTTATGGACAGAGCGTGACTTAGGTGCTGCAAAGAGTGATTCTCCAAAAACTGAGGCGCCTGAAATGTAGGCCTTTAAAACCCTCGCCTACATTTCCAGCATCTAAGTTTTACATAGGCGCCGCTAGGCATGATTCTGTAAACGGTGTCTAAGCTCTACATGCCATTTCTCTACATGCCAGCCGATTTAGGCGCTGCTTACGGAATCCGGGCCTTGGTGTGCAGTCAGACTGCAGAAATTGTTGCGGAGCTGTTCTTCTTGAGCTGGCCTTAAACAGGAACACGCAGTTAAACTTAAATTCCTGCTGCTGGAAATGGCTAATCAAGAGGTGCTAATATCGCCGCTGGAAAGCAAGAGAATCAGAGCTCAAAAGAAGCGGGGAATGGTATTTTTGTTCTTTATTGTCTATAAAAATGCACTGCTTCTAGCACTGTTCCATATCACACGTTTGTTTCCTCTTTCTAGCTGGGCTAATCAGTCCTTGGAATTTGCCTCTGTATTTGCTGACCTGGAAGATAGCGCCAGCCATTGCGGCAGGAAACACGGTTGTTGCCAAACCCAGTGAGCTGACGTCAGTCACTGCTTGGATGATGTGCAGACTGTTGGCAGAAGCTGGTGGGTGGATGCACAGCACATATATTTAAGCTTAAAATCTTGCCTTATTCATAGATTGTGTCATATGTTTGGCGACTAAAGTGCGACTAGGAAAATATGTATGTGACCAATGTGCAAACCACATAGTTCTGCAGTATATAAATGGTTAAATAAATAATAAATAGTGCTCCACAGTAGATAAAAGAGGCTATGGGGCCCATAATCGAAAAACATAATGTCCAAAAAGCATCCTAAATCAGTACTTGGACGTCCTAATCACCAGGACGTCCAAGTGCTGATAATCAAAACCGTCTTTCTGTACATCTAGCGAGGTGCTACAGCCTCTGTATGTTCAGAGCATGAAATGGGCGTGGTAGAAGCATGTTATAGGCGGGCTTTGGGCAGTGACAAGGGCGCGTTAGACACGGATGTCTTGCAATGAAAATCAAACATTGTGCAAGACATCCTGGACAGAACTTATACATTTGGAACTAGACCTGTTTTAGAAGGGTCTAAGTGCCACAAAGGTGCCCAAACTGACCAGTTGACCACTGCATGCATCATTAAGACACCCCCACACTCCCCCAGTGCTCACTGACCCCCTCACACCCACAAAGATCAGAATACAAACGTACATACCTGTATTCAGAATATCAGAACCTGGTCTAGGTAAGCCTAGTACAGCTGCACACAGGTGTCTTAAGTAGCCTGGTATGTGGGCTAATGAACCATAGAGAGGAGTAGCAAGACCCATAAGCAGACCCAAGGAGAGTGGAGTGCAGCCGGTACATCGCTCCAGGGCTTATGAAGCTCAAGGGGGCCCAATGAAGCCCAAGAAACATCACGAAAACCGAAACGTATCGTCTCGAGAAGGAGACATCCTTACAAACTAAGACAAAGAATGGTGCGAGAACTTTTGCATATAAGATCGCAAAGCGTTGAGTGAGCGCGAAGCACTAGAAGGCCGTGACAATGATAAAATCCTTCTGAGTGACATAATACAGTGCATTCATGATTCAATGAACGAAAACATGTGAAAGTGACAATCAATGAGTGTTCTCATGTGTTCATTCCTAGCTTCAAACTTATTACTTGGATTACTCCTTGCTTTCCCACCAAATCCCAGGAGGAAACGGGACATGAGCCATGCTGATTCATCGTGGACTGCAAATAAGACTTTACAGGACAGCGAAGGAAGAAATAATTCCACTGGTTAAGTTCCCTGTAAATGCTGTAATTGTAGTATAAAGGACCCACTGACATCGCGTACCTTTTTGTCTACGTTATCGAGAGATTTGAGACTATAAACGGCTTGACGGTTAGCAGAAAGACCTAACTTTAGAACCACTAACAAAATTCTTGATAGCAATACAGCAAATTTCTATGTTCTATATTTCATTTCAGGTACTGGCCTTAAACATGTCATCTCAAAAATATTTGTACCGGGTCCTGGATTTTCTCTCGTCGGCCCTGCCCATAAGCCACTCTAATCACTTCAGTACATTCATGGTGGAAAATGTGAGCCCACCAAAACCCTACTCTACTGCCATATAGGTGCCACCTGCAGTCATAAGGGCTATTAGAGTTGTAGACAGGTGGGTATAGTGGGTTTGGGGGGGGACTCACCATAACCTACAAGGGTCATTTCATAAATAATGCACAGGTTGGCAACTTTGGGGAGTGGATGATGCAATTGCAGTAAACTTTGTTTCACTTTCACTTCAGTGCTTGAAGCAGCAGGACGTGTGCTTAGGAGCTTTGTAGGGTACATAGTGTGGCTGTGACAAGTGTGGGAAATGGAGGTTGCAGGTGTCTAGGGGACTGTGTCTGTTGACGATCAGAGGTTGTATATTAAGACTGAAACTCTATGTTTCAAAAACCTGACAGAAATCCACAGTGTGTTCCGTGAAGTTTGTGGTGAGTTAGCAGTGGACCGTCGTACAGTTTTTCGATGGGAAACTCGTTTTCGGAGCGGTCGTGTGAGCATAGATGATGATGTAAGTCCAGGAAGACCAAAATCAACAACTGTTGAACAATGTGTGAAATGCGGGGCTGATGTTCTTGAACAAGATCGTCGTGCGACATGCAAGGAACTTTCTGAAACCACAGGGATTCCACCAATATCAGTATACCGAATTCTGACAAATGATTTAAAAAAGAGAAACATTTCTGCAACTGTGGACAATGCAACCATGGACAATGCAACCGTGCTGAAACAAAGATTTGACGTTGAAGGTCAGGCATTCTTGAATTGCATTGTTGCTATTGATGAAAAGTGGATCAGAGACTTTGAGCCGGAGTTGAAATCACAGTCCAACGAGTGAAGAGCTCCATCTTCCCATAACCAAAAAATGTTGACGAGCTCAATCAAAAGTCGAACAAATGATGATTTTTGCTTATGATCATGAAGGCATCATCATCATAGACATAGTTCCATGTGGAAGAAATGTCACAGCAGTGTATTATCGTGATTTTTTGCAAAAAATGTGCCCAAAAATGCACAAAACCCGACCTCAATTGCTCTTGGCTGGGCCACTCATTCTTCACGACAACCCTCGCCCGCACATAAGGAATATCGTCATTGAAAAACTATTCTTGATTGTCTTTTTGCTATATGAAAGGGTGGGTGGGAAGGGATGTTTTTATTATATCATTATATCAGTTGATGGAAGTAAGTGCTGTTTATTTGTACATTGTTTGATAATATGTTGCACTTGATATTGGCTTTAAAAATGAATAAAGATATGGAAAAAAAAAAAGAAAAACTACATGAATAAGGCTGGGAGGTGTTACCTCATGCTCCCTACAGTCCGGACATGAGTCCACCAGACTTGACCTTTTTCCAAAGTTGAAACCTATGCGTAGACATTGTTTTGCATCTCTGGAAGAGCTTTCTTCTGACTTTACCAGAGCCATTTGGCAACTGAACAAAAACAGTGTCTTGGATGGAATAATGAAGCTTCCCGGATGTTGCGACTCAGTCATTGAAAAGTAGGGAGATTATATTGAAGGATTGTAAAGAAATACTTGGAAAAAAAATATATATATACATTTAAAAAAATTGTGTGCATATAAGGGAGTTCTGGTGAGATGTTTATCTGGCACCCATTTTGTGAAGTTCACAGCAGTGCCCTCTGAGGTGTTCCACTGTTCCACTGCCATATCTGGGTGGCCAGTCCATTACAGGGCTGGATCCTCCCACGTCTAAATGGTCTTGTTCTGGGCGCTTGGGACATGGATGAAATTTTGTTCAAAAATGTGGTATATAGATAGACATCTTGAAAGTCTGGGCATCCCAGTGGCCTCAATGTCTAGATAGAGGATGTTCAAAAAAATTTTTTTTTCATGACATATGGTGGGTTGTCTTTTGAAATAAGGCATTTTCTTACTGCTGACTTTGGACATCTAGCACCATACATCCAAATCGGACTTAGATGTATGTTTTGAAAATGCTCCTCAATGTATTCAGTGTTGAGGAGAGGGGGGAAAATTTAATGGAAATGGACAACAGTTTCTATCTGACAAAGATGCGAGACCCGGAAACCTGCAGCAAGCACAATGCCAGCTGAAGAAACCTTGAGAGAACATCTAACCCAGCTCCAGGGGAGAACATCTTTAATCCTACCAGAGACCTTTCCATTCTATGGACTTTCACAACAAAATTCAAATTTATGACCAACCGAAATTCAAATTGGTGGACTGCCGTGTTCCCAATCAGGTCAGTGAACCCACTATTTCCAAAGTCACACTGCAGACTTCAGAGCAAACCCTGAAGAAAGCCACAGCATGGTGGCTGAAATGTCGGTTTCTACCTGACAAAGACGCAGTGAGACCCGGAAACCTGCAACAAACACAATGCCAGCTGCAGAAACCCTGAGAGAACAACAGTTTTCAGGTCACACAGACTGTATCTGAATTCAAGTATGGATGGGCAGACTGGATGGGCCATTTGACCTTTATCTGCCATCACATTTCTATGTTTCTAAAATAATATAACTGGAAAACCCATAAAACACCACCTCTAGTGGTTTTAGGTTAGAAAGGATTCAACACCTACCTCTCCTCTCAATATAACCATACCATAAACTTCTACCCCAAGCTAGAGTTATAATCCAGATGAATGTAGCTGTAACATATGGAGGTGTCATTGCTCCTTAGAGTGCACCAGTCCATTGTAAATAGATATCACCTTTGCCACAGGTACTAGAGCCCTTTGAAGCATCTACAAACCTAGACGTAAATGATGTTTTTGTTTTTCTAAGGTGTTCCTGCTGGAGTAATAAACATTGTGTTTGGGAGAGGCCCCAAAGCTGGAGAAGCTCTTGTTGCTCATGCCGATGTACCACTGATCTCTTTCACTGGCAGCACGGTCACTGCCCAGCGTATCATTGAGAGGAGCGCTCTCCACTGGAAGAAGCTCTCCTTGGAACTCGGCGGCAAGAATCCTGCCATTATCTTTGATGATGCTGACTTGCTGGAATGCATTCCATGCACTGTGAGGTCAAGCTTTGCCAATCAGGTGGGTTGACCTAATCTAGTTGCGCCGTAGAAATGTTTACTAGTAATTTCAGAGTGAAGAATGTGCTGTTTGCAATTCTGCAACATCCTAATCTTCATTATATAATTGTCCTCTACATCAGTGGTTCCCAACCCTGTCCTGGAGGACCAGCAGGCCAATCGGGTTTTCAGGATAGCCCTAATGAATATGCATGTAACAGATTTGCATGCCTGCCACTTCCATTATATGCAAATCTCTCTCATGCATATTCATTAGGGCTAGCCTGAAAACCCGATTGGACTGGTGGTCCTCCAGGACAGGTTTGGGAACCATTGCTCTACATCAGTCTGAAAAATGCCGAAATCCTTTTATTAACTTGGTTGTCATTACCCTCTGCTTATGGGTTATTCCAGGCATTTACCACTCTCTCAGTAAAAAGCAGGGAAAACACAAAGTAATTTCATGTGTCCTCTGAACTTTACCCCCTTAAATTTCATACAATAATCTTTAGCTATGAATGTCTTTATACATGGAAAATGTTGCATTCCTGTACATTATTGAAGTCTGTCAAATATTTACAGTAAGGGGTCCTTTTATCACGCGTAAAGGGTTTAACACGTGTAATACCGCACGTTAAACTGCCTGCCGCGCTAGCCACTAACGCCTGCATTGAGCAGGCGTTAGTTTTTTAGCTGGCCGCGGGGGTTAGCGCATGATGAAATGTCCAACGCGCTAACCCCACTAGCACGGCTTGATAAAAGGACCCCTAAGTGTTTCTGTCCTATGCTGTTTTCCCCTTTTTCTTCCCTGAGTACATTTTCAGTTTGAGCATCTCCCTCTCATTCTTTTGTTTCTGTCTAGTCCTTCAGGGGTTTCCATTCTGTTGCAGATCTTAGTGTCATCAAAATGCAACCTTTACAAAGATCTTGAACAGACTGGTCCCAAGATTAATCTCTAAGGCAGGCACCAAGATTGTGTGATGAAACACAGCAAAAAATATTTTGCAGAAATCATGGTGGTGGTTTTTTTTTCTGATTTGACAGGGTGAAATTTGCCTTTGCACAAGCAGGATCTATGTTCAGAGGGCCATCTATGATGACTTTTTGAAGAAGTTTGTAGAAGCTACCAAAAAATGGAAGGTTGGAGCCCCGTCTGATCCTACTGCCAGCATGGGAGCACTGATAAGCAAAGAGCATATGGAAAAGGTAATCCCACAGAGGATCTTTCCTAAGTATTCTCACCAATTACAAATTCCAGTGAAAACTTTTGGAGGTATTTGACTTGCTACAATTTCTAAGCTATGTGGTGTATTGAATAGTAATGGCTGTTTTATATAATCAGCAGATTTACAGTATATGATATTTCTTGTATTAGAAAGTGAGAGTCTGATTCTCTAAAGCATAGGCGTCGGAATGGGGGGGAGGGGGGAAACCACAGGGGCTGTGGCCTCCCCCCAAATTGGCCACTATTTTACTCTATTTTGTTAACGCTGATTATCTAATTTCTTTCTTTTTCTTTCTCAATTATAATTTTGCAATGTTAATGATTATTTAATTCTTTGTAAACTGCATAGAACATTTTTGGTTATGCGATCTAAAAATTGATTTTTATGTTATGTATTGCATTATTTGCCCCTGTAGTATGTGGGGCAAACATCCCAATCTCTGCGTCTAAGACTTAATGACTGGCTGGCCTGGAACTTTCTCTCTACGTTAGAATTAACGTCAGGTGAGGAAGGTTGGTTGACCCAGCTTCCTCTTTACGGTGTGGAATCAGGGAGAGCTCAGAACGCAGCAGCTGCATGTTACCCGGTGGCGGTGGCTTGGGGGAGGGCATAGAGAAAGAAAGAAAAAGAAAGAAAAGGGGCATGGAGAGAGAAAGACAGGGAGACAGACATAAAGGGGGCATGGAGAAAGAAAGAGAGACAGAAAGAAAGAAAGGGGGCATGGAGACAAAAGAAAGACAGACATACAGAAAGAAAGGGGGCAGGGAGAAAGAAAGAAAGGGTAGGGGGCAGGGAGAGAGGAAGAAAAAGTTGGGGGAGGGAATGAAGTCTGGAGGAGAGAAGCATACAGGAGGCTGATAGAAGGGAAGAAATATTGGATGCACAGTTAGAAGAAGAAAGTGCAACCAGAGACTCATGAAATCACCAGACAAGAAAGGTAGGAAAAATGATTTTATTTTCAATTTAGTGATCAAAATGTATCTGTTTTGAGAATTTATATTTGCTGTCTATATTTTGCACTATGGCCCCCTTTTACTAAACCACAATAACGGTTTTTAGCGCAGGGAGCCTATGAGCATCGAGAGCAGCGCAGGGCATTCAGTGCAGCTTCCTGTTTAGTAAAAAGAGAGGGGGTATATTTGTCTATTTTTGTATAGTTGTTACTGAGGTGAAATTGCATAAAGTCATCTGCCTTGACCTCTTTGAAACCCCCCGGAATAGAAATGATAATTAACATTTTATCTGCATATAGTGTGCTTTGTATTTTTAAAAATTTTTTATTGTTGGTAGATCATTTTGACTTGGTCATTTTAAAAGTAGCTTGCAAGCCCAAAAAGTGTGGGCACCCCTGCTATAAACCTTTAGCGCCGCTTAGTAAAGCCCAGCATATGTTTATATATTAGTAAACAAGTAGCTTCATTATTGTATTTTTTATTTTCATCTGTTTTGATAGAGTGTATGACCTTTGACACAGGCAATAGAAGCTGAAATATGGCCCCCATGTCAGATCTCAGTAGTGCTGATGCTTTGTGGACATAAGAACAGACAAACATAAGAATAGTCTTACTGGGTCAGACCAACGGCTCATCTAGCTCAGTATCCTGGCTTCACAGAGGCCAATCCAAGTCACAAGTATCTGGCAAAACCCAAATAGCAGGAGCATTCCATGCCACCAATCCAGGGCAAGCAGTGGCTTGCTCCATGTCTGTCTCAACAATAGACTATGGACTTTTCTTCTAGGAACTTGTCCAAACCTTTTTTAAAACCAGCTTCATTAACTGCTCTTACCACATCCTCTGGAGATCTTAATAAACTTGGAATGTCATTTACTTCTCTCTGGTCTCTGTTGAAAGCCCATCATTATGCCCTGCTTCTCCATTTTCGTCGTCTTTAATTTGTGCCATAAGAGGATAAGGTTTGCTACGGTTAGTGGAATCTAAGGCGCATCAATTGTCTCCCAGGTCAGATGAGGAACAGGTTAAATAAGAACCAGTTCTCCTGCCCCTTGTAATAATATTTCAGTAGGCCACCTCTACTTATTGGTATTTCTGAAAAATAAGCCCATGGCTTTGAAGGGACATTATTTGTGTGTTTATCTGCTATCATATATAATAAAACCCTAGCCACGCATGCATACTCTTACCTGCATGATCTGTGATCCATAGGTCTGTGGCCGGCAGGAGTGCGCATGTGCGCATACATCTCAAAACTCTTTGCTGTCTTCACCGGTCCGCTCCTGCCGACGTTTCGCTGCAAAAGCTGCGTCAGGGCGGTGGACTCTCGGCTACAATACTTGAAGCTCAATGGGTAAAGCGGACCGGTGAAGACAGCAAAGAGTTTTGAGAAGTGTTTTCATCTTACAACGCCCTGCCAGAGTTAAGTTTGTAAAGACTTTTCAACTTTCCACTGTTTAAAGTGTCAGCAGTGAGCACATTCTCTAGGCAGGAGGGGGAGGTAGGCCGATGAGTTTTTTTTCCCTTTCTAGTGTGGCTGATAAGCTGTATAGCTGGCAGCGCACGGGGATCTGAGGCCCCTCCTCGAATAATATAACTTAAATTGCATTACAACAGATTGGGCTAGTGTACTGATCATCACTCACTTGTCCACATTGTAAATGATAAAAGTGTACAACAGAGAGTTATTTTTGATAGGAATAGTTGGTTCTCTCTAGTTCCTACATATTTTGTTAAATAAACTTGAGTGCCCCCTTTACTCTTGATAACACTCACCTGGAGCTTGTATCATCCTTCAAAATACTTGGTGTCATCATCGATAACAAATTTTCTTACCATGAGCATATAAGTAACATCATAAAATCTTGCTTTTACAGATTACAAATGATCCAGTCAACCTCTAAGTTCCTAGAGCCAAAATCTTTAAATATACGAATTCATTCTTTAATTATTGCTAAACTTGATTATTGTAACTCATTATTAATAAATATTACACAAAAGGAAAAGAAACGATTACAAATCATCCAGAACACCACCGTTAAACTTATTCATAATGGTAAAAAATATGATTACGTTACTCCTTTTCTGATCAAATCTCACTGGCTTCCCATTAATTACCGCATCACTTTTAAAATTTTATTATTAGTATTCAAAACCCTTGATACTAACGAACCCCAATTTATCAATAAAGCACTTATTCCTTATAGTACATCGCGTTCCCTTCGGTCTACTAACCAAAAACTCTTAGTGATTCCCTCCCTGATAATTATTGGAACTCGATGACAAGATATGTTCTCGGTGATGGCTCCACAACTTTGGAACACTTTACCTCAGCAATTGAGAGAGGAAAATAATTTGAGTCATTCTAAAAGTAATTTAAAAAGCTTTCTTTTTAAAGACGTCTTTAATCTATAAATTATGTTCAAAATTTTTAATTACCTTCCAGGTTTTTACTTTCCCCCTCCTAATGTTTTTTTCCATTTATGGTTCTGTTCTGTACCCTAAAAATATTGAATTGTAGTTCTGCCCTTTTTTTTTTAAACTAGTGTCTCAGTTGGTCTGTATGTCTGTTGGTCTTAACTATTGTTTTAAAAATTTTTAAGCATTATGTTGAAATAAATGTTATTTTTTTTCTATGTTGTAATTCGCTTAGTAAAAATTAAATTAAGCGACTCATCAAATTAAAATAAAACTTGAAACTTGAAACTCTGACATAGCTTCCTCTGTCCGCATGGGTGGTTCGTGTCAAAGGGCAGGTTTGGCTGAGCAGCAGCACCGCTTGCAACAGAACAGTTGCCGCCGATGCAGGGAGAGGGGGTGCGTTGCCAATCTTATTTGCTTGCTGACCCGTCGCCGTTTGAAGACAAAAAAAAACAAACCAGAAAGAAGGTGAGTGGTGACCGTGACCCGCGCGAAGGATTTGCTCAGAGATGTTTGTTGGTTGCATAGAAGAAAAACTGTACACTGGTACTGGTATGGTCATTTTTGTTGTTTGTTTTGAATTTTAAAAGAAAAGAAAAGAAATACAAATGGAAATAAAGAAGTAAAGTTTCAAGTTTATTAAAATTTTGATTGCCTATTGTGATTTCTAGGTGATGTACAATAAAAAAGGGTATATATATATATATATATATATATATATATTTAATAAAAAGCATAAAAACAAATTTAAAAACAGGTAAATAAATGGGGCGGGATGGGGCAGGGTTTGGATGGAGCATGGCCAGGGGGCCCAGTATACTTGTGTGCCTAGGGGTCCTTGAAGAATTAATCCTGCCCTGCTGCTAGCTATGATTCCTTAAATGGCGTCTAAGTGTGATTGACATGTGGTCGGCACCTTTTTTTAGGTGCTGGCCAATTTAGGCGCCATTTATAGAATCGGCCCCTATCTTCTTGGAAGTCAAATGTGCAGCTTGAGAACTTGTGAATCAAAGTAAGCATTTTATAAATTTATCAGGCAATAGAAATGAATACAATTAAATGCATTTGTAACCTTTGTGCTTTAATCAGGTAAAGAAATATGTAAAGAAGGCTCAGGCTGAGGGAGCCACCATCCTCTGTGGGGAAGGAACGGATCGCTTAGACATACCTCACAAAAACCGAGATGGCTACTTCATGCTACCTACAATCATTACACAGATCAAAGATCAGTCCTGCTGCATGCAGGAAGAAATTTTTGGCCCTGTGACCTGTGTGGTGCCCTTTGATACTGAGGAAGAAGTGGTTGAACGAGCTAATGGAGTTAAGTATGGCCTAGCAGCCACAATCTGGTCAAGAGATGTAGGCCGTGTCCATCGTGTGGCTAAGAAACTGCAATCTGGTTTGGTCTGGACTAATTGTTGGCTCATCAGAGACCTGAATTTGCCATTTGGTGGCATGAAAGCCTCAGGACTTGGCAGAGAAGGAGCAAAGGATTCTTATGAGTTTTTTACCGAGGTTAAGACTGTTACGATAAAGCACTGAAATTCTTGACATCCATGACAAGTTTCAAGTTTCAAGTTTATTTAAAATTTCCTATACCGCCTAATCAAACTTTCTAGGCGGTGTACAAAAATGTTAAAACCAGCTACTGACTAAAATACAGTTAAAAAAACACACAACAACACTAGGGCAAATACTAGCTTTTAAGGAGTAATAAACTAACAAAAAAATTAATGAACAGAGACAAGCGGGAAAGGAGGGCTGGAACTACAATATGTAAAGAAAAAGAGAACATGTAAGGGAGAAGAACAATAGGAAGAGGAACAGGTATTAAGATTCCTTCTAAATACTAGGTAGTCCTAAAAAGGGCAATTGGGAGTCAAACGCGTCGAGAAAGAGAAATGTCTTTAGTTTTGACTTAAAGTGTAAGTTTTTCGCGTAAGTAGTTTGGAATACTGTTCCAAAGAGAAGGGGCGCTAACAGAAAAGATTGAGGTCCTTAAAGTATTTATATGTTTCAATGATGGGATAACAAGAAGGTTTTGAGCTGTAGATCGCAAAGACTTTGGGGTCCTTTTATCAAGCTGCGGTAGGGGTTTAACGCGCGTAATACCACGCGTTAATCCGCCTGCCACACTAGCCGCTAACACCTGCATTGAGCAGGCGTTAGTTTTTTAGCTGGCCGCGGGGGTTAGCGTGTGATGAAATGTCCGACGCGCTAACCCCGCTAGCGCGGCTTGATAAAAGGACCCCCTTGTAATGTTGTAAGGGATAAGTAGGTTATTAATGAATTCAGGCTGATTATTTTCTCTGGTTTTAAAAATTAATAAAATAATTTTATAAGTAATTCTGTGTTGTATAGGTAACTAGTGAGCTTTATTTAAAAATGGGGTGACATGATCATATTTTTTTGCATTAAATAAAATTTTTACTGCATGTCAGAAACCAATAAATAACTGCAACCCCTCATTTCTATCTGAGATGATAAATGGAGGTAAAACAATGATGTTACCAAAGTATAAAATGAGTTCTATAAACACTCTGCATACCAAATAGAATTGCATGAATTTTTGAGTATTAAAACTATTTCATTCACTTTCTATCATTCAAGGATCTTCAGAGTTTTATGCACTAATCCTTCATTCATTTTAGAAGAACTGCTGACATCGTCATCGATCCTTTAGTGTTGTTGATCTTCACTCTTTATATTTCTTTAATTATTCTTTAAAACTCTAAGTTGAAACACTTATTCAGCTGAAGCTCTGTCGTCTGGGGACCTCTGCCGACATGTTTCGCCACACTGGCGGTATTAAGACCATCCCCGTATGCTGTTACGCTCCACCATTTATCTTGTTCTAATTTCCTAGATAAGAATATACCAAATAGTTTTATCATATGGCAACTAGATACTCACTCAAAGTGACAGGATTATCCAGTCCTAAATGAAAATTCCCTAAACAAGTTTAAAACACACCTTAAAATATTTCTATTCAAAGGCGCCTATCTAAACTCCAACTGAGAGCCCAAAAAAAGAAACCCAAAAACTAATAAACAGAGAAACATTTTTAAGAAGCGACATTCCCCTCTCCCTTTTGTTTTACCCTTCCCTTTTATTCATTTACATAATGTAATTAACAACCTTCCTTTCCCCCTCCCGCCTCTCGTCACCTACTTGTCTCAATTAAGTCTTTGTCTTGTCATTAACTTTCCCAATTTTTTTCTTAGCTATTTATGAACTTTAAAATATCTTACATATTTTTTATTTTTTAAATTTTTATTATTGTACACCGACCAGATACTTGTGATGGTTGGTATATCAAATTACAAATAAACTTGAAACTTGAAACTCCGTGCATGCATATAGTTCTGACATCTCTAAGACAGAGATACAGTAGTTCAGGCCTCAAACACTACAAACAGGTCAGGTTTTCAGAATATCTTTAATTAATATGCACGAGGTAGATCTGGATAGATACTACCTCCATTTTATGCCAGTCTATCTCATAAGAACATACGAAAAGCCTTAATGGGTCCATCCAGCCCAGTATCCCGTCTTCACAGAGGCCAATACAAGTCACAAGTACCTGGCAAAACCCCAAATAGTAGCAGCATTCCATGCCACCAATCCAGCGCAAGCAGTGGTTTCTCCCATGTCTGTCTCAACAGCAGAATATGGATTTTTCTTCCAGGAACTTGTCCAAACCTTTCTTAAAATTAGCTACATTAACTGCTCTTACCATATCCTCTGACAATGCATTCCAGAGCTTAACTATTTTCTGAGTGAAAAAAATATTTCCTCCTATTGGTTTTAAAACTATTACTATAACTTCATTGAGTGTTTCCCTAGTCTTTGTAAATTTTCATGCAGTAAAAATCAATCTACTTGTACCCATTCTACTTGTACCCACTCAGGATTTTGTAGATTTCAATCATATCTCCCCTCAGATGTCTCTTTTTCAAGCTGAAGAGCCCTAACTTTTCTAGTGTTTCTTCATACGAGAGGAGTTCCATCCCTTTATCATCTTGGTCATTCTTCTTTGAACCTTTTCTAGTGCCACTATATCTTTTTTGAGATAAGGAGACCAGAACTAAATGCAATACTCAAGGTGAGGTCGCACCATTGAGCGGTACAGAGGCATTATAACATTCTTAGTCTTGTTAACCATCCCTTTTTTAACAATTCCTAGCATCTTGTTTGCTTTTTTGGCCACCGTCACAAATTGGGTGGAAAGTTCATTGTATTTCCTATGATGACACTCAGATCTTTTTCTTGAGCACTGACCCCCAAGGTGGACCCTTTGCATTTGGTAACTATGATTTGGATTATTCTTCCCAATAAGCATCACTTTGCATTTGTCCACATTAAATTTCATCTGCCATTTGGATGCCCAGTCTTCCAATTTCCTAAGATCTCCCTACAGTTTTTCACAGCCTGCATGCATTTTAACAACTTTGAATGGTTTTCTGTCACCTGCAAATTTAATCACCTCACTCGTCGTTCCAATTTCCAAACCATTTAGAAATAAGTTAAATAGCACCGGTCCCAGTACAGATTCCTGCGGCACACCACTATTTACCCTCCTCCATTGAGAACAATGGCCATTTAACCCTACCCTCTGTTTTCTGTCCGATAACCAATTCTTAATCCACAATTGAACATCCTGAAAATCTGGCCTGTTTGTGGTACTTGAGGCCTGAACTTCTGCATCTCTGCTCTAAGTACAACAGGACTACATCTCCATGAATGTATATGGGGTAAAACTAGGCTTGGATCAACTTGTGCCCTATGACATGGAGCTATTTGATCAACAGGTACTACTTAGTCCAGGGGTGGGCAGCCTTGTTCCTCGAAGACCATAACCCAATTTGGTTTTCAGGATTTCCTCAATGAATATACATGAGGTCTATTTGCATGTACTTCGTCCATTGTGTGAAAATCAATCTCATGCATATTCATGGGAGAAATCCTGAAAATAGAATGTTAAGAATTATTAGGAAAAACATGAAAAACAAAAATGATAATGTTATAATGTTTTTGTATCAAGCCATGGTAGAACTAAACCTCAAAAATTGTGTACAATTCATCAGATCTCAAAAAAGATTCAGTGGAATTAGAAAAGGTATGATAGATAAGGGTGGGGAGGGGGGGGTTGATAAGAGAATATTATATGTATCATTGTTGATTATTAAGTGATATATTTATGGTTATTTGTATGGATATGTTATCACACTTACTATAAGTTTAAAAATGAATAAAGATTTAATAAAAAAAATAAAAGGTACAGAGAAGAGTGAAAAAAATGATAAAGGAGATGGGATGATTTCCATAGGAGGAAAGACAAAAGCGGCTGGGGCTCATCAGCATGGAGAAGAGATAGATAAGAAGAGAGATGATAGAGATACAGTATATAAAATTCTGAGTGGAGTAGAATGGGTAGAAATGAATGTGTGCTATTTCCAAATATATTAGGAATGGCGGACATGTAATGAAGTTACTAAGTAGTAAATTTTAAATAACCAGAAAATACAGACATTTCTTCACTAAACATGTAATTAAACTCATTGCCAGAGAATGTGGTGAAAGCAGCTAGCTTAGCAGGATTTTTAAAAAGTTTGGACACCTTCCTAGAAGGAAAGTTTGTGCATAAACTTTATTCAGATGGACCTGGAGAAAATCCACTGCTATTTTCTAGGATAGACAGCAAAAAATCTGTTTTATTCTTTTGGGCCAAAAACCAAAAACCTAATGTTTGCCAAAAACTATCAAAAGAACAAAATAATTGGTAAAAGAAACATGTTTAATTTCTACCCTCAAGAGCAAGCACCTGTGTCTATATTGATTGATTAAGACCTCAGTACTGGCGGAACTGTAATGGTGTTTCACAGTTTTACCACGGGCCGATGACTCATGGGTGACAAGCACCAAGTAATTGCCTAAATGAGTCCGCCCCGTACATCATCTTGTTAAAATTTTTTCCTTTTGTTTCTTTTAGAAAATATAATTGTGTCTGTGAAAAATCTATTTTGTATTATTTTACACACAGTGCTGTTTTGAGGGAAAAGAAATTAAAATTGCTTATTTTACATGTTAAATCCACTTTAGATAAGTATAAAAGTCGTCTATTTTTAATTCTTACAGGTATAGCCATTCAATTGATTACAAGTAATTGGAAGATTCATGATAGAATAAATTATACTTTCTGGTGGGTGAATGTGTGTACTATATACAAATATGAACAAATTAATGCAGAGTGTAGGGGACTTAGTGGAATATTCAACAAAATTTGGTGCCCAGTGACTACATTTGTACAAATATAATACTGTATTTTGTCTTACTTTTTTCTTGGTTTATTTATCTTTACACATCCAGGGAGGGTGGGGGGTTGGGTGGTTGGGAGGAAATATTGATAATGATATTTTAGGTAACTTGGTTTCATATTATATTATTTACTTGGTTCTTATGTTATTACTATATGCAAAATAATGTAATTATTGAATGATAGTTCTGTTATCTATATCTGAATGCAATAATATGCTGCTTTTTTATTTATATAACACTGTTCTTGTTTAAAAATCAATAAAGAATTATTAAAATTGCTTATTTGAAATCCACAAACTGTATAATCAAAAATGATATCTTGCAGTCATAAAATAAAATTGAAAATAAAGCAATCAAAAATTTATCTGAGTCCCAAAGAAGTACTATTACTGCTTTTTTGGGAACATGCCACTGTTGGAAGTAGGATACTGGGCTTGATGGACCTTCGGTTTGTCCCAGTATGGCAATGTTTATGTTCTAAAGTTGCAGCCCTCGAGGACCAAGGTTGCCCACCCCTGGCTTAGGGAAATGGCTTTCTATACATGTGGAAGTGCATGTCCCACAAAACATCCAAAACTGGACTTCCAGAAGGATTCAGTTTTGAAAATTATAGACGTCCAAGTTTTTTTTTTTTTTTTTTTTTTTTGAAAATCATCTAGTTGGACGTATTGGCCACCAGGACATAAGAATATAAGAATAGCCTTATTGGATCAGACCAATGGTCCATCAAGCCCAGTAGCCCGTTCTCACGGTGGTCAATCCAGATCCCCAGTACCTGGTCAAAACTCAAGGAGTAGCAACATTCCACGCTACCAATCCAGGGCAAGCAATGGTTTCCCTCATGTCTTTCTCAATAAAAGACTATGCACTTTTCCTCCAGGAATTTGTCCAAACCTTTCTTAAAGCGATCCCTTATAGGTGTCCTGTAAAAAAAAAAATTACCTTCATTGTTAAAGCCCATTCAAACTTTTTATCTCTTTGAGAGGGCCAATTTTCAAAAAGAATACAACTGAGAAACTGTCCTCCGAATGACTGCGAGTGTCTATCAAAAAGAGCAAACATATATCAGGAAACTAAATAAGGAAAACTCCCTCCATTTCCTCTTTCCCAGAATAGAATTCATAAAATAGAAACAGGTGCCTGGGGAGTGAGGAGAGTACAATGCCTCACTCCACCTCTTGTGACTTGTAACATCTTCGTGCATCCCAGGTCTGACTGTGGGTGTGTACTGTACCACTGCCAGTGCTTTTTCTGTTAAGAGGAAATGGCTTTCTGACCTTATTTGACTGAGCCTCCTCTCCTTGTTCACAGAAATGCAAAATCTGGTTTCCTGCCAGGAGCAGAATTTGCAAGGCAATCATCCTAGAATGTGTCACACAGCCACGCAGAGGCTTGGACCCTGAAAAAAAATACACTTGTACTCAAATACCGTACCTTTCCGCAACGATCATCGAACAGGTGCAAAAATGATCCATAATTTCATAGCAACGTGTCTTAGATTTCAAAACAACATTGTCTGATTTTTGGTTGCAGTGCTTCATCCTTCATTCTTATTTCAAGGTCACCTCTCTTTTTATTTTACCACATTTTGT
Source organism: Geotrypetes seraphini (assembly GCF_902459505.1). NCBI lineage: Eukaryota > Metazoa > Chordata > Amphibia > Gymnophiona > Dermophiidae > Geotrypetes > Geotrypetes seraphini. The sequence goes on along the minus strand of NC_047086.1, from coordinate 172,222,194 downwards.
TCTTTTGCAAATATGTGCCCTTGATGCTTTATCGTTTATGATTTTTTATTTACTTTTTATTTTCAAAATTATATCAAGCATAACACTCTCGTATAAAGAACATAAAAACATAATGGCCTTACTGGGTCAGACCAATGGTCCACCAAGCCCAGTAGCCTGTTCTCATGTTGGCCAATCCAAGTCCCTAATACCTGGCCAAAACCCGAGGTGTAGCAATATTCCATGCTACTGATCCAGGGCAAGCAGTAGATTCCCCCGTGTCTTTCTCAATAACAGACTATGGACTTTTCCTCCAGGAAATTGTCTAAACCTTTCTTAAAACCAGCTACGCTATCTGCTCTTACTACAACCTCTGGCAACACGTTCCAGAGCTTAACTATTCTCTGAGTGAAAAAATATTTACATAAGAACATAAGAATTGCCGCTGCTGAGTCAGACCAGTGGTCCATCGTGCCCAGCAGTCCGCTCACACGGTGGCCCTTAGATCAAAGACCAGTGCCCTAACTGAGACTAGCCTTACCTGTGTACGTTCTGGTTCAGCAGGAACTTGTCTAACTTTGTCTTGAATCCCTGGAGGGTGTTTTCCCCTATAACAGACTCCGGAAGAGCGTTCCAGTTTTCTACCACTCTCTGGGTGAAAAACTTCCTTACGTTTGTACGGAATCTATCCCCTTTTAACTTTAAAGAGTGCCCTTTCGTTCTTTCTGCCTTGGAGAGGGTGAACAACCTGTCTTTATCTACTAAGTCTATTCCCTTCATTATCTTGAATGTTTCGATCATGTCCGCTCTCAGTCTCCTCTTTTCAAGGGAGAAGAGGCCCAGTTTTTCTAATCTCTCACTGTACGGCAACTCCTCCAGCCCCTTAACCATTTTAGTCGCTCTTCTCTGGACCCTTTTGAATAGTACTGTGTCCTTCTTCATGTACAGCGACCAGTGCTGGACGCAGTATTCCAGGTGAGGGCATACCATGGCCCGGTACAGTGGCATGATAACCTTCTCTGATCTGTTCGTGATCTCCTTTTTAATCATTCCTAGCATTTTGTTCACCCTATTCGCCGCCGCCGCTGCACATTGCACGGACGGTTTCATTGACTTGTCGACCAGTACTCCCAAGTCTCTTTCCTGGGGGGTCTCTCCAAGTACTGCACCGAACATCCTGTATTAGTGCATAAGATTTTTGTTACCGACATGCATCACTTTACATTTATCCACATTAAACCTCATTTGCCATGTCGTGGCCCATTTCACGAGCGTGTTTATGTCCCATTGCAGGTCTTCGCAATCCTCCTGCATCTTCACTACTCTGAATAACTTCGTATCGTCTGCAAATTTCATCACCTCACTCGTCATACCAATTTCCAGGTCGTTTATAAATATGTTGAAGAGCACAGGTCCAAGCACCGAACCCTGCGGCACTCCACTCGTGACACTCTTCCAGTCTGAGTATTGTCCATTTACCCTCACTCTCTGTTTCCTATCCGCCAGCCAAGTTTTTAATCCACATGAGTATTTCACCCTCGATTCCATGGCTCACAATTTTTCGAAGTAGTCGTTCATGCAGAACCTTGTTGAACGCCTTCTGAAAATCCAGATATACAAATGTTGACGGGTCACCCTTGTCTATCTGCCTGTTTACTCCCTCAAAGAAGTGCAGCAAGTTTGTCAAGCAAGATATTCCTTTGCTGAAGCCGTGCTGGTTGGTCCTCATCAGATTGTGTCCGTCAAGGTGATCAATGATGCGGGCCTTTATCAGCGCCTCTACCATCTTTCCCGGTACCGAGGTCAGACTCACCGGTCTGTAGTTTCCCAGATCTCCCCTCGAACTTTTCTTGAAGATCGGAGTAACATTCTCCACATTCCAGTCTTCCGGAATCCTTCCTGATTTGATTGACAGATTGGCTATTAGTTGAAGCAGTTCAGCTATAGCCCCTCTCAGTTCCTTGATTACCCTTGGATGGATGCCATCTGGTCCCGGGGATTTATCGTGCAGTATATCTCCTATGCAAACTCGTGTTGAAGGAAGCAGGTACGGCAGTAATGGAAGTAGAGGCGTGATGCTGGGCACCTAGTGAGTAAGGAAGTTGAGATGTTGGACACAAGGATGGAAAGAAAGATGCACATTTGGAGGTGAGGGGGAATGAAGGAAATATGATTTATACCTTGGGGGGGAGGGGTAGGAAAGAAATGATGGTGGATATCTAGGGGGGTAGAGAAGAGGAGATGGTGAACACAGGGAAAATAAGAAAGGGAAGAGGGAAGATGATATGTGGGTGATGAGGGGTGCATGTCTGAATGTGCTCAGGACAATATAACTGCAGTAATAATTGAGTATGAAAATGAACAAAAAAACTAGCAAGATGCACATATAAATCCAAATTGTTGCCAATTGGTGCCAATAATTGTTAGCACCTGATTATTGGCACTAATTGGCTCATTACTGAATTACATTGAATGTGGAAATTGAATGTGCGCCCAAATTTGCACGCTCAACTTTGAACACCTTATATGGAATCTTGGGGTTTGTGTATAGACCCAGGGTTGCAATAGTAGTACCACACAATACCATTTTTTCACCTAACACATACATTTAACAAGCTGTTCAAATTTTTTTTATATATACTGCCTATCAAGGTTATCTAAGCGGTTTTACAATCAGGTACTCAAGCATTTTCCCTGTCTGTCCCAGTGGGCTCACAATCTATCTAACGTACCTGGGGCTATGGAGGATTAAGTGACTTGCCCAGGGTCACAAGGAGCAGTGCGGGATTTGAACCTACAACCCTGTTATTAAAACAGTGAGATTATGGGGGTTCTGATAAATTAGACACAAGGGGTAAGGAAAGAAGGGAAAGGAGAGGTGAGAGAGAGAGCTTCTACCTCTTAAATCAAAATTGGATTTCTGCAATATCATTTATTCAGGTTCTTTGAAACAAATTCTAAAATTGCAAACCATTCAAAACACAGCAGTTCAATTATGATAAATTATAAAGCTTCTTTGTAAAACCCTGTTGGTTAGCAATGGGAGAAGGTATTTTGTTTACGTTCTATTCTTTATAAGATTTTATCCAGTGATTGCCCAAAATATATGATATTTCATTTGAAACTGGTTGCATCTGTTAAAATAGAAGACAATCCAATAGTTGCCCTTTTAAATTTCCATCTGTTAAAGGTACGAAGAGATATACAATTCATAGTAACATACATGGTAGATGACGGCAAATAGAGACCCGACTGATCCATCCAGTCTGCCCAACCTGATTCAATTTAAATTTTTTTTCTTCTTAGCTATTTCTGGACAAGAATCCAAAAGCTCTTCCTGGTACTGTGCTTGGGTTCCAACTGCTGAAATCTCCGTCAAAGCTCATTCCAGCCCATCTACACCCTCCCAGCCATTGAAGCCCTCCCCAGAGCCCATCCTCAACCAAAAGGCCATATACAGACACAGACCATGAAAGTCTGCCCAGTACTGCCTTAGTTCTTCAATATTTACTATTATTTTCTGATTCTAGATCTTCTGGGTTCATCCCACGCTTCTTTGAACTTCGTCACCGTTTTCCTCTCCACTACCTCTCTCGGGAGTGCATTCCAGGCATCCACAAACTTCTTGCTCGTCAGGCTCCCAAACAATGGAAAACTTTTGAACTACAGTATGCGTTAATTCAACTTTTAACTGTCTTTTTAGAAAATATTTAAAAATAATACTATTCAAGACATATTTCTGAAATTGCACTCATTATTCTAGATGGAAATTTTAATTCCCAAGGTATTATCTTGACTTTCTTACACTGTAAACTGCTTCAAACTTAACGGTACTAGCAGTATTTAAGTGTCATTGCAATGTATTGTATATTGATAGTGGGATCTTGAGATGCTGGTGAGATGTGGTTGCACTATATACCATATATAGTGGTCACACTATTTAAATATATGGGACGTCCTTAGGTGCACATTCATTGGCATGAGATTTTAGAAAGGATGGCATGCATATGAAAGGATATCCACAGGTAGGAACTTTGCCCTTGAACTGCAGGAAAATAAACCAATAATCAAATATTCACTAGTGTATCTGGGTGTAGGTGAGAACTCCACGTGTCTGGCTCTTGCTGTAGGTGAGAACTCCACGTGTCTTGACTCTTGGTGAGTTTATAGCCTAGAGATAGCAAGGTTTCCCTATAAACAGTCCATGATCCTTGACCAAGTCTGGTGGAGCTCTGAACTGAGCTGACTCTTCCTAGGAGTACATCTGTATTATTGCTTTGGTAGCCACAGCCCACACCAAAGCAAGCAGCCTATAAACTTCCACTTTATTGTGTTTTGATTCCAGGATCTAACAGCAATAGGCATAATATAATATCTTTACAGTGCGTGACAACAAATAGGAAACTGAATAAAAAAATGGTGTTGCTGCTATCTTAGGCTAAATGTAGTAAAACCAAATTCTTGGCTGGGCATGGCAGCCAGAGCTGTACAAAATGTTACAGAATTTCAGTGTGAAAACAAACTCCACCCTTCCATTGTTTCACATGTTCAGTCTGTGGATTTCTGACATGTCGTCTGGCATACAGTTCCTCAAACAACCACTCAGAGACGGTGTCAGGTCAAAAGCGTGTCGGGACAAAGGCGCGAGCAGACAATTGAGCGCAGCGCGGAGGGGCGCGCTGAAGAAAATTACTGTTTTTAGGGCTCCGACGTGGGGGGGGCGTGGGGGAGAATCCCCCCACCTTACTTAATACAGATCGCGCTGCATTGTGGGGGCGTTGTGGGAGGTTTGGAGGGTTGTAACCCCCCACATTTTACTGAAAACTTCACTTTTTCCCTGTTTTTAGGGAAAAAGGTAAGTTTACAGTAAAATGTGGGGGGTTACAACCCCCCAAACCCCTCACAATGCCGGCGCGATTTGTATTAAGTAAACTGGGGGTGCTCCCCAACAAAACCCCCCGTCGGAGCCCCTAAAAACAGTAATTTTCTTCGGCGCGCGCCTCCATCTTGCGCTCAGTTGTCGGCGTGTGCCTTTGTCTTCCGCGTTGTTGTCTATGAACCCTCAGAGACAGATATGAGGTGCTCCAAATCTGATCACTGAAAATATGTGCAGAACAGGTGGAGGGGCATAATCGAAAGGGACGTCTAAGTCTGTTTAAGTCCATCTCGCAAGTCGTCCAAAGTTAAAAAGAGCCTAAGACGGTGTCAGGTCAAAAGCGCGCCGGGACAAAGGCACGCCCAGACAATTGAGTGCAGCGCGTGCCGCTGCGCCGCTCTAAATTACTGTTTTTAGCGCTCCGATGGGGGTGTGTGGGGGGGACCCCCCCACTTTACTTAATAGACATCGCGCCGCATTTTGGGGGCGTTGTGGGGGGTGTGGGGGGTTGTAACCCCCCCGCATTTTACTGAAAACTTCACTTTTTCCCTGTTTTTAGGGAAAAAGTTGTTTACAGTAAAATGTGGAGGGTTACAACCCCCCAAACCCCCCATAACGCCGGCGCGATGTCTATTAAGTAAACTTGGGGGTTCCCCAACAAAACCCCCCGTTGGAGCCCCTAAAAACTGTAATTTAGAGCGGTGCGGTGGCGCGCGCTGCGCTCAATTGTCGGCGCGCGCTTTTGTCTTTCACGCCGTTGTCTATGAACCGCCTAAGACACATTTTCAAAAGAGAATTCCAACTTTTTTTTACTTTCGAAAATCGTCTAATTATACGTCCTGCCGATCTGATCGTCCAAGCTGCTAAATCGTCCATGTTTATGTCAACCCATGGTGGGGGATGGATGGGGAGGAATATGTAAAGGGGGGGGGGGGTATGATATTCTGCCTTGTGGGTAGAAGTCTGGATTTCAGTGATTATCATATGACCATCAGCGAAGCTTAAGAGAAGATGTGGGCAGATAGGTTCTTTCCACTGTTTGTAGCATCCGAATTAGCAAGGGTAGTAAAGGTCCTCCAGGCTAGTTCTCTTCTTGTATTTGCATGACTCAGAGTGTGACCTGTGACTTTGAGAACAGCCCAGTATTTTGAGTCCAGTCCTGCTCATGCTGTGAAAGCCACACAACACAAAAAAGAAGACAGCTCTCTGGGACAGTGAATAGGTAAAAAAGGAATGAGAGAACCCAACTAGGTGAAGCTGATAGATGAAACAGGTGGGGATTAAAAAGACTGAGAATAGGTGGAGGGGCATAATCGAAAGGAACATCTAAGTCTGTTTTCGTCTAAGTCGCAAGTCGTCCAAAGTACAAAACAGCTTAGGACACATTTTCGAAAAATACATCCAAATTTTTTTCGTTTCGAAAATCATCTAAGTATACATCCTGTAGATCTGATCATCCAAGTTGCTAAATTGTCCATCTTTATACCACATTTCCATCCAACTTTTCATCCAAGTCCAAAACGCCTAGAACAAGCCCTGTTGGACGTGGGAGGGGTCTGCAAAGTGATGGACTGAACACCCAGACATGGCACCTAAATAGTGGGGTACCTTACAGGGCACTGCTGTGAACTTCACAAAAAGGGTGCCATGGTTTCTCCTCACTACAACTCCCTTATAGGTGACGGTGATCCCCCCAAACCACCTCCAGAATCCCCTAGACCTACTTATATACCACCCCAATAGCCCTTAAGGCTGCAGGAGCCACTTATATGCCAGTCAAAAAGGGTTTTGGGGGTATATAGGGCAGTGCACATGTTTAAGTATCAATGCAATGATTACAGGGCTTTTGGGCAAGGGTCCTCCTCTCTATGGGTCCCTAACCCATCCCCAAGATGACTAAAGCTGCCTCTGGGCTGGACGACTAGGCTTTCCTATGCCAGGCGGCCAGGTGATGATGGTCTGGAGGCTGAAATTTAAAGTTGTGAATATAATTTTTATGGGGGTGGGGGTGGGGGGTTGGTGATCACTGGGGTAGTGTGTGGGGGTCTGTGTCATGTGTTTGAAGTGCTTATCTGGTGAGTTTAGATGTATTTTTTGTGACTTAGACCATGTTTTACAGGGTCTAAGTCACAACGTCCAAGTTCTGTCTAGGCTCTGTTGTTTAACTTTCGGTGATATATGCTATACGACTGAGTCTAAGCCGGCCCACATCCCGTCCTTGACACGCCTCCCGAAACACCCCGTTTAGCTTTGGACGTTGAGCGGCACTATGAAGGCTTAGGTCGTTTAGAAATACGTCCAAAACCCGGTTTTATTATCGGCACTTGGACGTTTTTGAGAAATGTTCATCCAAGTGCCGACTTAGGCTGGTTTTTGGACGTTTTTCTCTTTCGATTATGAGCCCCTTACTGCTTTTGAGATAGTCTTTCTGTCTGTGATCCCTTTCAATAATTATTAGTTTTTTGGGTAAAGGATTTTCCATGCATTAGGGCAGCGGTAGGCAATGCCGGAGCCAGGTCAGGTTTTCAGGATATCCACAATGAATTTGTATGAGATGGATTTGCATGCACTGCCTCCTTGAGATGCAAATCTATCTCATGCATATTTATTGTGGCTATCCTGAAAACCTGACCTGGCTCCGGCTCTTGAGGACCGGAATTGCCTACCCCTGCACTAGGGTAAACCTATTCCTCTCAGGCTCTGACTCAAATACACAGTCTCTCCTCCTGGAATGCCAAGTAACACACCTTAAGATAAAAAAAGGAAATAGACCTAAAAATACATCTTACCCAGTATAAATTGTATAGAAGAAATGGGTACATCGATGTTTCCAAAGATTTCTTTCTACCAAAACATTTTGAGAATTTCAAAGGTGCTAGAAAATAGCCAGTGCTTCTGTATTATTGTACACAAATTTTAATAAAGTTTATCAAAAAATCATTTCAATGTAATACGGTTTCCATCTTAAAATTCTATATAGATTTCTAATTCTGGGTTGGGGATGAGCATATCATAACATTTGCAAATGAATCAGATCATAGGACCTCCTATGATCTATATATCATTTCAGGCCCACATCCTGATTTTGATGTTGTAATCATCTAAGCTCTACCCCTCCTTCCCACCATTTAAATTGATTATACACTAGTGCAAAGAACTGCAAAAACGTTTTCTACTGTGTTATATGTACACAACCCCCCTTTTTTTAGTGTACATATATAAATTATGAACGATCAAAACACCCCTTGGAAGGGAAGGCAACACTTATCTTACGTGGATCCAGCCACCGTCAGCGCTGGTAGATATAAACTCCCTGGGGGTATCCAACAAGAAGGATTTTGAACTCTAGAGGTATTTGTATGTGCAGGCTGATTTTCAAAAAATACTTTCAAACCTAATGTATGGACAAACCTTTTCATGCTATCAAAAATTGAAAATAAATCTGTGCACACTGAAGGAACAAATGAAAGACCTTTTTGTAATACCGACAATTGATTTGTAGATAAAGATAACTACTCGAGAATGGGCTGTTGGCATGGTTGGATCTGATATGTTGACCTGAGTGGTGAGTGGTAGGTTGTGCTAAAAAAGGTTATGAATGTTGCTGTGCATTCTGAACTGTTGATTGAATGTCTTCATCACTAGAACCACTGGTGGTTGTGTCAAATGTTGCTTTCCGTGTCTGTCTGTAAGAAGGTCAACCTTGTCCTGTTCGTGTCCAATTATAGACTAGAGAGCTGCATGGGAATGGGGACGACGGGTTGCATCGAACCCCGCAGAATCCCCGTGACCTTAGGGAGTGTCCCCAAGGGATCCCAAGAGTTCCCCCTTCGGGTCACGGGGATCCCATGGGGACACTCCCTAAGGTCATGGGGATCCTGTGGGGATGCCCCCTAGGGTCGCAGGGATCCCGTGGGGATGCCTCCTAGGGTCGCGGGGATCCTGCGGGGTTCGATGCAACTCAAGCCGCAAGGCTCATCTTCTTTTACCTACCTGCTCTGCCACAGCACACATAGCCAACTGGAAGTCTTCCCCGATGTCAGCTGGGGCAGTGAAGGCAAGAAATAGAAGACGAGCCGCATGGCTCGAGCTCCATTTGGCTGGTAATTTGCTTGCAGTTGAGGGCTGGGAAGCGGAACACAAAAGGAGGGAGGGAGTGCGTTTTTGGACACAAGGCATGAACTTGGGAAAGAGGATGGAGGGAGGGAAAGAGATGCTGAGGTGGGGGAGGGAGTGTGTTTTTGGACACAAGGCATGAACTTGGGAAAGAGATGCTGAGGTGGGGGGAGGGAATGCGTTTTTGGACACAGAAGGCATGGACTTGGGAGAGAGGAAGGGAGGGAAAGAGATGCTGAGGTGGGGGAGGGAATGCGTTTTTGGACATAGAAGGCATGAACTTGGGAGAGAGGAAGGGAGGGAAAGAGATGGTTGTGTACACGGAGAATGGAAGAAAGGAGAATTTTTGGTCATAGGGAGGGAGTGAGGTACAGATGAGAGGGAGAAATATTGTGGTGGAAAGGGAACAGTGGGACAGATTGAAATGGATGCAAGAGGGAGGAATGTTGTACATAGTGGTGAAGGGAATGGAGGGAAAGATGTGGCATGGTGCTGGAGAGGGGTGATAGAAGGAGAATTGTTGGGCATGGGGCTGGTGGGCAGGCATGAAAGATGAGAAAAGGATAAATACTGGACCATGGTAGGAGGAACCAATGGACAGCAACAGAAGAATTTACAGAAGATGGGAAAGCGGAAAAAAGAAACTGGGACCAACTTTATGGAAAAATAAGTCTCCAGACAACAAAGGTAAAAAATGTAATTTATTGACTAAAATATGTTAGTTTGGGAAATGTATATAGCAGATGTCTTTGTATTGTGTTCAAAAGAAAAGGAAATGCATTTTTGGTTTTATTTCTACAGTGTTGAAGTACTTGCTGACCCTTGCTGTGACTGGTGGGGATCCCCAAGCAACGCCAGCAGAGGACCTCCTCTAGAGACGACCAGAACTCCCCTCTACCAAGCACAGCGGTCACTGGCAGCATCCATGAGCCACTGAGGTGCCAGCATCTGTGACTCAGGGACGCTACTGCTGCCTGCCAAGCTTGGCAAAAGGGACCCCAGGCCAGCTGCAAAGGAAGTCCTCAGCTGACAGCTTGGGGGTTCTCATCAGCTGAGTATTTATATTTACATTACTGGCTCTGGTAGAAACCCGTTTACAAAGTATGTATTCTTCCCAATTAATATTTCCAAATTAATAAAGTCTCTTTGCTTATTTGTAAATGGGTCTCTACCAGAGCCTTTAATTCAGTAGCATAATTAAATGAAATAACTATTTCTGAAGTTTATAGGGATGGGCGGGGACGGAGGGGATTCCTCGTGGGGACGGGTGGGGACGGAGGTGATTCCTCGCGGGGACGGGTGGGGACGGAGGAGATTCCTTGCGGGGACAGGTGGGGATGGAGAGATTCCTTAGGGGGATTTTGGCGGGGACGGGTGGGATTTCTGTCCCCGCGCAACTCTCTATTATAGACCCTATTTGGGCATAATCTCGCTCATCACATTTAAATTTGTCTAACTTAGTTTTCTTAAGTGTATCCCTGAAGTCTTGTAATTGTTTGTTCATATGTTCAATTTTGGAGACTACATCTTCAGGGAGAATTTGTGATGAGATATCTTTCAATGACTGGTCAATCTCAGTTTTAAGGGGAGCTTCCATCTGTTGTACTTGGTCTACAATCAGGATCATCAAGTCTATACTACATTTAGACACCTTAGACATGTGACACACGCATTTAGGTCCCCTTCTCCAGCTCATATGCAAAAGTACTCTTTATTGGTGTCTGCTTCTTGCCTTTGCATTAAGTTGCACCTCCCCTCCCAGGTTCGTCAACCCTCTCTCTCTCTCACTCACTCATCATTCTCCCAACCCCGCCCCCGTACTTTGAACATCTTACCCTAGATTGCCAGCAGTGGCAGTAGCAGCACTGATGGAAATGTGCTGCGTTGGCTAGTCTGCAGGACATTTGCGGAATTTACTTCCTGTTTCCAGAGGGGAGGGACTGGCAGAAGGAAGGCCCTGTAAGCAAGTGGATACATCTTATTTTCAGTGCTACTGGAACTGTCAATACCAGCGATCTAGGTTAAAAAGCTTAAAGGATCGGGGGGAGGAGAAGAAATGAGGGAGCAAGGGAGATATGCTAAACTGGGAAGGGAGAGAACTGCCATACTGGGGATGGGGGAAAAAGTTGGGGTGAAAATGAAAGTGAGGGAGTAAAGACTCCAGGACTTGCGCTGGAAGCTTAGGAAGAGAGAGATGTACTGGACCTTTAGGCTGTGGGGGAGGGCAGAGAGAGGAATATTTGCTTAATTCCCAGGGAGGAAAGGAAGAAGAAGGGGGGATGTTGGACCCTGGGAAGAGGAGCAGTAGGGAAAAAAGAAAGAAAGGAAGAGATGCTGAACATGGGGAGAGATAGGAATGCAAGGGGATGCTGTCAGACACATTGGGAAAGAGAGAGACAGAGGCCAAATGCTGGACACATGGGGGAATAGGTATACAATACAGAGAGATGATGCTAGATATGCAAGGAGGGATAGGGACACAGGAGTAATCTAAGGAAATACTTTTTTACAGAAAGGTTGGCAGATGTGTGAAATAGTCTGGTGGAGGTGATGGAGACAAAGAGTGTGTCTGAATTCAAGAAAGTGTGGGATATGCACGTGGGATTTCTTATGGTCAGACTGGATGGGCCATTTGTATCTGCTATCATGTTTCTATGTTTCTTTAATATATACAGTAGTGCTAAGCCTCCACCAATTTTATCCACCCTTTCACTGTGACAAGCACCTGAATTTTATAAATGGTGGTTTGAGTTATGCACACAAATGTTGGCATGCACCCAATTTGCACACACATCTTAATACAAGTCAATTACTGCTAATTGGCTTCTTAACATGCAATTATTAGTGTTAATTAATTGAATTTAATGTAGATTTATGTGTGTAAATTTAGGTGCAGGATCAGTACCTAAAATTTTCATGTGGTGCCAAAAAAGGTTTGCGGAAATGGGAGGCTCAAGGGTGGTGGGGGCATTCCTCAAAATTATGTGCATAATTATACATCAGGGCTATAACTTCCTGTTTTAGGGCTTGACAGAGCCAGTGGCAGCACACAGAGGAGAGTGTCCCTGCACCAGCCTTTTGTTTCCTGTTTCTGCCACTGCTGTGGCGAAAACAAGCAACTGACCAATGCAGGCGCTTGAAACTACATAAAATGGGTGAGCCATCAAGAGGAGGAGAAGACAGGGAGACAAGACAGAGCAATGCAGAATATAGGGGAGGTGGAAGCACAGCAAAATCGGCAGGAGGGAAGCCCACTCCCTCCTGCCTTCAGGGCCGTGAGCTGAGAATGTCGGGCCTTCCATAAGATAACATAAAATAATTTCTAGACTGCATCACCTTTAAGTTCTATGTAGTTTACAAAAGACTAGCTAAGAATACATAATTAGAGATTGTTAGGAATCTAGGAACCCAAGAACTTTGAAAATAAGTAAGTCTTCAGCTGTCTCCTAAAATGACAATATGAGACAGACGTCAATAGTAAAAGTTTAAACTCCTTATCCCAAATTGCAGGCTGGTATGAAAGCATCTTGGGATGCAGTGGGAGGGGCCTAAGGCTCTGATAACATGTACTTTGCATACGCAAAAGTCTGTCATTGGTTTTTTTTTTAAATAAATTCTTTATTCATTTTCAAAATTACATTAAGTGTTATATATATTCAATCACATTAACAATAAATACATCACTTACAAGCTATCATTGGTACATTACATAAACTCTTATCCCTCCCCCCTTCCCACCCCTCCCTACCATATATTCCATTATCATATAGAATATGTAATAATTAAAATATCCCCCTCCCTACATAATTAAACTGATAAATTTAAGGGAAACAATTTCAACTAATCCGTACAATATTTTGTTAATGGTTTCCACACATCCTGAAATTTCTTGAAATCCCTGTTGTAATGCAATAAATCTTTCCATTTTATAGATATGGCATAAAGAGTTCCACCAAAAGTTATAATTTAATCTCCTCCAATCCTTCCAATTATATTAAAGTCTGTCATTGTTATGAGTGTCTGTGTGTGCAAGGATACAACCACCCAGCCAAGCATCATTCTTTGACTTGATTGGTCCTTGAAAACTAATGATAAGTAATTTTATTTTTATTTTTGTTTTTTATGCTGTAGTTTTCCTAACTTGAGCAACAAAGTAATCAAGGCTTTGTTACTGTTTGGATCTTCTTATCTTTGCATACTTGAATTTTCAGCTCTGACAGAAATTAAATTTTAAAAAAGAATGACTGCAGATGGCAAAAAGTTGAAATGCGTGTTTGCTTGCCAACTCTTGAGCCACTTTTGAGTTAATTTGCACTCAAAAACAAGCTCATTCATCGCATAGATTAACAATTCTTTTCTATGTACTTTAGTTTCATTGTTGTTACAATTACCCAACATAGCTTAAAGAACTTTAAATAAACAACTCTCAAATTTAATTTTTTGTTGGCTTTGCAATTTCATAATTTTAATTATAATGTGCTGCAAAAAACTTTTGCTGCATTTAGTGTGCCAGAGCTAAATATGTTTGAGAGACAGGAGTGGCGTAGTGGTTAGAGCAACAGCCTCAGCGTCCTGAGGTTGTGGGTTCAAATCCCACACTGCTCCTTGTGACCATTGACAAGTTACTCAATCCTTCATTGCCCCAGGTACATTAGATAGATTGTGAGCCCACCTGGGCAGATAGGGAAAATGCTTAAGTACCTGATTGTAAACCACTTAGATAACTTTGGTGGTATATAAATACCTTAAATAAATGCTAAAATGGATAAAGTTATTAGGATGGTGGCTGAATATCAGCCTATCAGCACAAATTTTGTCCATACCTCTAGAATGCTTTTGACCCTTCTCAGCTTATAACGATATGATGTGGCCACATATTGACTTTTATGGAAAAAATGTATTGGTTTACCAGAAGCAAGTTTTAACGGGAAGGGGAAAAACGCGGACCTCAAGGACCTTACGGACCTCGCGGATCTAAAACCGCACGTCCTTAAAAATTCGAGGTCCGTGCATTGACAAGTCCGCCTTCGCTTTCCCTGCAGCTTAGCTCAGGCCCCCGGCTCCCTCGTGGACCTCATGGATCTGAACTGCACATCACATCCTTAAAAATCCGAAGTCCGCGCCACTGTTGAGGTCCGTGTCACTTTTAGTCTCTGGCTCTGACAGAGCTCTATGACAATTTAACTCTGACGGATCCTAATGCTTTTCCCTCCCTATGCTAGTAGTTAAATTGTCATAGAGCTCTGTCAGAGCCAGAGACTAAAAGTGGCATGGACCTCAAAAGTGGCGCGGACCTCGGATTTTTAAGGACGTGCGGTTTTAGATCTGCGAGGTCCGCATTTTACCCCTTCCCAGTTTTAACAAACAAAGCAGTTATTAAATATCCAGCACTTCCACCACATAAGGGCTTTGAATATTGACCAAATTTTCTTTTCTGCTCTCAGCTCTGCCTGGAACAGAGCTTGGATCTGTCATCTGTGACATTGGCAGTGGTCTATAGTGATGCTGTGATATCAACTGTCTAAGCATCATCCTGATGTACATGGTCCTCCTCCTGCCACTAGATGGCAGTGCCACATTGCTTTCAGGTTGATATACACTGTAGATATAAGATATGACAAAACAAAATATACCGTTAAAGAACAAAAAATAAGGTGACATATTAATATATTTTTTGACTAGCTTTTGATTGCCAAAACCACCTTCCTCATTTTCGGGTAGTATTAGCAAAAGATGACTATAAGAAAATATATACATGAAACATAAAAGCATTCTAATGACAATTAAGGAAAAGGGGAGGATGGAGGAAGAGGAGTGAGAAATAGAGAAAGATGGATGGGTGATCAAAAGGTATGAAAATAATATAATTTTATGGTAAATAAAGTGTAGTGATGTTCAAGTACTAGATCAAAGTATTTAAGTAAAGATAAAAATAAATGCACGTTTTAATATTTAAGTAAATTTAAAAATACAGTGAAGATGAAGAATATGCAAAAAATTCTTAAGTGAAAGTAAGAAGTTATTGCTTAATATAACCCGCCCCCCCATGTGCAGAGGCCCTCTAGACCTCGGGGAAGAAGAGAGGAGGTTTGGCTGGGGGTGGGGTCACATGCCCTCTTTTTTTAAAGAGGAAATCTGGCAACCCTAGCCAAGGCAACTCATGCTGAAACCAAAAATAGGCTGATTTTTCTATTTCTGGAATTAATGGCCATGCGCTAATTGTACAATCAGCGTGCAGCCATTAAAAATATTACCATATGAACCCTTACCATCACTTATTTTGTAGGTGGTAAGGGCTCATGCACTAACCCTGCACAACTCGGCATGTGGCAATGCCCCACTGATTAGCGCTGTCACGCTCACTCTCTATGCACAAACAGGCCCCCTTCCCAGAAAATAAAAAAATATTTTTTAGGGCATAGTTGTGTGCGTGCAAATTGCTAAATTTACCACAGGATGCCTCAGCCTTTTTAAGCTGTGGAAAGCACGCGTTAGCACTTTCTGCAGCTTAGTAAAAGAACTACTATATCCAGGTAAGTGGTGCTAGAGACCTCAGGGAGATATTTTTTTAAATCACACAATCCTAAACAAAGTATCTGTGTGATATCAGCTGGGGTGAGAGGAACAGGGGGCTCATTGTCGTAAGTGTCTAGCAGAAATATGGTTAAGGGATCTGGGGAAAGTAGTTACATAAAGTGATATGTGATGTCATCTTGATGCTGTGTTCAATGTGAATGAAAAATAGGGGGCTACAGGAGAAGCCCAGTATAAAAATCTACATAGAGCATATGTGACCTGTCAACAGGGAGAACTCATGGGAATTTGTGAGGGGGAAAAATAGATGAATTGTAAAAGTATGAGTGAACATCTAGGTACATGTTGGTTGAATTTCATAAACCGGATAATTACTTGATAGGGGTTATGGTGGCGATCCAGGATGTGATCTCATGTACATGGCAATGGTCTTATCTGATATTGATATGAAGGGGAGGATGATGATAAGATGCTGGAGGAGAGCGGTCTTGCACAAGAGCAGCATGCATTCCCATTATTGGCTCTTTTTTGGGGCAAAAAGGGCATTTTAAGACATTGGATTGAAGACTCCCCCCCTACACTTTTGGACAGTTGGTGGCGAGCATGCAGGAGATGGTGCAATGGGAGATATGGGGACAGCAGGCGTGCAAACAGAGGGAACAAGTCAAGGTTTTCTAGGGTCTAGGGCAGGGGTAGGCAATTCCAGTCCTCGAGAGCCACAGGCAGGTCAGGTTTTCAGGATATCCACAATAAATATGCATGAGATAGATTTGCATCTCAAGGAGGTAGGGCACGCAAATCCATCTCGTACATATTCATTGTAGATATCCTGAAAACCTGACCTGCCTGTGGCTCTCGAGGACTGGAGTTACCTACCCCTGGTCTAGGGCATCAGGGGACTGAATCAAGTACAGGCAGTTCCCGAGTTACAGACCCCCGACTTAAGTATGACTCGTACTTAAGAACACGGTTGTGGCTTCATTTGATTTCACCGAGCAGTATTTCCAGTGGCATAGACTCCTACACTTCTTCTGCAGCAGATTCAGGAATGATGGCATGATCACTTTAAGAACAATGTGTGGTTGTGTGTACTGTACCTTAGAGGGAACACTAGGGACAGTTGGCCCCTGTGTCAGCTGGGAGCAGAGATAAGCACTTTTAAGCAGCAAGAATCTTAAAATCTGCAAGTTCTGAGTTACATACAAATCTGACTTAAGAACAGCTTTAAAAACGTTAACTCGTTCTTAACCTGGGAACTGCTAATATGTGTGTATGTTGAGGAGGAGGTAGGGTCCTGGGGTAGGGTGGGCGGAGTGAGCATTGTTATGAGCTGGGGAGGGGACATGGAAAAAAAAAGGGAAATCAGGCAGCCAAGAGATACTTGCAATAATATTTGAGGACAGAATTTTATTATGTAAAATGTGTTCATTTGAATTCATGTTGTCTTTTATGGCATCTTTATCTGTGTAGTGTTGTTTTTTATTACACTGCACATTGTTTGTTTTTCTTTCCAATAAAGATATTCACAAAAAAAAAAGCAATGTTTTGTATGGCTGTGTGGCCGAGGGATTACAAAAACCAAACCCAAGACACAGACAGTAATTTATAGCTATAGAACCTACAGCACTAGCAATCCTTCCCTGAATGAGTACCTAATCAATAGGAATGGATCTTTTTCTCCACGACAAGAGCTGGAATACTTCTGAACTGTTATAGATGACCTCCTGCTAACATTTCTTTTCAAGTAATAACTTCCTAGCAGTTCCACAACTATGACAATCCTTTTTTTGACTCCACCAAATAAATCTACTTTTCATGGCCACCCCCCCCAAAAAAAAAAAGAGATAATCTCCAACATATTGGAGGCGAAGCCCAGTGGTTAGATCACCGAGCTGAAAACTAGTAGAGCCAGGTTCAAATCCCACTGCTGCTGCTTTTGACCTTGGGTAAGTCACTTAATCTTCAATCCCACTGCTGCTGCTTTTGACCTTGGGTAAGTCACTTAATCCTCAATCCCACTGCTGCTGCATTTGACCTTGGGTAAATCACTTAATCCTCTTTTGCCTCAGGTACAAAATTAGATTGTAAACCCTCTGTTGGCAGGGGCATATCTAGAGTACCTGAATGCGACTCACCTTGAACTAAAACTGATAAAAGAAGGGAGCTAAATACCAACAAATAAATCTTTAGCAGATTACCTTTTGGGTATCTTTCTCAGGATCCTCTTGGACCCCTACAATACTTGTGCTCCTTAAAGGCCAGAAAAGTCTGGCTTTGAATCCTAGTCACTTTTCTTGGAGGAGGACTAAAAGGAAAAGAACAGAGCACTGGTTTGCCTCTTCTCCTACATAGAAATCTCTCTCTTTTTCTAAGATCACTTCTAGGGGAAGTGTCTGGAACGGTGACGGATAATCGCGTGCCAGCGCGCCGACAATCAAGCACCGACAATTCGGCGCAAGACAGAAGTGCGCAGAGGAAAAAATAATTTTTAAAGAGCTCCGACTGGGGGTTTGGGGTGGCACCCACCCCACTTTATTGGTTAGTGTTCGCGCTGCTGTTGCGGGGGGGGGGGGGTGAAACCCCCCACATTATAGAGAAAACGGAACTTTTCCCAAAAAAAATCAGAAAAAGTTCGTTTTCTCTATAATGGAGGTTTCCAACCCCCAAACACCCCTCCAACAGGAGCGCGAGCACTAACCAATAAAGTGTGTGTGTGTGGGGGGTGTTTGCCACTCCAAACCCCCCCCGTCGGAGCTCTTTAAAAATTACTTTTTCCCACGTGCGCTTCTGTCGGCGCTGGATTGTCAGTGCGCTGGCGTCTTGCGTATGCCCGCTCTGACATAATCTACAAGTATCTATGGAGACACTTAGGCAATTATTTTTGATTTTTAAAGTTTTGAAGTGGAATGGCCCAGCTTATTTGAAAGATAAATTGATGTGGTATTTATTTTATTTATTAATTCATTTTCTATCCCGTTTTCCCCAAAGTGCTCAGAACGGGTTACAGGCTAAACGTACATAATATACAGTTAACAGGTTACAATTTGCATTGGATTTATCCCAATTTGACACATACTAGGGATGCAAATGGAAACGGATCGTGCACTGTTTGGAGGTTTAGTGAATTTGGGCCTTTGTTGCAAGAACCATCAATGGAGGAGAAAGACGTTTTAGACACTTGTGCAAATTGCTTCCCACAGAGATTAGATAAGAAGGGTGTCAGGTCAAAAGCGCGCCGGGACAAAGGCGCGAGCAGACAACTGAGCACAGTGCGGAGGTGCGCGCCGAAGAAAAAGACTGTTTTTAGGGGCTACGACAGGGGATGTGGGGGGGGAACCCCCCACTTTACTTAATACAGATCGCGCCGCGTTGTGGGGGCTTTGTGGGGGGTTTGGGGGGTTGTAAACCCCCACATTTTACTGAAAACTTAACTTTTTCCCTGTTTTTAGGGAAAAAGTTACGTTTTCACTAAAATGTGGGGGGTTACAACCCCTCAAACCCCCCACAACGCCGCCGCGATATATATTAAGTAAAGTGGGGGGGGGCTCCCCAACAAAAACCCCCGTCGCAGCCCCTAAAAACAGTCTTTTTCTTCGGCGTGCGCCTCCGTCTTGCGCTCAGTTGTCGGCGCGCGCCTTTGTCTTCCGCGTTACTGTCTATGAACCGATAAGAAGAAAGTTGTTTGGCCTTTTAAAAAAAAGTGACTGTGTGGCTCTTCCCATCTAAGCACTGCTCCTACCCATTATAACTCATTAAAGGGCTAGATTCACTAAGGGTACAGATCGGATCCGATCAGTGAGGGATCCAATCCAATCCAAGTCCAGGGGGCTGATTCACAAATCGCCCTCATGCAAATGAGGGCGATCGGAATCATGCCCCCAACTGCCTGCCTGGATCACTCTGTAGATGGTCTGCGCATGCGCTGGACTTCAGAGAATTTTTTTTTCTTTTTTAAACTTTTTGGGAGCCTCTGGTTTTAATAGAGATTGCGCTGGCGTTGTGGGGGGTTTGGGGGGTTGTAACCCCCCTCATTATACTGGAAACTTAACTTTTTCCCTGTTTTTTAGGGAAAAAGTTAAGTTTTCAGTATAATGTGGAGGGTTACACCCCCCACATCCCACCAACATGGCAGCGTGAGGCAGCGCAATCCCTATTAAGTAGAGTGAGGGGGTTCCCCCCCACACCCCCTGTCAGAGCCTTTTAAAATACGGGTTTTCTTTGGCGCGATTAAGCCCTGCGCTCAGTTGTCCGCGTTCGGTTGTCGGTGCACCCTCACGTGCTTTTGACCCGTCACCCTTCACACACCATTGTATGCTTTAGGCATAATTAAGATTTTTGGAAATCAGCATTTGGACCCCTGAGGAAGGTATTCATTGCCGAAACACGGGTCATGTTGGGTCCATACCACTATCTGTTGATGTGTGTTGTATGGATTGATATTACCTGCACCATTTGGAACATTTGTGAAGAAATTTACGGAACTTTGTGAAGAATTTCATAATAAACTTTGACATCAAGTACATCATATCCACAGCTTTACTTATGTTTTGTCAAAGGCTTGTTATACCATCATGGTGGTGAACAATAGGAGGATACTCAGAGCCATTACAAATATAATAAACTAAATAACAAGAACCTATACAACAATGAGGCCCAAGAGTGAAGGGGGGAGGAAGTAGCACAGCATTCTTTTACCATATTACAAATGAATAATGGAAAACGTGAGCATAGGTTAATCAAGCACAAGTGGAAAAGACAGGGAAAAATGACAATGAACTCATAATGAAAATCTCTCAAAGAGCAAAATCATCAAAAGCCCAACCAAACAGTCAGGTTTTTAAAAACGCTTTACATTTTGTTAATGATGGTTCACTGCAGATGTCAACTGGAAGCATATTCCATAAAGCGGTGGGTACACGGCTGAAAGAGCCTCAAGAGAAGGCAAAGACTAATTTCCTAAGGCACCCTATTACCAGCACTAATGCCTGCTCTCTGCAGCTTATGTGGTGTACTGTGGGCTACCTTTGGGAGGGTGGGGGGTGTCTAGCAGGAGGGATTGGGTATCCTTCCTGCCGGCAAACTTTCAGGGGGGGCGTGTCGGCAGGAGAGATCGGGCATCCCTCCTGCTGCGATCGTTGCAGGTGGCGCCGGGGGTGACTGGCAGGAGGGACACCTGCTGGTAGTCTTCATGGGGGGGGGGGGGGCGGCAACCGGTTGCTTGGGCTGCTAAACGGATCGCAGCAGCCGTGATCAGCTCAGTGGCAACCTGATCAGAACTTATACCTGTTTTGACTTCATCTAAGTCAAAACGTATAAATTCCGTCCAGGCAGCCTCATCAAACTTTTGATTTTTGTTAAAGGACGACTAAATGTGGTCAGTCCACATCCTGCCCACCTTCTGCCCTAACCAGTCCTTCAAAAACATCCCATTTTGCTCTGGGCGCAGAGCGGCAGTCAAAAGGCCTAAGCTTCCTCTAGATACGTCTAAAATCTTTTTTGATTATCGGCACTTGGACGACCTGTCTTTTTGATCGTCCAAGTGCCGATTTAGGCAGGTTTTTAGATGTTTTTTTCATTATGATTCACTAGTCAAGAAAAAAAAGTTTTTTCTTTGCTACTGAGATCTTAAGAATTGTTCTTAGTTAATTTAATGATGCTGATTTCAGATTTTGTAATTGAAATTCAGCTAGCAGGTCAGGTTTCTGAGATACACGTTCCTGATTTTTTAGATAGTTTGCCATATCGGCACAATATTGCGAATATGAACTATGTTCCACCAAACTTGTGTTAAGGAGTTTACTCTGAAAACAAACACGAAGACAATTAGGTGACATGTTACAGCACATATTTACATCTCTCTTAACTCTCACAAAAGTGATGTCAGCATGTTCAGAAATGTTTGAGACACTTGCTTTTACGCTTGTACTATACATTTGTCTTTCTTTGCAAGAACCAACAATAGTCTCACATCATACTGGGATTGAACTTTCCCCGATATCTGTTTTCCATCACCTTGATATCTTGATGAAATCTTTCCCCGTGCTCATCGTTGACATCACCAAGATTGGGTGGGAAGAAGTCGAGATGAGAATGGAAGAAGTGTATTTTAAGTGACATTCTGGCACCCATTAGCTGATATGCTGTCAGCATGTTCTCCACAAACTCAGCATAATTCTCTGATCTATGATTACCAAGAAAATTCTGAACCAGCATGAATGCTCCCCATGCTGCTGATTCAGCTGGGTTCAGCTTCTGTTTGAATGTATCATCAATGAGTTCACAGATTTCAGGTCCAACATAAACACCTTTGATTTTGGCTTCACTTTTCTCAAAAGGAAACGTACTTCTTAGGTGCTGAAATGCACCATTTCTGTCCATCGCCTTGACAAAATTTTTCAGCAGACCCAGTTTTATGTGACGTGCTGAAAGATAGATTTTCTCATGATGTGCTAACAGCAGGTGCTTCACATTGTTTCTGCTAGGTACGGATTCATCTCGGTTGGCCATTGTTTCTAGCTGTAGTGGTTGGCATCATCACAACTGTTCCAAAGACACTAGAAGCACATGTATTTGGTGTACCCCAGTTGCAGACCCAGAAGGAGTGACACAACTTTGAGATCACCACAGAGGTTCCACTGGTGATCTGCATAGCTTGTGAGTTTTAAATTTGTCTCCATAGACTCGTACGTTTCCTTCAACCCAACTGCATGAGCAACAGGAACAGATGGCTTCTGGTTTCCATTGTGTAAAAATACCGCTTTAATGCTTGCTTTGCTTCAATCAATGAATAGTCTCCATTTGTCAGAAACATGTTCATATCCCAGTTCATGCATGAGACCATTAATATCAGTACAGAAACAAATGTTTCTTTCCATTTGGTAAAAGGAAGCCATGATGGTGTGACATAACAACATAACATAAGAACTGTCATCTCCGGATCAGACCTTTGGTCCATCAAGTCCGGCGATCTGCGCATGCTGAGGCCCAGCCAGGTGTACACCTGGCGTAATTTTAGTCACCCATATTCCTCTATGCCTATCGTAAGGAGATGTGCATCTAGTTTGATTTTAAATCCTAGAACGGTGGATTCTGCAATAACCTCCTCTGGGAGAGCATTCCAGGTGTCCACCACTCGCGTGAAGCTTTATCTTGGTCACCAACTATACAGCTAAAATAATGCTTGTCTGCACTTTGAAGTCTGCTGGACAGATTCTTTTGCTGATCTTGTGCAGTAAATTGTCCGCAGACATAACAGAAATTATCAGGACAGTTAACACAACCTTGTATGCTCATAATAATTATAAATATAAAAATTCACAGGTACAAAAAGCAGCATAATCACTTTTTAGTATGAGTTGTCCTAAAATGCAATATTGTATTACAGAAACCGTAAAATACCGACACTTCACGGTAGCGTTATTGATGAAAATGACATAAACACAAACTGACTCATAACTTAAAAACAGGATGTGGTAGATGAAAAATGTTTTCAGATTTAGAGTCAGCATGTGGCCCTTGTTAAGGTACATGTGACAGAACTCCAGTAGCAAAATGCTTGTTGACCAGTAAATTGACTGATGGGTACAGGTTGGATGAAAAGTGTATTAGCTGCTCAATGAGTCATAAAGCATTTCACTTGACATTTGCTTTATCTTGAAAGAAATTAGAGTACATATTTTTAGACCAGAGTATCTAATCTTTCAAGATTTCACACAGCTCTGGTCTTCAGGGTGGCCAAGCTCTGTTAATGAATGAATATTCATCAGAGCATGTATACCACTGCTCTTGACGGACATTCACTGTGAATATGTTTGCAGCCCTCATGGAAAAGCTTTATTTTGGATGGTATAACCTCATGGCTCCATTTTGGTGACTCTTAATTTTCATTCAATAGAGGAAAGGATTTGCCTTGTGGGTTTATACCAGTGGTTCCCAAACCTGTCCTGGGGGACCCCCAGCCAGTCAGGTTTTCAAGATATCCCTAATGAATATGCATGAGAGAGATTTGCATATAATGGAAGTGACAGGTATGCAAATCTCTCTCATGCATATTCATTAGGGATATCTTGAAAACCTGACTGGCTGGGGGTCCCCCAGGACAGGTTTGGGAACCACTGGTTTATACTGATGGTGAATAATAATACCCAAATGGGATGGATTAATGGCAGTGCTGTACTTGTACTAATCATTAAAAAATCCATCACTTTCTTGGACACTACTGTCATTGTACATGGGGTAAATTATCTACTAAGGTTCATCACAAATCCTCTGAACGTAATAATTTTTTGTCATACTCGAGCTGCCATCCTAAATGTTTAAAAGCAGCCATTCCCATTGGCCAATTTTTGTGGGCCAGAAGGATATGTACCACTGATTCTGATTATAAGACGGAAGCCAAAATTCTTTGGGATAAATTTCTTAAGAGGGGCTATTCTACATCAGTGATTCAGAAGGCTTACCTAAGGGCATGGCATGCCAACCAAAATCTCCTACTCACACAAAGGAGGAAAGAAATATCTTTTAATCAAGTCTATGTCGTTTCCCATTCTACTCAATCATCAGTTGTAGCTAGAAGTATCCAAAATCACTGGCATATTCTACAACTGCACTCAGTATTTAGAGATAACCCGTATATTGCTTTTACACGAGGTAAGAACTTATCTGAACATTTAGTTTCCTCTGATTTTCATCCGAAACTTTATCATCATATTGACACAGGCTTTCATTCTCCATGTGGTCATTTTTCCATGTGTGATACCTTTTATATTGGTGATTCTTGGACTCATCCTTCCACCGGGCAGACTTATGGTCTTTATTGCGTCCTGTGAGTCAAGCTTTGTAGTTTAGGTGATATCATGTCCTTGCGGGTCTCATTTATGTGGGCTGCACAACTCGGGCAGTAAAAGTTAGATTAATAGAACACCGTAGTTGTTTGAATACGGGGAACAATCGGCTCCTATGGTTTCCCATAACATCACGTATCATCACACTTTTGCTCAACTTAAATGCCCATTGAGCTGGCGTTAGTTCTAGCCGCATACCGCGGGTTTAGCGTGCGCTAAAAACGCTGACGCAGCTTAGTAAAAGGAGCCCTTAGTGTTACTTTACAAAATATCTGGCAGTGAAGGGATTTTCGTGTTGCTACTATTGAGGTGCAATCAGAATGTGAATATATTTCTCTATAGAAAGCGGTAAGAGGAAACATCCTAACTATGCTCTGTGGCTATAAACTCCTCAGTAGGTGGGAAAAAAATCTCGATATTAACAATGTGGATTTGCTTTCCTTCATCGATGAGAAATATGGGAAATTTGCTTTTTGATGTGTGGTTGAATGGTGAAAAATGTAATAACTTATGTGAATGAACTGTTACTGAAATCAAAGTAGATTCTGTAAGTCTAAGTTATATTTCGGTTGCATTTTTTTCAGGTACAATAAATGCCTTGTGCAGGATTGCCCAATCTTGGTCCTCGAGAACCTCAATCTAGTTGGGTTTTCAGGATTTCCCCAATGAATATGCATGAGATTATTTGCATGCACTGCACCTATTATATACGCAAATATTTATATATTTCATTTTCTATCCCGTCCAAAGAGCTCAGAATGGGTTACAGGCTAACATACATAATATATAGTTTACAGGTTGCAATTTGCCATAGTTACAGTGCAAGATTTTTCAATACAAGCTTTTATCCTACCGTAACACCCCCCCAGGATCTTGTGTAAATATATATTCCTTTGTAATCTCATCGGTCGCGGGCAGAGGAATTAGCAATAGATCTCATGCATAGTTATTGTGAAAATCCTGAAAACTTGACTCGGCGAGCGCTGAGGTTGATCACCCCAGGTTTAGCTCATCTACTGAATCTCCCGTTATAAAATGTCTCCGCACGCCCCTGGACAGAGAGTATGATGCTGACAAGCCAAGATGGGGCGGAGAGAGTGGCAGGACCCTAGCTTTTGACTTGTCCACATTACCTTTCTTGCTCTTGACATTTTTTCCTTTTGTATCTGTTTGTCCAGTCGTGCATCTTAGTTTCTATCTTTTTATGTTAATGAGTTTTTATGGTGTATTTTTTTTTTAAAATAAATCTTTATTAATTTTCCATACGAAAACAGTGCATTGAATTATACATACAATTGACTCCAAGACAGCACTTACAATCGTTCAAAGAAATACTACAAAACATTCTCCCCCCCACCCTATTCAAGAACCCGAACTCTTTCATTTGGTAAATTAATACAATAAAATATAATACCCCCCTCCCTGGATGTGCAAATCAAATTGGATAATCCAGCTAATCAGTGTTAACAAAATTTGTCAAGGGACCCCACGTTAATTTAAATATCTTATTATTACACAAAATTTCTGCATTATGGTGTATTATTTGTATTACCCTAATTTTTATTGTGCAACCATCTTGAAATATATAATAAGGAGGTATATCAAATCTAATATAATAACATGGTAAGCCGCACATGCGCACTTCCTAAGTGTGTGCCGGTTTTCCGTGAGCTGTAGCGACACATAGGAAGTGCGCATGTGCGGCTTACGATTCTTTGAAAGACGCGGCGGTGGCTACTCTCACGATCCCCGCCTGCGTCGGACTTCCGACGCAGGTGGGGATCATGAGAGGAGCCACCGCCGCGTCTTTCAACTAAAAAAAAACAAAAAACAAGGCGGATGTCGGCCCGATGGCTGGAGTTCACCGCTGAGTTTGGTGAGGAGTGCTTCCCTCAACAGGAACCGTCGGGTCTAATTCAAATACTCCCGGCAGGTCGGGAGGGGCGGAGCAGGCTCGAACGCCTGGCGGGAACCGGACAGGAACTAGACTCCCTGCAGGAGTCAGCCTGATGGCTGCAGATCACCGGATTGGACAGGGGGAGCAGGTAAGGCGGTGCTGCAGTACAGGAGGAGCAGGGAAGAGGTGATTCTGGACAGGGGGGGAGGTAATAGGAAGGGAGGCCTACTGCTGGATAGGGGAAGCAGGGAAGAGGTGCTGCTAGACGGGGGGGTGGGGGGGAGGTAAAAGGAAGGGAGAAGGGCTCCTACAAAGGAGAAGAGCTACTGCTGGATATGTGGAGCTGGAAATGGGGTGATGCTGAACAGGGGGAGATAAAAGGACAAGGGCTACTGCTATATAGGGGGAGCAGGGAATGGGTGAGGGTGCTGCTGGACAGAGAGGAGGTAAAAGTAAGGGAGAAGGGCTGCTAGCACCCGTTAATGTAATGGGCTAAACAACTAGTTAATAATAAACTTGGAAACTTGGGTGTATTTTGTTTTCCCCTTTTTTTTTAGCTGGCTGAGGGGAAATTTGTTGTGAGTTATGAGTTCAGCAGCACCCCTAATCATTTTATTATTCAACCATTTTTTATTGATTTTTAACGGGAGAAACAGAAAACCAAACCATAGAATTATTCATCCCAGAATACACAAACAACTCACCTTACGTAGCTTAAACATCATAAACTCCCACCCCTGTCGCACCCAAAACTGAGAGCAAGGACCTCCCAGAACACTAAAGTTCGCTTCGCAACGTAGCCTCAACGTCCCTTCACTTAAAATAATTGGCACTCGTCGAGCCACCATTTTTTTTCGGTCACCGCTCCTTTAATCTGGAACTCCCTCCCACTTTTTATAAGATCAGAACAAAGTTTGGATACATTCAAGAGCAGTTTAAAATGTTTTCTGTTCAAAGATGCCTATGAATGAATTTTCCAATCCTTCAGTTTTGGGTTTTTTTTTTAAAGTTCAAAGCTTTATTGATTTTATAATATTACAAATTACAAAAACAATGCAATGTGTATGTGCTGCAAAAGCAGTAACATACACTGGAAGAAAATACAACACTCAACTGGTACATCAGATCACATGACAAGGAAAGAGTTATCTTCAGTTTTGTAAATTTTGAAGCCAACGCCCACTTCTTCTTATCCTACTGTGTTAGCCTTTTATGTGCACTTTACTTAAAAATTGTATTTCTCCTCTCTTTTCCTCTTGTTTACAATTGCCCTTTCCTAATCAAGTACAGTAAAACCTTGGTTTGCGAGCATAATTTGTTCCAGAACCATGCTTGTAATCCAAAGCACTCGCATATCAAAGCAAATTTTCCCATAGGAAATAATGGAAACTCAGACGATTCGTTCCACAACCCAAAAAGTTTAATACAAAATACTATACGTACTCGTATTGCAAGACCTCGCTCGTTTAGAACAGTCACTATACTCCTGCAGCGTCAGAGAGAGAAGAACCATCGGCTCAGTTGTAATGTGTGTATACTGTATGTACCAGTGGTGCCTCGCATAACGGACGCCTCGCACAGCGAACGCTGCGCACAACGAACTTTATGTCTTGATCCGTACAACGAACTTCGTTTCACACAACGAAGTCGCCCGAGCTGCATCCTTCCGCGCAGGCACTGCGCTTAACTGCCCTCTCTCCGCCTGGTTCCCTCTTGCCCCCCCGACTCCCCGACACGATCGGGGCAAGAGGGAGCTCAAGCCCTCTTGCCCCCCCGACTCCCCGACACGATCGGGGCAAGAGGGAGCTCAAGCCCTCTTGCCCCCCCGACTCCCCGACACGATCGGGGCAAAAGGGAGCCCAAGCCCTCTTGCCCCGCCGATTCCCCAACTCCCCGACAATATCGGGCCAGGAGGGAGCCCAAGTCCTCCTGGCCACGGCGACCCCCTAACCCCACCCTGCACTACATTACGGGCAGGAGGGATCCCAGGCCCTCCTGCCCTCGACGCAAACCCCCCCTCCCCCCAACGACCGCCCCCCCCCAAGAACCTCCGACCGCCCCCCCAGCCGACCCGCGACCCCCCTGGCCGACCCCCACGACACCCCCAACCCCCTTCCCCGTACCTTTCTGTAGTTGGCCGGACAGACGGGAGCCAAACCCGCCTGTCCGGCAGGCAGCCATCGACGGAATGAGGCCGGATTGGCCCATCCGTCCCAAAGCTCCGCCTACTGGTGGGGCCTAAGGCGCGTGGGCCAATCAGAATAGGCCCTGGAGCCTTAGGTCCCACCTGGGGGCGCGGCCTGAGGCACATGGGCCCAACCCGACCATGTGCCTCAGGCCCTGCCCCCAGGAGGGACCTAAGGCTCCCGGGCCTATTCTGATTGGCCCAGGCGCCTTAGGCCCCACCAGTAGGCGGAGCTTTGGGACGGATGGGCCAATCCGGCCTCATTCCGTCGATGGCTGCCTGCCGGACAGGCGGGTTTGGCTCCCGTCTGTCCGGCCAACTACAGAAAGGTACGGGGAAGGGGGTTGGGGGTGTCGTGGGGGTCGGCCAGGGGGGTCGCGGGTCGGCTGGGGGGGCGGTCG
Source organism: Geotrypetes seraphini (assembly GCF_902459505.1). Taxonomy (NCBI): domain Eukaryota; kingdom Metazoa; phylum Chordata; class Amphibia; order Gymnophiona; family Dermophiidae; genus Geotrypetes; species Geotrypetes seraphini. The sequence goes on along the minus strand of NC_047086.1, from coordinate 172,193,363 downwards.
GAGGTTCTTGGGGGGGGCGGTCATTGGGGGGAGGGGGGGTTTGCGTCGAGGGCAGGAGGGCCTGGGATCCCTCCTGCCCGTAATGTAGTGCAGGGTGGGGTTAGGGGGTCGCCGTGGCCAGGAGGACTTGGGCTCCCTCCTGGCCCGATATTGTCGGGGAGTTGGGGAATCGGCGGGGCAAGAGGGCTTGGGCTCCCTCTTGCCCCGATCGTGTCGGGGAGTCGGGGGGGCAAGAGGGCTTGAGCTCCCTCTTGCCCCGATCGTGTCGGGGAGTCGGGGGGGCAAGAGGGCTTGAGCTCCCTCTTGCCCCGATCGTGTCGGGGGTGCCAGGGACCACACGGAGTCACCCACCGTACCACCCGATTCGGGTAAGCGCAGGTATCGGTGGGTGGCTTATTTGCGGGGGGGTGCCTTATTTTACATTTTTTTCTAAAAAGGGGGGGCTGTCTTATTTGATGGCCCTGCCTTATCATCGGGGAAACACGGTAGAAAAAAAAAAAAAATGAACAGTTAAGTCCCAGTTTTTGCCGCTGAGACTCTGCCCTCTCACTGTAAAATTAGACTCTACTTAGTCTGTCTTTAAATTTAAAAAATGTGTGTTGTTTTAAAAAACAATTATGTTTTTAGATGTATCTAAATAAAAATAATAACCAAAAATTTATCTTTTTTTATGTCATCTTAGCATATTTTATGCTACAGAACGAATTATTTTTTTTAACATGTATTGTTATGGGAAAACGCGTTTCACACAACGAACGTTTCACATAACAAACTTGCTCCTGGAACGGATTAAGTTCGTTGTGTGAGGCACCACTTGTACTTGTATTCCAAGACTTTGCTTGTATATCAAGTTAAAATTTAATCAAATGTTTTGCTTGTCTTGCAAAACACTTGCAATCCAAGGTTTTACTGTATGTCTAACTGTATGAAGATTTTGGGCTCCTTTTACTAAGGTGCGTTAGGGCATTAACGCGTGGAATAGCGCGCGCTGAATTGTCACGCACGCTAGGCCTTAACACCAGCATTGAGCTGGCGTTATTTCTAGCCGCATAGCGCACGGTAATATCCTGTGTGCGCTAAAAACGCTAGCGCACCTCAGTAAAAGGAGCCCTTTGTCTACTACTTGTTTGTTCCCCCATTTTATATTTGAACTTTTTTAAATGTATAACGCCTGGAATGTTATGTTAAGCGTTTAATCAAAATTTTAATAAACTATGAAACTAAACTATGAAACTATGGTGTAGCAGAACAATAAGCTGGCAGTAACAGAGCACGAATTGTGCAGAACCGAACTGAATAATGACATCAGAGTACAATCAAAGCAATGTATGTAAGGTAAATAAACCATGCTTCAAAAAAAAAAAAAAGACACTAGCACAACCCACGGAGAGTAGCATTTCATCCTCACAGGTGTCAAAAAAATCCCTCCCCCTTCACAAGCAAGCAAAACTCTATGACCGTCAGAGTAGCGCAGAGCATTCAGCACACCGGCTGGCGCTAAAAACCTCTTGCGTGGTTTTGTAAAAAGTGTGTGTGTGTGGGGGGGGAAGGGGGGTAAGTTACATATGTAACTGCTAGTTTTCTATAACTTGCACTGGCAATTTTGCATGCTAAGCTTGGAGATGTGCGTGCAAAATTATTGACTTATGGAGAAGTGGATTTACATAAAAAGAGTAAAATATCTGAATAGTTAAAGTTAAAAAAATAAATAAATAAATAAAAGAGTACAGTTTCCACTTCAATCCGCTGACAGGTTAGCAGAGGCAATAGAAGTTCTGATCGATGTATTTTGAGAGAAGGCAGCATCTGCTCCCATTAAGCATATTCTTCTTCCAACACCCTGATCCATTCTATTAGTGGCAGCAGCCTTGCAAATCCTGCCTGAAAGTGACTGGAAAGCTAAGTGGAGGGTGGGGGAGGGGGAGAGGGGGGGGGGGCGGGGGAAGGTGTGCATATTTCTGATCCTGCATTGTGTTACTTCTATTTTTAGGATTCAATTTGCCACCTCCCAGTTTACCTCATGTATTTATGCTTATCTCTGATCATATCATTATTATTATTGCTGTTAACCAAGCTGTAAGGTGGCTGTTTTTTTTCAAGGTGTACAAGCTGTACACTGCCTTAGGTGAATCTCTTCATAAAGGTGGTTAATAAATTCCAATAAGTCAAAAATAAATAGATGGCAATATTTCTTTTACTGCTTCTAGGCCTAATGAAAAACTTAGCTCCTGGTCTCCCTGTACCTTCAAAGATAAAGAAACAGCCAAAGGAACATATATTTAAAAAAGTTAGTTTATGTCTTTCGTAGTAATGTACTAGACTACTTTGCCATCAAGCATGCCTCAAAGAACTGAAAGAGAGACATTTTCTTTCTCAAGTATTGCTCATTCAAAATACGGCAATCAAATTTATCTATAAGGTTGGGAAATGTGATCATTTTACTCCTCTTCTGCGAGAAGCTCACTGGCTACCCATCACCCACCGCATCACCCATAAAACTTTAATGCTGGTCTTTAAAATCAAACTTTCGCATCTCCCATCTTTTCTTGATAAACTCATCATCCCCTTTTGCCCTCCCCAGACCCTTAGATCGGCTGATCAGAATTTACTGACCATACCTTCCATCAAGGAATTCTACTACACTAGAAAAACTAGCTTTTCCGTTGTAGCTCCAACTTTATGGAACGCCATGCCACCCCAACTCCGCCTTGAAAATTCACTCGACAGATTCAAGACTAAACTAAAAACGTTCTTATTCCAAGATGCATACCATAGCGTCTAAATATTTCTTTTCCAATAGTCTGCGAAATAAACACGAACTGCTTTTAAGAAACGATCCCCATTCCTGGTGTTTTATCCTCCCCCCCCCTCTTCACTTTAATTAATTTGTTTTTAATGATGCAATTATTAACTTTCCCCTCCCCCTTTACCCTCAAGCTCATGTTCGTATTTGTAATTTGTCTATTTAAAGTTCACATTTATTTTAACCTTTCATTTTTAGCATTGTAAACCGGCCAGGTGCACGTCGATGGTCGGTATATTAAAATTAATTAAACTTGAAACTCCTAGAAGTTCATCCTAAGAAGTCATAGTAACATGGGGCTCCTTTTACAAAGGTGCGCTAGGGCCTTAATGTGTGGAATAGCACGCGCTAAATTGCCGCGCACGCTAGCCGCTACCGCCTCCTTTTGAGCAGGCGTTAGATTTTTGGCTAGTGCGTGCTATAGCGCATGCTAATCCGGTGCGTACGATAAAACCGCTCCTTCGTAAAAGGAGCCCATAGTAACATAACATAGTAACATAGTAGATGACATAAGAACATAAGAATTGCTGCTGCTGGGTCAGACCAGTGGTCCATCATGCCCAGCAGTCCGCTCACGCGGCGGCCCTCTGGTCAAACACCAATGCCCTAACTGAGACTAGCCCTACCTGCGTACATTCTGGTTCAGCAGGAACTTGTCTAACTTGAAACCCTGGAGGATGTTTTCCCCTATTACAGATTCTGGAAGAGCGTTCCAGTTTTCTACCACTCTCTGGGTGAAGAAGAACTTCCTTACGTTTGTACGGAATCTATCACCTTTCAACTTTAGAGAGTGCCCTCCCATTCTCCCTACCGCAGATAAAGACCTGAATGGTCCATCCAGTCTGTCCAACTTGATTCAATTTAATTTAATTTTTTCTTCTTCTTAGCAATTTCTGGGCAAGAATCCAAAGCTCTACCCTGTACTGAAGTCTCCGTCAAACCTCACTCCAGCCCAGCCACACCCTCCCAGCCATTGAAGCCCTCCCCAGCCCATCCTCTGCCAAACAGCCATATACAAGCACAGACCGTGCAAGTCTGCCCAGTACTGGCCTTAGTTCTTCAATATTTACTATTATTTTCTGATTCTAGATCCTCTGTGTTCATCCCACGCTTTTTTGAACTCCGTCACCGTTTTCCTCTCCACCACCTCTCTTGGGAGCACATTCCAGGCATCCACCACCCTCTTCATAAAGAAGAATTTCCTTATATTGCTCTTGAATCTCCCACCCTTCAGCCTCAAATTATGTCCTCTGGTTTTACCATTTTCCTTTCTCTTGAAAAGATTATGTTCTACGTTAATACTTTTCAAGTACTTGAAAGTCTGAATCATATGTCCCCTGTCCCTCCTTTCCTCTAGGGCAGGAGTAGGTCATTCCAGTCCTCGAGAGCTGGAGCCAGGTCAGGTTTTCAGGATATCTACAATTAATATGTATGAGATGGATTTGCATGCACTGCCTCCTTGAGATGCAAATCTAGCTCATGCATATTTAGTGTGGATATCCTGAAAACCTGACCTGGCTCCGGCTCTCGAGGACCGGAATTGCCTACCCCTGCTCTAGGGTATACATATTCAGGGCTTCCAGTCTCTCCTCATACGTCTTTTGACGCAAACCTCCTATCATTTCGGCGTCCTCCTCTGGACTGCTTCAAGTCTTCTTATGTCCTTTGCCAGATACGGTCTCCAAAACTGAACACAATACTCCAAGTGGGGCCTCACCAACGACCTGAACAGGGTCATCAACACCTTCTTTCTTCTACTGGTCACGCCTCTCTTTATATAGCCCAGCATCCTTCTGGCAGCAGCCACTGCCTTGTCGCACTGTTTTTTCACCTTTAGATCTTCAGATGGCAAATATCTATCAGGAATGCAACTCCATGCACCAGTACTATCCTACCTCAGCTAAAGTGCAAGCAGTCAAGATGTGCTCAATAAAAATCCAATACTTAAAAGTACAGCTCTTGAGGGAAAGTATTCTGTACTGTCACTCTTTGGCACGCCTATGGTTTCAATCTCCAGTTTCAATTTACAGTGGAACCTCGGTTTGCGAGTAACGCGGTTTGCGAGTGTTTTGCAAGACGAGCACTGCTCCGATAAACGAGCTCTCAGCTACGGTGGCCCAGGGGTGGGTACCTGCCTGTGGGTGCTGCAGCGCTTTCAGCGTGGTGGCTTCCTTCCCTCAGGGTCCCCGTGCGGCTGCCCTCCCGCTTCTGCCGATGCCTCTGCCATCCATCAACGCCTCCCGGCTTCTTATTCAAGCCGGCTGCCATCCTGCAGAAGCATGTGCAGGACCTGTCAACTCCTGAGTCAAATCGGCGCCGCCCCGACAACACGCTCACCACGTACAAGCACGCAGGACGTCCTGTGGGGTTATCTGGCCAAGCTGCACTTTTCTGGCATGCACATTGGATAACTACTTCCAAAAATCCAGAGCAGATAAAAGACAGAACAATATTATCATTATGCAATTAAAATGGAGATATGAGGGGCCGCTGAAAAGTTCTCTCCAAGAAGAGAATGATGTGGAGCCATGAAACTTACAAGTTATTCCACACTTTTCTTGACACTTTTTGTTTCATTTCATATAATTGAAATGAAAGGGGGGGGGGGAATAATATGTAAGTTTCATGGCTCCACATCATTCTCTTCTTGGTTGGGCTAAGAACATTTCAGCAGCCCCTCATAAAATATCCCTCAAAGAATCAGAGCTCCAAAAGCAGAGCTATGAACTTGTATTTCAAAAGTGTGCCTGGTGCATGTCAGTTTTCTGACCACTGGCTGTGCCATCTTCATCCGAGCAGAATATAAATAGCAAAATAAATAGTGCCTTCACTAGACGATAGCTCCAGAAATGAGAGCCAGCCAAGGCTCTGCCACCCACCAGTAGCAGCATTTGCCAACAGTATTTTAAATAAGGAAGGCACTATTTATGGTTCAACTTGGAAGTAATTTTGACTCCTGATGCTGCTTGCACTCTCTTTCCAACTACCCAAAACTTGTGTAGATCCCAGTAACTGATTGCCTGCATGATATGAACAAACGCAGAGGAGGGATTACAGATCCTCTGAGTTAGAGCCTGGCACTTTCTGAAGGGCATGTGATAGTGCCAGGAATCCAAAGTACCCACGGCCTGCTGTTCAGGGCCTGCAGTAGAGAAGTTTGATTTCCCTAATACTTAGAGCTTTGAGCAGGGCAGGATTAATTCGTCGAGGGCCCCGAGGCACACAAGTCCACTGGGCCCCCTGCCCTGCCCCACCCCACCATGCGCCCAGGCGGAAACAGAAAGCTGCGTCAGAGGGAAGCTTTGGGCAAGCAGAACCGCTTGCACAATTTCAGTTCCTGTTGCTTTTCTTACCCGGGTTGCTTGCTTGTCTTACTTTCCGTTGATGGGGGGAGGGGGCGCATTGCTGATCGGGGTGGGGCCCGCGTTGCCGATCGATGCTGGAGGGGCCCATCGCCGTTTGGAAAAAACAATGTTGATGCCCTCCTTCATCGGGCCCCTTTGACCATTTTGGGCCCTAGGCACGTGCCTACTTGGCCTATTGGTTAATCCTGCCCTGGCTTTGAGGAAGGCATGTGGACTCCAGTTATACAGGCATCATAAGGAACACAAAAACAAGCATAATTAACCTGTGAAACTGATCATATCTCTCATTCATTAACTTGTCATGCAGTACTCATAGTAGACCTGATTCACAACTGTGCAGAGGAGCAAACATTAAGCAGCTATTTGCAGGGTTACCATATGGCTCCAGAAAAAGAGAGGACGGATTAAGACATATGGTAACCCTAGGCAGGTTTTACAAAATTTTAAAAAAAGTTATGAAAGGGATATTTGGAGCATATTCCTGGTGTTAAGGAAGAAAACTGGGGCGTGCACAAGGCAGAGGCAATCATAGATACTCTGTTAATACCATCCTATCTTTCAGTCTGTCTAGATCAGCCTGCAAAGGGATTTTCGCCCTCTGATTGAAGCAACTTTATTAGTGTGCTATATCATCCAGTCCAAAATATCAGCTCTCCCTTTCCTCTCGGCCTGTTTCTGTGAACCATCGTCTCATCTTCCCAGGCTCCTCAGGACACAACCTTGACTCCTCTCTATCTATCCCTGCAAACATTTTGTTTTTCTCTCCTTCACGTCACCAGAATCTGTCTTATTTCCTTCTTATCTATTCTCATCGCCTTTCACTGAAACGACTGCAGTCTGCTCCTATTGGTCTCCCACTGAACCACTTCTCACCATAGTTTATACTGGTGATCCCCAAACCTGTTCTAGGCAAGGGAACATCAGCCAGTCATGTTTTTCAGGATATCTACAATTATTTATTATTTTATTTAAGTATTTATATACCACTTATAGCCTGTGGTTTACATTGAGGTGCTCAAGCATTTTTCCCTATGAATATGCATGAGAGAGATTTGCATACCAAGGAGACAAGTGTATGCAATTTGATCTCATAAATGTTCATTGCGGATATCCTGAAAACTCGACTGGTTGGGGTTCCCCTAGGACAAGTTTGGAAAACACTGGTCTATACAAAGGTCAGCTGCACATTTTGGGGTTTTTCCCCAATGTTTTGAAAACCATGTAACCCCACTACATTTGGTTCACATCTCTTTATGAATTTAATTCAAGCTTTTCCTACACACTTTTGTAGCTCCCAGGCCTGTGTGTCCTTCAGCAAATTATGATGTGTTTTGCGATCCTATTTGCATGAAAAGTGCTGTACAAATTAGGGTTACCATATGGCTCCAGAAAAAGGAGGACAGATTGAGACATCTGGGCTTTACTTCCATTGCTTTCAGTGGAAGAAAAACCCGGATGTCTCAGTCTATCCTCCTTTTTCTGGAACCATATGGTAACCCTAGCATAAATCTAATACATCATTCTCAGACATGTGAAACTGATACCAATAGCATAAGAGGTTTCCTAAAAGTATTCATGTTGCCTTTTTTTTTTCTTCTTTTTAATGGACTTGAACTTTTTTTTTTAGTATCAGTCCAACTGTTATTTTAATGATGTAAAAGTTTCATGGCAACATGAAACAATGTCAGCCATTTTGTGGAGCAGCCATTGGCCTACAAATAACCCCCTCTTGCTTGTAAAGCACCCATGCCTAAGAAACTCCCTGACCAAACCAAAATAAAAACTGCAGATATGATGTACGAGGTGTAAAACTAATCTTTATTACGGAAGATTCAATGTAGCATTCAAAAATAAATAAAAGTAAATAAAAATATAAAATATATATATAAAAAAAGGTTCTCAGGTGTGTCCACAGGACCCGACAAGATCCGTGTTTCAGAAAACACTCCTATCTCAGGGGTCTGAAATATTATGCAAATACACATAGAACCTGACAAATCAAATGAAGCCTGTAAGGTGCGTGAATCTTCTAATCCAGCAGCAGCTCAAAGTGCTTGCGGACAGTGAAAACGAAAGTGAAAAGAAACTCCCTGCCCCCCTACTTGTCCTGTTTGTTGGATTAGATTGTAAGCTCTACTGAGCAGGGGCTGGCTCTTGAATGTTTAATATTGCGTACATCTGGCAGTGCTACAGAAATGATAAGTAGCAATAGTAGCAGAATGGTAGCCATATTTCCACCAAGCTGAAGGAGAAGCTTCTCGAGTTAAGATAATGGGATAAACCTGGCTGCACTCATCTGGTTGTGTGTTGCTCTCTGTGATTACTTCACCTGTCATCGCTGATGGAAAGGCCTGATGGATGGGCTGCTGTAGGAACAGTATGTGACTCTAGTGGTTTAACTGGAGCTAGCACTACTCAGGTTTAGACAGGAATAAGCCAAATGCAAACCTGCATATGGAGAGAATAATTACAGTTTTATTGCTCGCTTTTCAGACACGAAAATATCTGCACTTAATTGGGCTGTTTTATCGCTCTGTTGAAGACAGGGTGGAGCAAGACAAGAACAGGACGGTAATCAGAGTTTCATATCTTGTTTTGTATTTTGGTTACAAGATTGGGAAAGGGGTGACAGTGAGTGCTTAAACATTACAATGCTGCTCGCTTACTAATGCCCACAAACAACCTAAAACTACCTCCGATTTTAAGATAAAGTTTTGCAGCAACTTTGACAAGATTATTTCCACCCATTTCCCACCTGACTGAAAACAGCTCATTTGGAGTATTGTCCTGAGAGGGAAAAAGTAGATAGAAACATGATAAGAACATAAGAATTGCCGCTACTGGATCAGACCAGTGGTCCATAATGCCCAGCAGTCCGCTCACGCGGCGGCCCTCTGGTCAAAGATGACTGTACTAACCGAGACTAGCCTTACCTGTGTATGTTCTGGTTCAGCAGGAACTTGTCTAACTTTGTCTTGAATCCATGGAGGGTGTTCTCCCCTATGACAGACTCCGGAAGAGCGTTCCACTTTTCTACCACTCTCTGGGTGAAGAAGAACTTCCTTAAGTTCGTATGGAATCTATCCCCTTTCAATTTTAGAGAGTGCCCTCTCATTCTCCCTCCATCTAGTCTGCCCTTCCGCAGTAACCATTATCTCTTTCTCTCTCTAAGAGATCCCACGTGCCTATCTCCATACCTTCATGAATTCAGACACAGTCTCTGTCTCACCACTTCTTCCAGGAGACTGTTCCACGCATCTACCAACCTTTCTATAAAAAAGTATTTCCTTTGATTACTCCAGAACCTGTCACTTCTTAATATCATCCTATGCCCTCTCATTCTAGAGCTTCCTTTCAATTCAAAGAGACTCAACTATTGCGAAATAACGCCACGCAGGTATTTAAGCAACTCTATCATATCTCCCCTCTCCCGCCTTTCCTCTAAAGTATACATATTGAGATCTTTAAGACTATCCTACACGCCTTATGATGAAGACCACGCACCATTTTAGTAGCCTTCCTCTGGACCGACTCCATCCTTTTTATATCTTTAATATTTTTGCAATGCTAATATTTATATGCAAGACTATTTTGTTGGTTTTTTTTTTTTACTGCTCAGTCCTGTATGCAGAACCATTACTTCCTGTTCTGTCTCACTATTACACTCACAGCTAAAAGATAAAACTGGCCTTAAAACCAAAAAAACTGACATTAATTCGTCTCAACCCTTCTACCCTCAACCTTGGCGGTCAAGTTCTAGTGTTGTGTTTTCTGTATACTTCTCTGTATTGGGGATGCATAACTAATAGCCTCATTACCATTCATTTTATATGCTGCACCCCAGTGTTCTATGCTCCGATTTGGACAGCGTTATCTTCCATATAAAACACGTCTCTGCATCATGCGGCCCTAAAATTGCAGGCAGACCTCTCACTACCTGTGCGTCTCCGCCTCCACTAGCTTTCTGCATTGGTCCCTTAAAAACAAACAAACTGTCTTTTAGTCACTTATCTCAAACAATCTCACTTGGCAGGCCACGTACCCCAGGAGGTCTAAGATGGAGATTTGTTTTATATTGTGGTATCCAGTGAGGAGTAGTGGCTCGTGGCCAGCAGGGGGTGATGGTTATGGGACGGTAATGGAATGGATGTCAGAACATGATAAGTGCAGTATGGCGACTGGATAAAGATAGATGTGTTTAGGTGGGTGATTTCTTTTTTTTCTTCGGCTTCCTTCAACAGCTGTCATACTTCGCTGTCCACACCCCTACATCAGCTTTCAAAGAGCTCACTGGTTATGTACACCACAGTCCTCTTGGTTTCCGAAGCCAAGACTTTGCAACTTGTCAACCTGAAAATATATTGCTATTTAACAGCAATTAAAAAAAAAAGAAACCAACAAGTAACGTATGAGGTCTTTTTAAGGGTCATGGTCTTGATATATCACCTTTCTGTGGTACAACCAGAGCGAGTTACATGTTTTCTATGCAGGTACCGTCTCTGTTGATGGCCCGTCAGATGCGCGCATGACAAATGCATTTGTCATGCGCACATTTGACGGTGCGCCATCTCTGACCAAACTGAGCTTACAAACTTGTTTTGACGACATGCCGGATCTTTTATTTTATTGTCCACTAGCTGATGCCCCGGCGTTGCACGGGTATTTAATTATAGCAATAACACTGTAAATGGATTTAAATAAAGATACTTTATAGTGGTGAATGAAATAATTTTGTTACAGCTTTATAAAAAGTAAAATATTCAAAGTATAATGTGAAATATTTGACAAAATGAATACAATTCAACTAACACAAACATTGATTATAAACAACATTTTTAGTTTCACCTCCAGGAGCAAGAACATATACATTCTTGGGTGAACCCACCCTTCCCACATGTGCAGGTGGGCCGCGAGACCCCCAGAACATATCACCCCAGGTAGTGAGGGATCTGCATACCAAGTTTCGTTCAAATCGGTCTCACAGCTTCTTACATTTTTTCCATTGACTTGAATGGGTGAAATCTGATTTTCTATTTGTAGCTCCGCCCACGTGTGCAGGTGGGCCGCGAGACCCCCAGAACATATCACCCCAGGTAGTGAGGGATCTGCATACCAAGTTTCGTTCAAATCGGTCACACAGCTTTGTACATTTTTTTCAATGACTTGAATGGGTGAAATCTGATTTTCTATTTGTAGCTCCGCCCACGTGTGCAGGTGGGTCGCGAGACCCCCAGAACATATCACTCCCGGTAGTGAGGGATCTGCATACCAATTTTCGTTCAAATCGGTCCCACAGCTTTTTACATTTTTTCCATTGACTTGAATGGGTGAAATCTGATTTTCTGTTTGTAGCTCCGCCCACATGTGCATGTGGGCGGCAAGACCCCCAGAACATATCACCCCCGGTAGTGAGGGATCTGCATACCAATTTTCGTTCAAATCGGTCCCACAGCGTTTTACATTTTTTCCATTGACATGAATGGGTGAAATCCGATTTTCTGTTTGTAGTTCCGCCCACATGTGCAGGAGGGCCGCGAGACCCCCAGAACATATCACCCCAGGTAGTGAGGGATCTGCATACCAAGTTTCGTTCAAATCGGTCCCACAGCTTCTTACATTTTTTCCATTGACTTGAATGGGTGAAATCTGATTTTCTGTTTGTAGCTCCGCCCACGTGTGCAGGTGGGCCGCGAGACCCCCAGAACATATCACCCCAGGTAGTGAGGGATCTGCATACCAAGTTTCGTTCAAATCGGTCACACAGCTTTGTACATTTTTTTCAATGACTTGAATGGGTGAAATCTGATTTTCTATTTGTAGCTCCGCTCACGTGTGCAGGTGGGTCGCGAGACCCCCAGAACATATCACTCCCGGTAGTGAGGGATCTGCATACCAATTTTCGTTCAAATCGGTCCCACAGCTTTTTACATTTTTTCCATTGACCTGAATGGGTGAAATCTGATTTTCTATTTGTAGCTCCGCCCACATGTGCATGTGGGCGGCAAGACCCCCAGAACATATCACCCCCGGTAGTGAGGGATCTGCATACCAATTTTCGTTCAAATCGGTCCCACAGCGTTTTACATTTTTTCCATTGACATGAATGGGTGAAATCCGATTTTCTGTTTGTAGCTCCGCCCACATGTGCAGGAGGGCCGCGAGACCCCCAGAACATATCACCCCAGGTAGTGAGGGATCTGCATACCAAGTTTCGTTCAAATTGGTCTAGACATTTTTGAATTACTGTGAGTATGGCAGCTTTTTACATTTTTTCCATTGACATGAATGGGTGAAATGTGATTTTCTGTTTGTAGCTCCGCCCACGTGTGCAGGAGGGCCGCGAGACCCCCAGAACATATCACCCCAGGTAGTGAGGGATCTGTATACCAATTTTCGTTCAAATCGGTCCCACAGCGTTTTACATTTTTTCCATTGACATGAATGGGTGAAATCCGATTTTCTGTTTGTAGCTCCGCCCACATGTGCAGGAGGGCCGCGAGACCCCCAGAACATATCACCCCAGGTAGTGAGGGATCTGCATACCAAGTTTCGTTCAAATTGGTCTAGACATTTTTGAATTACTGTGAGAATGGCAGCTTTTTACATTTTTTCCATTGACATGAATGGGTGAAATCTGATTTTCTGTTTGTAGCTCCGCCCACGTGTGCAGGTGGGCCGCGAGACCCCCAGAACATATCACCCCAGGTAGTGAGGGATCTGCATACCAAGTTTCGTCCAAATTGGTCACAGTGAGAATGGCAGCTTTTTACATTTTTTCCATTGACATGAATGGGTGAAATCTGATGTTCTGTTTGTAGCTCCGCCCACGTGTGCAGGTGGGCCGCAAGACCCCCAGAACATATCACCCCAGGTAGTTGGAATTACTGTGAGAATGGCAGTTTTTTACATTTTTTCCATTGACATGAATGGGTGAAATCTGATTTTCTGTTTGTAGCTCCGCCCATGTGTGCAGGTGGGCCGCGAGACCCCCAGAACATATCACCCCAGGTAGTGAGGGATCAGCATACCAAGTTTAGTTCAAATCGGTCCCACAGCTTTTTACATTTTTCCCATTGACTTGAATGGGTGAAATCTGAAGTTATGTTTGTAGCTCCGCGCACGTGTGCAGTTGGGCCGCGAGACCCCCAGAACATATCATCCCGGGTAGTGAGGGATCCGCATACCAAGTTTCGTTCAAATCGGGCAAGCCGGTTTTGCGGAGGCAGTTTTTACATTTTTTCCATTGACATGAATGGGTGAAATCTGATTTTCTGTTTGTAGCTCCACCCTGGTGTGCAGGTTGGCCGCGATACCCCCAGAACATATCATCCCAGGTAGTGAGGGATCTGCATACCAAGTTTAGTTCAAATCGGGCAAGCCGTTTTTGCGTTGGCAGCTGTTTTACATTTTTTCCATTGACATGAATGGGTGAAATCTGATTTTATGTTTGTAGCTCCGCCCACATGTGCAGGTGGGCCGTGAGACCCCCAGAACATATCACCCCAGGTAGTGAGGGATCGGCATACCAAGTTTCGTTCAAATCGGGCAAGCCGTTTTTGCGTTGGCAGCTCTTTACATTTTTTCCATTGACATGAATGGGTGAAATCTGATTATCTGTTTGTAGCTCCACCCACGTGTGCAGGTGGGCCGCGAGACCCCCAGAACATATCATCCCGGGTAGTGAGGGATCTGCATACCAAGTTTCGTTCAAATCGGTCAAGCCGTTTTTGCGTGATCGCGGCACATACATACATACATCCGATTTTATATATATAGATTCATATTATTATTTTGGAAATCAATTTGGCCTCAAATAAATAGGATGTTGGAAAATCCGGTAGCCTTGACATATGATACGATTTTATTTGGTACTGCAATGAGAACTCGGAGTCAAATCTCGTCAAATAATAACAAACTTTTATTTATATTGACTGGAGTAGCAGTTCAACAAATAACATACAATTGGAAGAATTATGACAGATTAAATGACAACTTTTGGTGGAATTCAGTTTGCCATATATATAAGATGGAGTGTACATTTGCAACACAAAAAGGATATATTGATAAGTTTAAGAAGATTTGGGGACCATTGACAGATTTTTGCAATGATTGATATAATTTTTCCCATAATAAGATACTTGATAAAGGGGGGGGGGAGTGGGTAGGTTTATTCTCTTTATCACAAAATATAAATAAATTATCATAATATTTATTATATTGTATGCAACTATCAAAATAAGGGGAGGGAAAGGGATTATAATTGAATAATAGTTGATATAATTATTAAATATTATATGATGTCTAAAATTATAGTAAAGGACTATATAATGATATGTTGTATTTACAGTAAGTTATGGAAATATCAAGTGTATACTTAATGCAATTGTATGAATTTTTATGATACACTTGTTGTTATATGAAAAATGAATAAATAATTATAAACATACAAACTTGTTTTGTATCAACAACAATGGAGAGTTAAGTGACTTGGCCAGGATCACAAGGAGCTGCCATAGGAATTGAAACCAGTTCCCCGGGATCTCAACTCACTGTATTAATGTAATGTAATTTATTTCTTATATACCGCTACATCCGTTAGGTTCTATGCGGTTTACAGAAAATATACATTAAGATTAGAAATAAGAAAACCATCAGGTTACTCCTCCACTCTCCAAAGGAAGCTAGTGAGAGTGTGTAAATTGTCTCTCTGTGTAGAACAGTGGATCGCAAACTGTGTGTGAAGCAGCAATTTCCAGGTGTGCCCGACGAGATGCCGGTAAGGAAGAGAGGTGCCGGCGCCGGCTGACTGCTTATAGGATGTGCCTCTCATGGCGAGAGGCACGTCCGGTAGGGAGTCATCTGGCGCTGATGACTCTCCACCACGCCGGCGTCTCCCCTCCTCCAGGTTCCCCCACTGAAGTGACAGGTTCAGGGTCGCAGTCAGATGGGCCTCCGCCCATGCACGAATGTCGACGTGATGACATAATGCACGCACATGACATCATCGTGTTGATGTTCATGCACTTTATTTATTTATATAGTTTGATTTCTATCCCATTCTCCCAGAAGCTCAGAACGGGTTACAAGTACTTCTGGGTGCCTTCCGTCTGGGGCACTGGGTTTAGTGTGCTGCCGGCCGATAAGTTTGCGGGACACTGGTGTAGAAGATAGCGCTGTGAAACCTAACAAGTAATTAACCTAAAATTTATGGGGGGCTGTTTTACTTTCTTTCTATCAGTTGTATGCCTTATTATTTTCATAGCTTTACTTGTATATGTTGTGTGAGATCCCACTATAGTAAACTTAAGGGAATAATATTCAGTTGGTAGCACTCAGCTGTTTTAAAGCCTCTGAAAGCCAAGGCCTGGACTGAACTTGGATATTTAATGTCAGGCAATGTCTGGGCTTCAGCACTGAATATCCAGTTACAGTGGCCAGAAATTAACTCTGTACCAGACAGCATTCAGATTAGTACACAGGTAGCTTGGTGATTAAAAGTTAGGGTAGCCTTGCTGCTGTGCTAACATTATCCACTTATTTCAGTGGCTCGCAGGCTGAATATTACTGCTAATCAGTTACGTACTGGATCTGCCCATGGACCACCTCTGCACTACACAGGTAGTTAGGACTGATAATGGTACTATCTGGTTATATGTCACTGAATATCAGTGGATAGGCAGGCACAAGTGATTTAACTGGCATCTGCCCAAAAGAACAGCCATACTGGGTCAGAGCAATGCTCTATCTAGCCCAGTTTCCTGTTTCCACAGTGGCCAAACCAGGTCACAAGTACCTGGCAGAAACCCACATAGTAGCAACGTTCCATGCTAACGATCCTAGGGTAAGCAGCGACATCTCCAATGTCTGTCTCAATAGCAGACTATGGACTTTTCCTCCAGGAACTTGTTCAGACCTTAAACCCAGCTAAGCTAACCGCTGTAACCATATCCTCTGGCAATGAGCTCCAGAACTTTTAAAGTACTCCCATGTAATTTCATTGTGTCCTCTATTTTGGTTTTAGTTTTTGAAAGGGTGAAAAATCAATTCACTCTTACCTGTTAAATTGCTTTGAATTATGACCTCATAATAAATGGCACCAAATTGAGACCCACATGGTCCATCTAGACTCCCCAGTAAGGTTACTACAGTTGTACATGTTCTACAATAAATGGTTATTTTTACTCTAACCCTCATCAGCCTTTCTCAGTTATTTTTGTTGTGTGGATTTCACTTGTCTGTCTAGATCAGGGGTAGGGAACTCCGGTCCTCGAAAGCCGTATTCCAGTTGTTATGAAAATTTATTGATGCGGTGGAGTGGTGTGGCTGAGGCTCAAAAAATGATATAAAGACAATAGGCAGCTATTTTAGGTGGCTGTTTAACTGTGAGTTTTTAAAGAGGTGTTTTTGAGAAGATTGCTAAGAAACAGGACATTTTGGCAAGAGGTGGCGCAATACCTTCCTCATCGATGACAATGAACTGTGGGAAACCCCTATCCATCAGAAGTAACTCTCCCTCAATGAAGGTAATTGAAATCAAATCACAAGAAGAACTGGGCTTCAGGAATACTAGTAATTTAGATCAGTGGTTCCCAACCCTGTCCTGGGGGACCACCAGGCCAGTCGGGTTTTCAGGATAGCCCTAATGAATAAGCATGAGAGTGATCTGCATATAATGGAGATGCCAGGCATGCAAATCTGCTCCATGCATATTCATTAGGGCTATCCTGAAAACCTGACTGGCCTGGTGGTCCCCCAGGACAGGGTTGGGAACCACTGATTTAGATAGTTGTACTAAAGATTGGGTAGAAAGATTAGAAAGTCAATGGATCATAAGCTCATCAAACTCAATTCCCCTGTCCCATCCCCGTGAATTTTATCGCTGTCCCTGTCCCTGCCCCATTCCTGTAAGCTCCGCCTTAACAGCACAAGCCTCGAACCCTTATGATTTTAAAGTGTTTGAGGCCTGAGGAAAGGGGCAGGGACAGGAAAAGAACTCACGAGGACGGGATGGGAAAATGAGGACCTGCGGGGATGGGGAAAAATTTGTCCCTGTGTCATTCTCTGCATCAAACCTTATCCTCAGAGGTAAATAAGGAGGAAGAAGGTGTTTTTCGACAGCTGATGTGGCTCAGCAGTTAAGTTTCAAGTTTTTTCAAGTTCAAGTTTCAAGTTTATTGACTTTTAGTATACCGACCATCAACAAGTATCTGGCCGGTTTACAATAAAATATTTAAAAAGAGATAAAGATAATAAATATAAAAATAAAATAAAATAATGAAAGTGTACATCAAGGACATTAACTGGACAGACTTTTTAGTGAGGGTAAGAGGGAAAGGAGGGGAAAAGTTACATATTTAGAAGAAAAAAAGAAAAAAGAGGGAATAGGGTAAAACATATGGGGTGGGGTCGCTTTATAAGAGCGGTTGGTTGAGTAAAAAAAAAGAGATGCTCAAAGCACAGGTAAAAGCGTCACTTGTTCCATCTTCTGTAGGTGGTGGGTTCAAACCCACAGGAAACTCATAGATGGTCAGGTACCACTGCATTTATTCCTATTGTGAGGGCATACTCAGTGGTAAAGCATTTGACTGCAGATCAAGAGAGGCCTGATTCGAAATCCAGCTGCCCCCTTTCATACAGATGAGTTGTTCCTTGGGTTTTTGCCAGGTACTTGTGACTTGGATTAGCCTCCGTGTAGACGGCATACTGAGCTAGATGGACCATTGGTCTGACCAGTAAGGCTGTTCTTATGTTCTAAGGGGAATCAAATCCCTCATCACACCATCTGAATCCAGATATGCCTTTGAGCTGAACATACTCCTGGTGAATACAAAATGAAGGATCCCCCTTGTGATTTTTTTTTTTTTTTTTTTGCTATGTTACAGAAATGGTTTACCAGTCTTCTCTCACACTGTGTGAGGCACCACTATGTCACTGCTGTCCAACGTGGGGGAAGGGGGTTATGACCTGGACAGGCAATGCCACCTGAACTTTAGAACACAGGCATTGAGGGATAAGTGGCTTGCCCAAAGCCACAAAGAGCTGTTGTAGGATTTGAAATTGGACCTTCCAGGTCCCAGCCCACTGCTCTATTAGACTACTCCTCTGCTCCCATCATATTCTACCAAAATGCAAATCTTTCTTGTGAAAATTCAGCTGATTTATCCTGAAAACGTGACTTGGCAGCCTTTGATGACTGAGACTGCACTAATTAGATGGGTAAATAGCTTCTCCAACCTGCAGATAGCATTATAAATCACTGTAGCATGTAGGATAGATATCTTGCTTTTCCACACTAACTTTCTCCTTTTCAATCTATTAATTCATACTTTGTTGAATTGTTGAGTTTGTTCAGTTGCTACCTGTTGTGGATAAAAATTCCAAATATAACTCAGTTCAATGAGTCTGACTCATTTTACAAGCTCTGCTAACACATAGGACATACACTTTATCCACCTTCCAATCGGGATTTAGGAAATTCCATAGTACTGAAACCATCCTTCTCAATATCAATGACTGCTGGAAACTCATGGACAAGGGTAATGATGTCCTTCTGGTGCTGCTGGATCTCAGTGCGGCCTTCGACACTATTGACCATCCTCTCATCATTGAGTGGCTCTCTGAAATTGGAATCCGAGACATTGCACTACAGTGGTTCTCTTCTTTCTTGAATAACAGATCCCAAAGCGTTCTGCTCCGTGACGTGCTATCGAAAACGAAACCAATCAAATACGGTGTTCCGCAGGGGGCTCTACTATCCCAGCAACCGCACAGCTCACTTATTCGGGTTCAATTGCAGGATGGCAAGAGGGCCTTCAAAGCCATTTACATCAATATACAAAATATGTGTGAATGTCCAATTTTGGCTCATCTAATTGCCTAATTGCTGTATTTCTTTCTGTCATGTTTCATAAATAAAAACTAAAAAACAGCACATGTTTCTTTTTACTTATCCTTTTAATGCAGCTTTCCTAATGGAACTTTTAGGGTATCCCCGCTCCAGAAAACGCCCCTCCAAATCCCTGGCTACTTTTTTAAATTCCATTAGAGAGGAGCATATCCTTCTAACTCTCAAATACTGGCTGATGGGTAAACTGTATTTCAGATGGTACGGATGAAAACTATTGAAATGTAAAAGGGTGTTACGAGCCACCGGCTTTTTATATAGAGTTGTTTCAAATGTTGTTTGCTCTATGCTTATCAATATATCCAAAAACTCGATCTTAACATTATCATATTGGGGGACAAACTGCAGATTGGGATTCTTCGTGTTGATCCATCTAAAAAATTCTTGCAACCCCCCTTCCGTAGACTAAATTACATCGAACAAAGGTGGATTTACCGCCTTAACACAGTGGTCCCTTATGGACTGAATAATGAGCTGGAGTGGGCGTCTTTAATATGAGGAGAAAATAAAAAGGGGGGTTCTGTTTGTCATCCTTTATTAAAGTATTCTATAAAAGAATTTCATACATAAATAATAATTGTCTATAGAACCGCTTACGTCAACCCCTGACGTCTCTGACTTCTTGGGACGTTACGTCTTGGTGACGTATAAATAGGTTTACTATGAGCGTGACCGCCATTTCGTCGGAGACGCGATGGTGGAAGCATAATAGTTGAGAACGGTAAGAGAGTTTGATAAATATTTTATTACACACGATTTATATGCTTTATGGTAGTTGTGACACTTAGTTTTATTTTTATCATAGGGAGAGGGTGCCTTGACAAAGCCCTTAAATAATATGGGCGAAACATGTTGGTGACGGATGTTTCTACCCTCCCGGCTAGCGTCAAAACTCTAAGCTAAGTACCTTTAGCATTCATACAATTAAAACGTAATTTATACAAAAAGTGAAAGCAAATAGTGGTCCAATGACGAATATGAGCATAAAGCCTCACACTATGAAAATACTTGAGTGTGTGGTGGCCCGCTGAGGACCTAAAAATTGAATAAGTAATCACTTGGAATGGTGTATGGGAAGACAGTGGAATAATCTTTCACTGTTGTGTGATTGTGTTGTTGAATACCCTCCATTCTAGAACTTATACTAAAGTGCCTGGTGTTTCATTTTATGGTAATCATGGCACAAGAAGATTCTGAGTTTATTGGTTATACGGAAGAACAATTTAGGTCTATATTGAATAGGCCAGCTTTATTGGATGACACTACAGAATCCATAGGACAACCCTCATGGGAAGAATGGGAGCTCACCCAAAAGAGATTGATTAGGGCAGAGCTTCACGGTAGCACATTGGTGCAATACCTTAAGAAGGCGATGATCCCTCGCGGACTGCGCATTCTGAAAGAACCCATGCTTATGGGTATGGACAAAACTTTCATGGACAAATGGGTTGGGATATTAAATCGATGCTCCCGAGACCTGATGATACTACTGGTTGAGACTACCACTAGTATTGAACAAGATCTAAAGGTGAAATGTGTTGATATTGAACAAGATCTCCAGACTAAATTGGAAAAGGATGATTATGATACCAAACGTAAGGAATTAAATGATTCACTACAACAGTTGCGGGATTCTATTAAACAGACGAAAATCAAGAAGTGGAAACGAGACGAGAGAGACTATATGGCAGGGAAGGTTTACACATGGAATAAAAAACATACCCCAGTACAAATTAAAAAGAAAGTGGCTTTTGAGGGATCTACGGACGAATCTGAGGGCACAAGCGGAGAATCTGGGGACTCCTCTACAAGTCGGATGTCGGGGGAAGAAGGATTTCAACCCCCACGGCCACAAAACACCAGGTCCAAGAACAGAGGACGGGGCCAAACCAGAGGCAGAGGAGCAAAAGTGAGACAACCTCCCTAATTACCAACCTCTCTTCCACTGTTGTATTGACATCGGACCAACAGGGAGTTTTACAGCTTGGGTTGGGATATGTGATCCAAAGGAGACCGGACTTTTTCCAATTAAAGATCGCGTTTCACAAGTTTGTTAGGAAACTGAGTCTTAAAATATTTTTTGAAACCACTACATGGGTCTCGGAAGGGAATGAAATTTCTGTTATTAAAAAAGAATCCAAGTGGATGCCTCCGGGACTGATGGATCCGATCCTAGCCACCTTTAAAGATCTAGTACTGGATGGTATAACGAAATATGAGAGATCCTGTAAATCTTCACATAATCAATATAATTTATCGTACCATCAACATCTGGCAATAAGCCAATTAAGGGATATGAATAATATTATAATAACGAAAGCGGATAAGGGGGGTTCTATTGTTATTCAAGATATTTTACAATATCAAGCAGAGGCGGAACATCAATTGAGTGATGCGATAGCCTATACCAAGCTATCAGACGACCCCACGGGCCCACTTATGAAAGACATATTCACTTTCATCACTCAACACTATGAACTGGGCCAAATCACTTTAAAAGAATATCAATTTCTGTTGGAAAAACATCCTAGGACCCCAACTATCCGCTTCGTTCCGAAGATCCACAAAAGTCTTGAAAACCCCCCAGGTAGACCCATAGTAAATACGAGAGATAGCTTATTAGAACCTTTGTCCAAATTTTTGGACGTTTTCCTTAGGGATGAAGCGATTAAGGTCCCATTTTACCTCAAAGATTCTTCCCATCTACTTAGGATGCTTCATGACAGTAAAGTTCCCCATGGGGGTTTTTTTCTAGTAACCCTGGATGTGATATCGCTCTACACCAGGATACCCCAGGATGAGGCACTCACTATTGTAGAAGAAGTTATGACTAAGAGAGTACAGCATCTTAGAATATCCAACTCCTTTTTGTGTAAACTAGCTCAATGGGTATTGAAGAGGAGTTTTTTTGAATACAATGGGAGTTTTTTTCAACAAGTAGAAGGGGTAGCTATGGGGGCGACTCTTGCCCCCTCAATAGCCACACTCTATATGGGGAAATTTGAGAGTGAATTTATATATCCGTCTGAATTCTTTAAACACATCCCCTTATGGAAACGGTTTTTGGACGATATTTTTTTCCTATGGGAGGGTACGGAAGGGGGGTTGCAAGAATTTTTTAGATGGATCAACACGAAGAATCCCAATCTGCAGTTTGTCCCCCAATATGATAATGTTAAGATCGAGTTTTTGGATATATTGATAAGCATAGAGCAAACAACATTTGAAACAACTCTATATAGAAAGCCGGTGGCTCGTAACACCCTTTTACATTTCAATAGTTTTCATCCGTACCATCTGAAATACAGTTTACCCATCAGCCAGTATTTGAGAGTTAGAAGGATATGCTCCTCTCTAATGGAATTTAAAAAAGTAGCCAGGGATTTGGAGGGGCGTTTTCTGGAGCGGGGATACCCTAAAAGTTCCATTAGGAAAGCTTATTTAAGGGCTCGTTATGCCCAACGGGAACTTCTTCTTATAGACAAGGCCCGGGTACAAGAGGAGGAAAGATTAGTATGTGTGCTCCCTTTTTCTAGAGCTTCAGGGGTACTGATCTCATACATAAAACAATACTGGCACATACTGAACCTTCATCAAGGGTTTACAGAACTCCCCCTATTTTCATACCGAAGGGGTCAGACTATTGGCCAAGCCCTTAAGAAATTAGAAAACCAGTATGACAGTAGGGTAGGGACAGGACACACCAAATGCCAACATTGCCAATGGTGTGATTCGACATTGGAAGGACTCCAGTGGACAGACCCCAGTTCAGGTTATACGGTGAGAGCTAAGGCAGACACTACCTGTAAAACAATGAGGGTGATATATATCATTGTATGCCCTTGTAACCTTGTCTATGTAGGACGCACCAAAAGAGCTATTAGTGTGCGTCTGAACGAACACAAATCCCGTATCACCACAGGGACGATACAAGCCCCAATAGTTCAACATTGGCTAGACAAGGGTCATGAGATCCAACATATCAAATGGAGGGTGATTGAGCATATATCTGAACAACAACTGGAAGGGGACTGGGAGAGTAGACTAAATTACATCGAACAAAGGTGGATTTACCGCCTTAACACAGTGGTCCCTTATGGACTGAATAATGAGCTGGAGTGGGCGTCTTTAATATGAGGAGAAAATAAAAAGGGGGGTTCTGTTTGTCATCCTTTATTAAAGTATTCTATAAAAGAATTTCATACATAAATAATAATTGTCTATAGAACCGCTTACGTCAACCCCTGACGTCTCTGACTTCTTGGGACGTTACGTCTTGGTGACGTATAAATAGGTTTACTATGAGCGTGACCGCCATTTCGTCGGAGACGCGATGGTGGAAGCATAATAGTTGAGAACGGTAAGAGAGTTTGATAAATATTTTATTACACACGATTTATATGCTTTATGGTAGTTGTGACACTTAGTTTTATTTTTATCATAGGGAGAGGGTGCCTTGACAAAGCCCTTAAATAATATGGGCGAAACATGTTGGTGACGGATGTTTCTACCCTCCCGGCTAGCGTCAAAACTCTAAGCTAAGTACCTTTAGCATTCATACAATTAAAACGTAATTTATACAAAAACTGAAAGCAAATAGTGGTCCAATGACGAATATGAGCATAAAGCCTCACACTATGAAAATACTTGAGTGTGTGGTGGCCCGCTGAGGACCTAAAAATTGAATAAGTAATCACTTGGAATGGTGTATGGGAAGACAGTGGAATAATCTTTCACTGTTGTGTGATTGTGTTGTTGAATACCCTCCATTCTAGAACTTATACTAAAGTGCCTGGTGTTTCATTTTATGGTAATCATGGCACAAGAAGATTCTGAGTTTATTGGTTATACGGAAGAACAATTTAGGTCTATATTGAATAGGCCAGCTTTATTGGATGACACTACAGAATCCATAGGACAACCCTCATGGGAAGAATGGGAGCTCACCCAAAAGAGATTGATTAGGGCAGAGCTTCACGGTAGCACATTGGTGCAATACCTTAAGAAGGCGATGATCCCTCGCGGACTGCGCATTCTGAAAGAACCCATGCTTATGGGTATGGACAAAACTTTCATGGACAAATGGGTTGGGATATTAAATCGATGCTCCCGAGACCTGATGATACTACTGGTTGAGACTACCACTAGTATTGAACAAGATCTAAAGGTGAAATGTGTTGATATTGAACAAGATCTCCAGACTAAATTGGAAAAGGATGATTATGATACCAAACGTAAGGAATTAAATGATTCACTACAACAGTTGCGGGATTCTATTAAACAGACGAAAATCAAGAAGTGGAAACGAGACGAGAGAGACTATATGGCAGGGAAGGTTTACACATGGAATAAAAAACATACCCCAGTACAAATTAAAAAGAAAGTGGCTTTTGAGGGATCTACGGACGAATCTGAGGGCACAAGCGGAGAATCTGGGGACTCCTCTACAAGTCGGATGTCGGGGGAAGAAGGATTTCAACCCCCACGGCCACAAAACACCAGGTCCAAGAACAGAGGACGGGGCCAAACCAGAGGCAGAGGAGCAAAAGTGAGACAACCTCCCTAATTACCAACCTCTCTTCCACTGTTGTATTGACATCGGACCAACAGGGAGTTTTACAGCTTGGGTTGGGATATGTGATCCAAAGGAGACCGGACTTTTTCCAATTAAAGATCGCGTTTCACAAGTTTGTTAGGAAACTGAGTCTTAAAATATTTTTTGAAACCACTACATGGGTCTCGGAAGGGAATGAAATTTCTGTTATTAAAAAAGAATCCAAGTGGATGCCTCCGGGACTGATGGATCCGATCCTAGCCACCTTTAAAGATCTAGTACTGGATGGTATAACGAAATATGAGAGATCCTGTAAATCTTCACATAATCAATATAATTTATCGTACCATCAACATCTGGCAATAAGCCAATTAAGGGATATGAATAATATTATAATAACGAAAGCGGATAAGGGGGGTTCTATTGTTATTCAAGATATTTTACAATATCAAGCAGAGGCGGAACATCAATTGAGTGATGCGATAGCCTATACCAAGCTATCAGACGACCCCACGGGCCCACTTATGAAAGACATATTCACTTTCATCACTCAACACTATGAACTGGGCCAAATCACTTTAAAAGAATATCAATTTCTGTTGGAAAAACATCCTAGGACCCCAACTATCCGCTTCGTTCCGAAGATCCACAAAAGTCTTGAAAACCCCCCAGGTAGACCCATAGTAAATACGAGAGATAGCTTATTAGAACCTTTGTCCAAATTTTTGGACGTTTTCCTTAGGGATGAAGCGATTAAGGTCCCATTTTACCTCAAAGATTCTTCCCATCTACTTAGGATGCTTCATGACAGTAAAGTTCCCCATGGGGGTTTTTTTCTAGTAACCCTGGATGTGATATCGCTCTACACCAGGATACCCCAGGATGAGGCACTCACTATTGTAGAAGAAGTTATGACTAAGAGAGTACAGCATCTTAGAATATCCAACTCCTTTTTGTGTAAACTAGCTCAATGGGTATTGAAGAGGAGTTTTTTTGAATACAATGGGAGTTTTTTTCAACAAGTAGAAGGGGTAGCTATGGGGGCGACTCTTGCCCCCTCAATAGCCACACTCTATATGGGGAAATTTGAGAGTGAATTTATATATCCGTCTGAATTCTTTAAACACATCCCCTTATGGAAACGGTTTTTTGGACGATATTTTTTTCCTATGGGAGGGTACGGAAGGGGGGTTGCAAGAATTTTTTAGATGGATCAACACGAAGAATCCCAATCTGCAGTTTGTCCCCCAATATGATAATGTTAAGATCGAGTTTTTGGATATATTGATAAGCATAGAGCAAACAACATTTGAAACAACTCTATATAGAAAGCCGGTGGCTCGTAACACCCTTTTACATTTCAATAGTTTTCATCCGTACCATCTGAAATACAGTTTACCCATCAGCCAGTATTTGAGAGTTAGAAGGATATGCTCCTCTCTAATGGAATTTAAAAAAGTAGCCAGGGATTTGGAGGGGCGTTTTCTGGAGCGGGGATACCCTAAAAGTTCCATTAGGAAAGCTTATTTAAGGGCTCGTTATGCCCAACGGGAACTTCTTCTTATAGACAAGGCCCGGGTACAAGAGGAGGAAAGATTAGTATGTGTGCTCCCTTTTTCTAGAGCTTCAGGGGTACTGATCTCATACATAAAACAATACTGGCACATACTGAACCTTCATCAAGGGTTTACAGAACTCCCCCTATTTTCATACCGAAGGGGTCAGACTATTGGCCAAGCCCTTAAGAAATTAGAAAACCAGTATGACAGTAGGGTAGGGACAGGACACACCAAATGCCAACATTGCCAATGGTGTGATTCGACATTGGAAGGACTCCAGTGGACAGACCCCAGTTCAGGTTATACGGTGAGAGCTAAGGCAGACACTACCTGTAAAACAATGAGGGTGATATATATCATTGTATGCCCTTGTAACCTTGTCTATGTAGGACGCACCAAAAGAGCTATTAGTGTGCGTCTGAACGAACACAAATCCCGTATCACCACAGGGACGATACAAGCCCCAATAGTTCAACATTGGCTAGACAAGGGTCATGAGATCCAACATATCAAATGGAGGGTGATTGAGCATATATCTGAACAACAACTGGAAGGGGACTGGGAGAGTAGACTAAATTACATCGAACAAAGGTGGATTTACCGCCTTAACACAGTGGTCCCTTATGGACTGAATAATGAGCTGGAGTGGGCGTCTTTAATATGAGGAGAAAATAAAAAGGGGGGTTCTGTTTGTCATCCTTTATTAAAGTATTCTATAAAAGAATTTCATACATAAATAATAATTGTCTATAGAACCGCTTACGTCAACCCCTGACGTCTCTGACTTCTTGGGACGTTACGTCTTGGTGACGTATAAATAGGTTTACTATGAGCGTGACCGCCATTTCGTCGGAGACGCGATGGTGGAAGCATAATAGTTGAGAACGGTAAGAGAGTTTGATAAATATTTTATTACACACGATTTATATGCTTTATGGTAGTTGTGACACTTAGTTTTATTTTTATCATAGGGAGAGGGTGCCTTGACAAAGCCCTTAAATAATATGGGCGAAACATGTTGGTGACGGATGTTTCTACCCTCCCGGCTAGCGTCAAAACTCTAAGCTAAGTACCTTTAGCATTCATACAATTAAAACGTAATTTATACAAAAACTGAAAGCAAATAGTGGTCCAATGACGAATATGAGCATAAAGCCTCACACTATGAAAATACTTGAGTGTGTGGTGGCCCGCTGAGGACCTAAAAATTGAATAAGTAATCACTTGGAATGGTGTATGGGAAGACAGTGGAATAATCTTTCACTGTTGTGTGATTGTGTTGTTGAATACCCTCCATTCTAGAACTTATACTAAAGTGCCTGGTGTTTCATTTTATAGTTTTTATTTATGACACATGACAGGAAGAAATACAACAATTAGGCAATTAGATGAGCCAAAATTGGACATTCACACATATTTTGTGTATTGATGTAAATGGCTTTGAAGGCCCTCTTGCCATCCTGCAATTGAACCCGAATAAGTGAGCTGTGCGGTTGCTGTGGTTGTTTCCAGTTTGCCTCACTCTTTCATTTTCTGCATCCCTTTAGGCTCCACTATCCCCCCCCCCTATTATTCAATCTCTACGTTAGACCTGTCCTACACATAGCCCAGAAATATCAAATACAGATTCGCTCCTTCACGGATGACATCCAACTGGACCTACCACTAGGAGAAGCCCGGGACGTCCAGATTGCGAAACCTCTAATCTACCTCTCAAAAGTCAAAAACTGGATGTCCATCAACAAATAACAACTAAATGCCTCCAAGACGGAACTCCTTTGGATCTGCAAAGAAAGCTATGACTGCGTCCATCCCTCGCTGCGTTGGGACTTGACTACTATAACTGCAAAAGACAAAGTGCGCAGTCTAGGAACACTCCTGGATTGCAACCTGTTGCTTTCAGACCATATCTCTCAGGTGGTATCTTTCTCATTTTATTTCCTGTGACCACTCTGAAAAATAAGGAACTACTTTTCAGAGTCTGACTTCATCCAACTTCTCTATACCTTAGATGTCTCCCGCATGGATTACTGCAATGCGCTATTCAATGGTCTCATGATGAAGAATGTGCAACGTCTCCAGCATGTTCAAAACAGCAAGCTTCTAGCAAACCTCCATGCCTGCGACCCTGTCTCCCAGGCTCGGCGCTGGGCTAAGTGATGGCTAAGCTTCCTCTGTCCGTGCCAAACTGCTCCCTCCGCTCCAGGGATGAAATACGCCTCCAAATGCCCCCTGGTCGTGCCCTTCGACGGCAACTGCCAAGTGATGGTCCAACTCCCACTTCATACCGAACCACTGAAATTGAATGGCTCCGCAGATCAGATCCCTTGAACGACTCCTCAGCTTTAGAAAAGCAGTAAAAACATACCTCTTCATCTAAACCCCTGCCCTTGTCTGATGGACTACAAAGAAATGTATATTGGTACCAGAACCAGTATGTGTCATGTAAGGAAAACTTGTATTTTAAAATCTTGCACTGTAACTATGGCAGATCTAATCTGTAAACTATCTGAGTGTCAAATTAGGATAAAACTTGTACTGAAAACCTTGCACTGTAAGGATAACTATGGCAAATTGTAACCGGTAAACCATATATTATGTATATTAATATTAGACCCCTAGTATGTATCAAGTTAGGATAAAACCTTGTATCGTAAACTTGTACTGTAATTATGTATGTTTAACCTGTAACCCGTTCTGAGCTCTTTGGGGACAACGGGATAGAAAATGAATTAAATAAATAAAAAAATAAAAAAATAAATTCTGGACAATAAAGTAGAGAAGAACTATTGTCACATGTGGGTCTATCTGTCATTTCCCTCTTTGGCTATGCGACTCACTCACACACATGAGCTTCTCACACCCTACTGCTAGTCTGACAAGTGCTACCAATATAAGAAGTTTCTTTAGCACTGACAGGAATTTATGTCCTTTCTCTGCTGCTGGTACAAATCTATATATATAAAATCGGATGTATGTATGTATGTGCCGCGATCACGCAAAAACGGCTTGACCGATTTGAACGAAACTTGGTATGCCGATCCCTCACTACCTGGGGTGATATGTTCTGGGGGTCTCACGGCCCACCTGCACATGTGGGCGGAGCTACAAACATAAAATCAGATTTCACCCATTCATGTCAATGGAAAAAATGTAAAACAGCTGCCAACGTAAAAACGGCTTGCCCGATTTGAACTAAACTTGGTATGCAGATCCCTCACTACCTGGGGTTATATGTTCTGGGGGTATCGCGGCCAACCTGCACACCTGGGCGGAGCTACAAACAGAAAATCAGATTTCACCCATTCATGTCAATGGAAAAAATGTAAAACAGCTGCCAACGCAAAAACGGCTTACCCGATTTGAACGAAACTTGGTATGCAGATCCCTCACTACCTGGGGTGATATGTTCTGGGGGTTTCGCGGCCAACCTGCACACCTGGGCGGAGCTACAAACAGAAAATCAGATTTCACCCATTCATGTCAATGGAAAAAATGTAAAAACTGCTTCCGCAAAACCGGCTTGCCCGATTTGAACGAAACTTGGTATGCGGATCCCTCACTACCCGGGATGATATGTTCTGGGGGTCTCGCGGCCCAACTGCACACGTGGGCGGAGCTACAAACATAACTTCAGATTTCACCCATTCAAGTCAATGGGAAAAATGTAAAAAGCTGTGGGACCGATTTGAACTAAACTTGGTATGCTGATCCCTCACTACCTGGGGTGATATGTTCTGGGGGTCTCGCGGCCCACCTGCACACATGGGCGGAGCTACAAACAGAAAATCAGATTTCACCCATTCATGTCAATGGAAAAAATGTAAAAAACTGCCATTCTCACAGTAATTCCAACTACCTGGGGTGATATGTTCTGGGGGTCTCGCGGCCCACCTGCACACGTGGGCGGAGCTACAAACAGAACATCAGATTTCACCCATTCATGTCAATGGAAAAAATGTAAAAAGCTGTGGGACCGATTTGAACTAAACTTGGTATGCTGATCCCTCACTACCTGGGGTGATATGTTCTGGGGGTCTCGCGGCCCACCTGCACACATGGGCGGAGCTACAAACAGAAAATCAGATTTCACCCATTCATGTCAATGGAAAAAATGTAAAAAACTGCCATTCTCACAGTAATTCCAACTACCTGGGGTGATATGTTCTGGGGGTCTCGCGGCCCACCTGCACACGTGGGCGGAGCTACAAACAGAACATCAGATTTCACCCATTCATGTCAATGGAAAAAATGTAAAAAGCTGCCATTCTCACTGTGACCAATTTGGACGAAACTTGGTATGCAGATCCCTCACCACCTGGGGTGATATGTTCTGGGGGTCTCGCAGCCCACCTGCACACGTGGGCGGAGCTACAAACAGAAAATCAGATTTCACCCATTCATGTCAATGGAAAAAATGTAAAAAGCTGCCATTCTCACAGTAATTCAAAAACGTCTTGACCAATTTGAACGAAACTTGGTATGCAGATCCCTCACTACCTGGGGTGATATGTTCTGGGGGTCTCACGGCCCTCCTGCACACATGGGCAGAGCTACAAACAGAAAATCGGATTTCACCCATTCATGTCAATGGAAAAAATGTAAAACGCTGTGGGACCGATTTGAACGAAAATTGGTATGCAGATCCCTCACTACCGGGGGTGATATGTTCTGGGGGTCTCGCGACCCACCTGCACACGTGGGCGGAGCTACAAACAGAAAATCAGATTTCACCCATTCAAGTCAATGGAAAAAATGTAAGAAGCTGTGGGACCGATTTGAACGAAATTTGGTATGCAGATCCCTCACTACCTGGGGTGATATGTTCTGGGGGTCTCGCGGCCCACCTGCACACGTGGGCGGAGCTACAAACAGAAAATCAGATTTAACCCATTCAAGTCATTGGAAAAAATGTACAAAGCTGTGTGACCGATTTGAACGAAACTTGGTATGCAGATCCCTCACTACCTGGGGTGATATGTTCTGGGGGTCTCGTGGCCCACCTGCACACGTGGGCGGAGCTACAAACAGAAAATCAGATTTCACCCATTCAAGTCAATGGAAAAAATGTAAGAAGCTGTGGGACCGATTTGAACGAAACTTGGTATGCAGATCCCTCACTACCTGGGGTGATATGTTCTGGGGGTCTCACGGCCCACCTGCACACGTGGGAAGGGTAGGTTCACCCAAGAATGTATATGTTCTTGCTCCTGGAGGTGAAACTAAAAATGTTGTTTATAATCAATTTTTGTGTTAGTTGAATTGTATTCATTTTGTCAAATATTTCACATTATACTTTGAATATTTTACTTTTTATAAAGCTGTAACAAAATTATTTCATTCACCACTATAAAGTATCTTTATTTAAATCCATTTACAGTGTTATTGCTATAATTAAATACCCGTGCAACGCCGGGGCATCAGCTAGTATGATATAAAAAGAATCTTCCAGATATCTCATTAATCACCACCACAATTTCAGCAAAAATAAAACACTTAAAAAAATGCCCCGTGAATTATTTTTATCCTTTAGCTGATCCAGTTCAAAGCAGATACTGTGTTCTACTTCAGGAATGTCACCTGGTTATTCATTTAAGGCTAGGACATTTCACAAATGAACATTACTATATTTAATGGATTTGCAGTTGAATTGAATGAGTAAAACTGAAAGTTCTATCTTTTGACAGTTTGTATTCTGATTACCAGCAGACTTCCAACGGCAGCTTTGTGAGTTGCTTCTGTACACATTTCCATAGCCATGCAGCTCACCAGACTGAGGTTTCCTTTACGCAGGTCAATAGGGTGAGCTATTCATTTTTCAGTTTCTGCATCTTGCCAGCAAGTGCTCAACAGCCTGTGGGTATTTTGGCAAAAAATAATGCATACATCAAGAAGCAAGGTACACTCAGCAAAAAGCTTCTTTGGCTCCCAATCCGTTTTAGGATGTGCCTGTGTCTTTTTTAAGCTTTTTTATGGGATATTTGGGCCTCTGGCCCCTTTATATTGGAATAACATTAGATCTTGCTATTCGAGGAGTAATACACAGAGATATAAACTACTGTTCCCTTCCTTTAAAGGAATTAAATTGGCCGGGAAACTTAGTCAGTCCTTCGCTTACAAACTGGTAGAAATTTGGAACGGGCTTCCTGACTCTGTCAGATTGATAGGTCAGTTACAACAATTTTGAAAAATCCTAAAAACTTTATTATTTACACAATACCTGAACAGTCTAGCTAAAGATTCAATGAATTAATTGTTCTACAATATTTATTTCCTCTTATGCCCTTTGTTCTCATTTCTCTGGTCTTTAATTACATGTAAACCGAGTCGAGCTCCATTGGGAGATGACCCAGTATATAAATCAAAGACTAGATTAGATTAGATTAGAAAACTGAGCCAAGCATCCGATAGCATACCTTACTGAAATGTCAGAAAAATGAAAGTGGCTTTTTTTTTGTGCTAGCTTAGAACAAGAGAATATTAACCTCTAGGTCTAGAAACTGGAGGGGGAAGAAAACAGAGCTGGAAACGACTGGAAGAATGTTGACTGATAGAAGCAGGCTGTAGCAACTCGTGAGGCCTGCCACAAAAGGGGGGGCCTCGCAGGTCAGGGCGAAGGTAGGAGCAGTGACCAATCGGGGGAAATGTGGCAGGGGCAAGGGGAGCGGCGGGCAAATTTGATTAAGTTTTTTCTGGGGCAGCCTTCTTTTCAGCGGCGCACCGGGAGGAAGAGGACCTGCCTGCCCGTGATATACCTTGTTCCAGTCCATGCTCACCTCTTGTCCTCACCTCCTGCGAGGGCTGCAGCGCCGAGGAGGTCTGGCTTGCTCATTCCTGCCTGATTTTGTCGTCCGGCAGGGAGATGATGATTGGGCAGCAGTGTGGAGCTTCGGGAGTGGGACCGAGGCTGCCGCAGCAAGAGGAGCAAGAGGTGGTGCCGGGTGGGTGGTGAAGGAGGTTTGTTTTTCCCCGGGGCAGCGGCAGCATCCTCGCAATTGCTGCCAGCCGCGATGTTCAGGGGTTGGGGTTTGCATGGCGTGCAGGGGTTTTTGGGCCGGTGGCTGGATTCTTAGCGGCAGAGCAGAGTTGGGCAGCAACGTGGAGTTTTGGCTTCCTGAGTCCAGCATCGGCCTGAGCAGCCCCGACCAGGAGGAAAAGGTCACCCTAGTGTCTGTTTGCCCATGCTTGCCATTTCCGGGTAGGACAAGTATGGTGCGTTGGTGGTTCCTTCCCTCCCAGGGTGGAAAAGGCATCCATGTGGTGTTGTCAGGTATGCAGTCAGGTAGGCAGTGCAGGTGTTCCTTGTGGAGTACATTGTTTTTATCCCTCCCCGTGGCGCACAGTTTTTGGTGGTGCTCGGCGTAAAGGGTGTTTCTGTGTCACTGCAGCCTTGGCGGCCGAGTCGTGAGAGCCGCGAGTTCAGAGCGTGAGCTTGTGGAGGCAGTGGTGTCCCAGCAGTGGACCATATGATCTGCCAGGTGAGATCCAGGTTTTGGCTCTGGGGGGGGGGCAGATTAAGGGAGGGAAGCCATGTTGGTGGTTTGGCGCGCATGAGGTGTTAGTCCTGGTGTCTCCCAGGCTCAGTTGGTCAGCAGGGCGAAGTTGCAGTCCTCTCCCCCACTGCCGGCCGGCCACTCACGCAGGGTGGGGGGAAAGAGGGGGAGGGGGAATCCAAAATCTGGACTAGGGTTGTCCTTTCAGTTATGTGTCTGACAATCCAAAAGTCTTTAACGTTAGTCGCTGGTAGCTCAGAAGTAAAAATCCCAGCTATTAAAGTGCAGGTAGCACAGGTTCAAACCCCACATGCAACACTAGCTTTCAAAAATATATATTAATTTAACAAAATGTATAGAAATTGTATGGTTTTACTTCTATGACAAGTGCCTATTTAATTAGGATAAAACTTGCCCCCATTCATGATAATCAAAAGAGCTAAATTGAAGAATTGGGAGCTATATTCAATTTGAAGTAAGCTACGGCTGTCATGTCTCTTTTCTGAAGATTATATTGAAGTTCTTGACTATTTCCCTGTACAGCAACATTAATGGATAATGTAAATTACCACTGAGGCTGACCAATTTGCTCTTTAAAGCAAGAATTCTGGTCTTTCTTTGCCACATGAGTACTATTCTAGAGGTAGTGTAGATATTTAATATTAACTCCATGTAAGAAGGACTCAGGGCCATTTGCTAAAGGGGGCCATAAACTCGCAGCAGAGTGAAAGAGGAGGTCTTGCCACAAGCAAGGTTGGCCTACTTGGGACCAGGTATGAAGTGGATGGATAGCCTGGATGGGCCATTTGGCCTTTATTTGCCACCATGTTTCTATGGAGGTGCCAGAAGAGGTGGTAAGAGCTGTTAGCATAGCTGGTTTTAAGGAAGGTTTGGACAGGTTCCTGGAGGAAAAGTCCATAGTCTGCTATTGAAAAGACACAGGGAAAACTAATGATTGCCCTGGATCGTTAGCAGGGAATATTGCTACTCCTTGGGTTTTGGCCAGGCATTTGTGACCTGGATTGGCCACCGTGAGAATGGTCTACTGGTCTTCTGGACTGTACACCTCCCCCCCCCCCTGTCTGGCAGAATTGAGGGGAGCGTTAGTGGTCATGTCGACTATGGATGTCATTTTCGCTAAGCCAAACAAACGCAAAAGTCTTGAAGAAGAGATGCTATCAACCAGGGTGTATTCCATCAAGCAGAAGTCTTTAGTCATCTAGACTCAACATGGCCAGAGTTTCGGCACGAGAGAGCCTTTTTCAAGAGTCTACAAATATAATATTTAGATAATGCATCATTAACAATTAAAATTGAAAAGAAACAGTATAAAGAAAGATAAGTACGTGAACAATAAAAAATAATAATAATACCACCTGCAAAATAGGTGTTGGTAAGTGCATACAGGCTAATGACCATGTGCTAATAGAAAAATTGGAGTGTGGCTATTATTGCCGAAATAGAAAAATTGTCCATTGCTAAACAACACAATACAATTAAAAGTATGCTTTTAGATTCTGTCATTTATTTGAACATTGTTTTTACACCTTTTATACTTTTAATTGTATTGTTAGCAATGTCATTTGATGATTTTTTATTGTTCACATACTTGTCTTATAATATATTATGTATTTCTTTATCCTGTGGGTTATTCTTACCGATGTGCATCACTTTGACGTGAAAACAAAGAAATTGACCCTGGACGATCCACAAAGAATAAAGAGTCCAAGAGAAACTCCAAAAAACATTTTGGAGAGACGATGTTCCTGAAATGGGCTATATTATTTAAAAAAAAAAAAAAAGTCAACATAATTTAATTTGTTTTTGCATTGCGGTTTATGCAGAGCTTCTACACATTGGTGCTTTTGGATTGTTTAGCTTTTCCATGTATTTTCCACCCTAGGACTAACAGGGACCCCTGAGGATCGTGTTGGATCCAATGCTCCCAGCGAACTAGGTCCTTAAGGTTTTTATGTGGATTGCTATGTTGATTTAATAATAAAGTCCATTTCAGGAACATTGTCTCTCCATCACTTTGACATGACACTTCAAAAGGAAAAGGCAGAAAGCATGCATTATCATGCTTTTTACACAGGTAGAAAAATTAGTTACACATGCGGTAAACCCAGTGGATCCATGGATACAAGGAAACAAAGTGGAATTGCAATAAAAATTAAATTGTGCAGTTTAGTTGGACTTCATAGCCAGACAGTTCTGTCTTGTGTTATCCAAGCATGGGGTTTATTGAGAAAAGGATCATTTCTTTCATTCTCACAGTCTGGTCACGACTGTGGGTTAGATTCACTAGGCAAACCGATGTGTACCGATCGGTTTGTGACCCCTTTGCGATCCAATTTTACTCCGGCCCACTTTACTTATCTCTCTGCCGATCAGATTCTGATCCGTACATGCAAATGAGGGGAATGGCATGCAAAGTAGGCAGGGACCTGATTCACTAAAGAAATCTAGCAAACCGACTGGGCTGGCTGATCAGCACAAGAAGCGACTGTTGGGGACCAGTCGCAAACGTCCTTTCCGACTCTTCAGCTCCATTGCCGCCCTACTCTCTGCACGCCCTGCTCTCTGCTGCCCCGAATATTTATCCCTCTGCCCTGAATCTCTCCTGCCTGCTGCCCTGAATTGCCACCCTGCTCTGCCCCAAATCTTTCCTGCCTGCCGCCCTAAATCTCTCCTGCCCATCCCTACACTGCGAGCCCGTGGTTTTAACCTGTGGGTTTAAAGCGGGTTAAAACCACAGGCTCGCTGGGTTAGTAAAACTAAAAAAAAAAAAATTTCGGCTTAGATGGCTCTTAGACGCATGCACAGACCATCTACAGATGGTCTACACATGCATCGGGATCGCTCTCTAGCATTCTGTGCGGTGGGTGGGGGGCATGTCAACAATCGTCCCCATTTGCATGCAGATCTTTTGTGAATTCGTTGGCCTGCATGCAATCGGGCACGGATCAGACATGGAATCAGGGGTAGGTGAATCTAGCCCTGTGTGTTTTTCTACAGAGATTCTTGTGAGAAACCCTGATGACTGCAGCCTTCTATAATTCACAGCAACTGCCAGTTACACAGATGCAATCTCAGCTGGTTTTTTCTGCCCCAACTTGCCAGAGGCCCTGTTCTGCACAATAGGAGCCAGGTACCTTTCATCTTATTGATCAATTTCCATTATTTACTGCAAAGTTCTGCGAAACACTAGCTTACTCCAGATCCTGGATCTGTGTTACAAGTTTAGTACTGCTTTAATGGTCTTTTTAATTATATTTTTA
Organism: Geotrypetes seraphini; assembly: GCF_902459505.1. Lineage (NCBI taxonomy): Eukaryota > Metazoa > Chordata > Amphibia > Gymnophiona > Dermophiidae > Geotrypetes > Geotrypetes seraphini. The sequence continues at coordinate 172,156,404 of NC_047086.1, read as the reverse complement.
TACGGCTATGGGATGGTCTTGTACCCTAAAAATGGCAGAAGAGTCACTCTTAGGGCCCTTTTACTAGGCATGCTTACCTCAGGTTAAAATGCACTACTGCAAAGCATGCTCAGGCATCCTGTGGTAGTTTTTGCAGGTGTGCGTGCTACCCACATGTTTAAAAAAAAAACCATAGGAGGGGGGGTTCTGGGGTGGAGATCAGACGTGTTTTGTGCTAATCGGTTAATGCAGCTACATTGCTGTGCGCTGACCGATTAACATGAGCCCCTTATCACCTGCAAAATAGGTGTTGGTAAGTGCATACAAGCTAATGACCATGTGCTAATAAGAAAATTGGAGTGTGGCTATTATTGCCGAAATAGAAAAATTGTCCATTTCCTGGCAGCACTAAAAATGGGCTTAGTGCATGGGAAAGACCCATGCTGGGGTCAGCACAGGCTACTTTGTAGTGCTCCTTGATTAAATGGCCCCTTAGTAACTAAGAGGACATTTCAATAACAGTGTACAGTACCTATATTTACCAGCATATTTGGAGCATATTCTATAAAGTTGGTATCTTTCCCTTACAGAACACTAGTGTATCTGGGTATATAGACACATATGTGTTTACACGTGATCCCTTCTGCCACCCATTCAGCTGGTGTAAATGCTAGTTTCTAGATTTAGGGGATAGATGAGTAATGTTCTCTATGCAAATTTCTAGTTCCAATAATTTCAGAGCAGTTCTTCAGGCTTTTTTGTTCCCATCGTATGACTATCGAAATGGACCTTTCATTGGTTTGCCTTAGAAATCTTTGTGCGCCTTTCAAATTGCTTAGAGCGCCACTGCGCTCTTGCTTGGCAATGCGTCCCAATTTACGCACATCACTCCTTTCCTGTTCCAACTTTTTTGGTTGCCCAGTCATTCCAGGATTCAATTTAAGATTCTTACATCGAAACTTTAAGCTCTGCATGAAGAGGCACCATCTTTTATTCTTCTCTTTCGAAAACTGACAATCCATTCCGCCCATAACAAGCCACTAATAAATAATCATTTCTATAGCGCTACTAGACATACACAGCACTGTATACATTATTGCTAGAGGTATGCTCTTTTAGACTCATTAAATTCAACATCTATCATGAGTCTCTTTTTGAGTTTCTTGGCCAACACTATTGAACGTTTTATCCAACACCGAATTCACCAACTTATCTAACCTTTAGAAAATTACTTAAAGCCTTCCCCTAATGAGAATCTTTGACAGTACACTCAGATGCAATATACGTAGTCTGATAAGATTTGTATAAATATTTTAGGATGCTGATTATGAATTTATGGGGTCAATATTCAACTGGTAACCCTCAGGCCCGGATTCTCTAACAGGCGCCAATTTTATAGGTGCCAGTAGGTTTTAAAAATGCTGTTTAAATGATGTTTTTAACAAAGTTTCATGGTGTCTACCATTGCCTATAAAAATCGGCACTGGAATTACACCTCCATAGATGCTTTAGGCTGCCTAATGCCACTGTGGGTGTGGCTAATTCCAGAAACAGCATTAGGAGGCCTAAAGCACCTACGGAGGCATGATTCACATAAAAGTTAGCCACAGGAAATATAGACCTGCAAAACCCTGGCCTACATTTCTGGTGCCTACCTTTACTCGGTGCCATTGCGTGATTGATACGTAATAGGTGACCACCAACAATGGCTCCAGTTACAGAATCCTGACCTCAGTGTGTAGCTGACTACCTAAGAACATAAGAACTTAAGTATAGCCATATGGGGTCAGACCAATGGTCCATCTAGCCTAATTTCCAGTTTCTAGTGGCAAATCCAGGTCAAAAGTACCTGGCAGAATCCCAAATAGTAGCAACATTCCATGCTACCGCTCCCAGGGCAAGCACGGAAATGTAATGCTGGGCTATGTCTAGGCTTTGGCATTGAATTTCTGAGTTTACAGAGCTGCTAAAGCATAGCTGGTTAAGTTGGATATTCTGACTTAATCGGTTGTGGGGTACCACATATACTGTAGATAAGACCACCTTTTATACAGTTCTATTTATGCGGTTAACTTGGCTGGTTAAGTGCTGAATATCATCACTTAGCTGAGCAAGTGCCAAACCTGCCACTAGAACACTCCACCCTCTCCCCCCAAATAGTCGGTTTTGAGACAGTACCGTTGAAAATATCTGGTTAACACCTAACTGGTTAAGTGTTGTTGAAAATGACCAGTTAGCCCCAAACAAATGATTGAACTGGACAGGAGCCATTTCTGGCTAGTTAAATCTTTGACTATCGATTCACTAGTGACTATCATCTTTACTTTTATTGTAACCCACCCAGATTTGGAGACGGCACGAGATATAAATATTTTTAAATAATTAAGTTCTCCTTTTACTAAGAAGCATAAGCACATTTTACCGTGGGCTGGTGAGGTAAATGCTCCGATGCTCACTGGATTCCTATAAGTGTTGGAGCATTTACCTCGCCGGCCTGTGGTAAAACGCTCTTATGCTGCTTAGTAAAACCCAGCGTAAATAAATAAGCAACCCCACCCAAGAATCTGCCTATGTAAGAACATAAGAATAGCCTTACTGGTTCAGACCAATGGTCCATCAAGCCCAGTAACACGTTCTCACGGTGGCCAATCCAGTTCACTAGTACCTGGCCAAAACTCAAGGAGTAGCAATATTCCATGCTACTGATCCAGGGCAAGCAGTGGCTTCCCCTATGTCTTTCTCAATAACAGACAATGGACCTCCAGGAACTTGTCCAAACCTTTTTTTAAAAACAGCTACATTAACCGCTCTTACCACATCTTCTGGCAATGCGTTCCAGAGCTTAATTATTCTCTGAATGAAAAAAATTTTCCTCCTATTGGTTTAAAAAGTATTACTCTGCAACTTCATTGAGTGTTCCCTAGTCTTTGTAAATTTTTATGCAGTACAAATCGATCCACTTGTACCAGTTCTACACCACTCAGGATTTTGTAGACTTCAATCATATCGCCCCTTAGCTGTCTCTTTTCCAAGCTGAAGAGCCCAACCTCTTTAGTCTTTCCTTATATGAGAGGAGTTCCATCCCCTTTATCATCTTGGTCATTCTTCTTTGAACCTTTTCTACTGCCGCTATATCTTTTTTGAGATAAGGAGTAGAGAATGACACGGGGACCATTTACTGCGGTTTACTGCGGGTCAGCGCAGTAAATCTGCAGGAATGGAGACATTTGCAACTGGTTTTCAACAGGAATGGGGACAAGACGTTTCACCACCCTGCAGGAATGGGGACAAGACCTTTTACCGCCCCGTGGGAGCGGCAAAAAGTCTTACTCCTGTGGTAAAAAAAATTGCGTCCGTGTCAGACTCGGCATCTTCTCCCCAGCTCCTCTTGTGCCTATTTTACTTTCAGGAGCCAGCCGTGCCACGATGAAGACAGAAGGAACCTATAACCAAAGCCTGAGACCAATGTGATTTGAAGAATAAAATTACCAAACAACAAAAAGAAAAAAAATAAATTTATTTTATATTTTGTGATTAGAATATTTCAGATTTTAAATATGTATCCTGCTAGAGCTGGTATTAGACATAACTGGGGACCACAAAGTCCAGGCTGTGCTTCTTTAGCTTCCAGCTGGCTCAGGGCTCTCTCTCTGACCAGGGGGCAGTTGTCCTAGTTGCACTTCCCTAACATTATTCTTGCCATGTGTGACTAAAGTATTCTGTTAGCTTGATTTTTCTATGTAGCATTTTGTAGTAATTTGGTTTGTTCAGTTTTCACAGCAGTGAAGGGGATATTTGTGAAAGGGAGGGGAGATGGGTTTTGTTGAACCTTGCTCTGTTTTATTTGTGTTTATAAAATGACAATTGTCAGAGGAGAAGCTTCCACCCATACACAAGCGACTGCAGGGCGGCACAGGCAGGCTTCGCCGGCATAAGTTGCTTTTCTAAAGCGCCGCGAAGGTAAGGAGGAGGGAAGGAGATAGAGTTGGCCGGAGGTAGGGAGGGAGGGAAGGAGCTGCATGCACGATCAGTGACCGTGCACCTTCCCTCCCTTAAGTTTCTTTACGCCGTGAAGGTAAGGGGGAGGTAGGGAGATTCTTGGGCCACTGAAGGGCGGTAAAGTGGCGCGAGGGAAGGGTGGATGCTGCGGGGATGGGGCGGTGAAGGGTACTGCGGGTTCAGGGACAGGGCGGTGAAGGGGATAGTGGGTTCGGGGATGGGGCGGCGAAGGGGATGGTAGTCCGGTGACGGAGCAGTGACGGGGACAGATTTTTCCCCATGTCATTCTCTAATAAGGAGACCAGAACTGAACGCAATACTCAAGGTGAGGTCGCACAATTGAGTGATACAGAGGCATTATAACATTCTTAGTCTTGTTTACCATCCCTTTTCTAATAATTCCTAGCATCTTGTTTGCTTTCTTGGCTGCTACTGTACATTGGGCGGAAGGTTTCAGCGTATTGTCCATGATGACACCCAAAACTTTTTCTTGAGCGCTAATCCCCAAGGTGTATCCTAGCATCATTCTTCCCAATCATAGTTACCCACCTGCAAAGTATACATCATGGAAGATATCATGTACTTACAGATTAGTAATTAGTCACATTCTTCTTGGATACATATGTAAGTATTCACATACCTGGGTAAATATCCATAATACCAGCATGTATATTTAGACAAAAACATCTCAAACATCTCATCTAGTATACAGCCATAATCTACCGAGGAAAACCTCTAAATTCCTGATTTGATTAAAGCTTTGAGCTAGATGTTTGACCTTTCCGAGTCTTCATAGATGAACATACTTGTATTTCACATCACCACCTTTCCACTTGCAAAATTCCTTCTTGATGTTCCAACGGATATATTTCAGCCTCAGCAGCATCAGCATCTATGAGACCACCATGGGTTTTTTTTTTGTTGCACAGAAGTTTTTGGACCCCTATTAGATTACAAAAATTAGATAGTTCTAAGTCAAATAGATGCTGGCACTGTCATTTGATATAGGTACACTGGATCATCTGCTTTTCTTTTGTCCCTTGATACTTAAATTTTGGCAATACATTTGAGTCAAATCAATAGAATACTGGAAAATCCAGTGGCATTGACGTATGATAAAGTGCTGTTTGGCACGTTAATGAGGACCAAGAGTCCAATAACTTCTCATAACAACAAATTACTTTTCATCATGACGGGAGTCGCTATACAACTTATTCTGAAACTAGAAAAATTGGGATAGATTAAACTATAGTTTTTGGTGGGAATCCTTGTGCCAAACTTATAAATTTGAACATATGAGAGCAATACAATTGGGACATTATAAAAAATTTAAGGATGTTTGGGACCCATTACCAAAATTTTGTAAAGATTGATTATTGGATTTAGCCCTTTGATTATACGCATCCAGGATGGGTGGGTGGGAGGGGGGGTATGTAATTAATTATTGGATTGCAAGGTTGTTTATCTTGCTCATTTGCATTATATTAAATGATTTTACACTTTTAGAAAGGATGGGTGGGGATGGGGAGGGGGTTATGTATTTATCGTATCATTAGAAGGAATTGAGTGCTGTCTATTAAGTTAATTGATTGATAATATGTTGCACTTTATGCTGGTTTTAAAATGAATAAAGATTTTTTTTAAAAAAATAAATTATTTTTTAATTTGTTTTTTTTATTATTATTTATTTTAGAAATTTTTACATTATTTAACAAGCATATCATCTTGTACAGAAAGTGCAATTAAGAAAACATAATATTAAACACGACATTAAAAAAAAACAAAACCCTTTTATCCAAAAAAGAAGAAATAATTTTCAACTTAATCGCAAACTAGCCCTCAAAATTAGGATCCAAGACTTAAGAAACGGAGTGATTTAAAGATAGAAAATAACAACTAAAGGAAATCACATTATCTGATACTGAAAAGGAGCTAATTATTCCTTGGACGCTGATTTTCCTTCATTCCCAAGGCGCTTCGTGGAGAGGAAGGCTGTCAAATGAGCTGGTTCAAAGAACACATATTTCAAAGTATGATACCTTACTACACATTTACAAGGATATCTAGGGAAAAATAAACCCCCAATCTGGGTCACACCAGGTTTCAACATTAGAAATTCCCTTCTTCTCTTTTGAGTCTCCTTAGAGACATCCGGAAAAATTTGAATATGAAAACCCAGGAAGTCTATGGTTCTATTTTTAAAGAAAAGTTTAAGGATCCAGTCTTTATCTGGAGCCAGAACTACAGTCAGTAGGAGAGTGGCTGAAATAGCCACTTCTCTGTCTGACTGCTCTAATAAAGCGGATACATCCATAGAACTTTCCTGGGATTTTCCAATTACGTCTTTCTTCTGAGCATCCTGAGTCTTTATAGGTAAATAATATACTCTTATCAATGGAGGTAATGAATTCTCAGGAATTTTTAATATTTCCAGAAAGTAACGCTTTATCATGTCTCTTGGGGAAATTGAAGAGACCTTTGGAAAATTAATTAAACGCAAATTATTAATCCGGGAATTGTTTTCAAGTGCTTCCAATTTTCTCCTCATTATCAGGTTATCTTTTACCAATAAGTCATGATTACTTTTTATCATTTTTATGTCCTTCTTATCTTCTTGGGTATCAGATTTCAATATTTCTATGTCTTCTTTCAAATTCTTAATAACTTCTTTCTGGTCTTTAAGTTCTTTATCTAAGTTTTTAATTTGAGGAGTCAGAGAATTACCCAAAGCCACAACTAACTCCCAGAGCGAGTCTAAAGTGACTTCAGGGGGTTTAACTGGAACAAAAGGAATTGTTAGTGTAGTCAAAGAAAGTTCAGATGTCTGGTCTACCTCTTCAGTGCCCTGTTCCTCCATAGCACGAGTTGTCCCAGTCGCTGGTTTCTCTAAAGGGAGCGAGTCCCTCTGAGTTGTCTCCTGCTGCAAGCCCTCCGACGTACTGGCCTCTCGAGGGGAGAACACGCTCTCGTCTGATGTGCTCTCCTCTCGCGGTGAGCTAGCTCCCAGCGGCAACGGCTGGAGGGGAGGCGTCCTAACGTCGGGGCTCAGAGTTACGTCTAGCCCATGGGATGTCGTCGAAGCACTCCTCTCTGCCAACGCTTCCATCGGGCGATTCCCCGAACCGACTTGCTCATTTTGAAGGCGTCTGAAGATGTCTTCAATTGTAGGAACCGTGGGTCCTGAGCGCTGGGAGGCACCACCAACACTCTTGCCCCTTCTTTTCGGCATTTCCAAAGAGGTAAGGAAAACACTCTCAGGGAAAGTATCCAAACCTTTTTTTAAACCCTGCTAAGGTAACTGCTTTCACCACATTCGCTGGCAACTAGTTCCAGAGTTTAATTATATATTGAGTGAAAAAAATATTTTTCTGGTTTTATATTTACTACTTAGTAGATTCATTGCATGCTCCCGAGTCCTAGTATTTTTGGAAAGAGTAAACAAGAGATTCATATCTACCCTTCCACGTCTGTCAGTAGTTTACAAACCTCTTTCATATATTCTCTGAGACATCTTTATCCAAGCTGAAGAGCCTTAGCTGCTGTAGACTTTCCTAACAGGGAAATTGTCCCATCCCCTTTTTCATTTTTGTCACCCTTCTCTGTACCTTTTATAATTCTGCTATATCTTTTCTGAGATGCAGTAGTAAGAATAAGCAAGCCCGAGAGCTGGTCTCGACGGGCGACCCTAACGCGGGACTGGGTGGCCCGCTGAGTCGCTCGTCGGGGCTTGCTAGCCGGGGCTAGGAGGGGGGGCCGGGGGGGGGCGGTCCGTGGGCTTGGGATCGCTGCTTCCCCTCTATCGGGTCGTCGCAGCCGTGGGGGATTGTGGGTGGGAGGGGATAAAGGGAGGCGTGCTCGGAGGACCTAAACGGTTTGGTCCTCCGAGACTGCTTCGGTCACCACGTGTGGTCACTGGCTGGGTGCGCGGCCTACTGGTGCGGGTCGGGTAGGGTTAGCGGCGCTGCTTCTTCCTGCCTTGTCGGTGCATAGATTGTTCGATGGCGCGCACTCCCACTGCCGCGGCTGTGGACTCAGCGGAGCTGTCGATTTTGGCGGGTGACTCGTTCGATGAGGGTGACACAGCTCCGGTAAGTGCGGACGCTGGGGCGGGTCGAGAATTGCCTCCCAGGCGCTCCCGTTCGGCCGCCCGAACGGTGATAGCGCTGGAGGTAGGGAGGGAGTCTAATGTAGCTCGGGGATGTGCGGGTTCGACCCGCAGGGGTAGGGGCCGACTTCCTAGGTCGCGCCCACGTGGCAGGGCCGCGGCTGGGGGGGAGGAAGCGGTTGCTTTGCCCGCTGTGGCGTCGGTGCTCAGGGTTGTGTCCCGGGAGGCGGGAGAGGGACCTGCGGTGCGGGTGGAGGATCGGCACGTTTTGGGTACGTCTCCTTTAGTGGGGCGTGAGAGCAGAGCGAGCGGGTTTCCGGGTGCTCCTGTTCTCCCTTCTACTTCGGGTGCGGCTAGTGGCCCGCTGGGAGGATCGGCGGGAGGTTGGTCCCCTTGGGGAATGTGGGGTTCACCTTGGGCTATGGGTCTGTGGGCTTCGGTACCACCCTCTTTTCCGGTAGTGGGTCCCTCGTCTTCGTGGGGACCGGGTTTTGTTGGGGGCTTTGGGGGTGGCGAGATCCGTGGTGAGGCTATGGGTTCTGCGGGGCTAACTTACCCTCCTGCTGTTCAGGTTGCTGGCCCCTGTCCGGATTTCTCCCCACAGGCGGTCACCGCTGGACGTGTTGCCATGGCCGGTACATCTTCTGCGGGACCAGTTCGTGAAGGCCACACTGGAGCGGTGCGGATGAGCGTCGAGGGTCCAGCCCGGAGTGCTCAACGTCCTGCTATGGCGGCTGCTGTGGAGGGCGCCGCTTCTGAAGGAGTCGATGGCGGACGTGGACAAGGAGCTGACCGGATTACGGGTAACATGGCCTTAGAGGCTGGGGTTACTAGTCGGGGTAAGAAGGGGAGAAAGAAGGGTAAGGGTAAGAAGCGCCGTAGGGATAGGGATTCTTCTTCGTCCTCTTCCTCTTCTGTAACATCCTCTTCCTCTTCTTCGTCGTCTTCATCTTCTGGGTCCAAGCGGCCGGTATCGAGTGGGGGTCAGGTGCAGGAAGGTGATGATCGGGGGCCGCCTGCATTGGTTGCGTTGTCAGAACTGTGGGAAAAGGTCCCACGGTCCCTGCGGCGTAGAATTAGGAGGCGGGCCTGTGTCGATGTATTCGCGCTTATGGAAGGTCGGGTCCGCAGTAGGAAGAAGAAGAGTAAGAAGGAGGGTGGGGAATCCAAGGTGGGTGTGGTGTCGCGTAATATTGTTAACTGGACGCGCGCGTTTTTACGTTTGGCCAGCGTATGGGGGAGAGAGAGACCTCAGGACTATGGCCTTCTATTGGCTTACGCGGACTCCGTTTTAGATGCGTATCAGCGCTTCGGGGGTTGGGCGTGGCTGAATTACGATGAAGCGTTCCGAGACAAGATGGAGGAAAATCGGCATATGTCCTGGGGCACGCAGGACATTAATCTCTGGCTCACCCATATGGCGAAGCCAGGAGTTTCGGGTCAGGGACCTTCGGGGAAGCAGTTTCAGCAGTCAGCTGATGTTGGGCGTTCCTTTCGTCCGCCCGGGAGTGCCGGTGCCGGGGGAGGTCCAGGCCTCTGCTGGCAGTTTAATAAATCTACCTGCTCCTTTACCGATTGCCATTTTCGACACGCCTGCTCCCTGTGCGGTCAAGGTCACTCGGCACTTAAATGTCCCAAGAAGGGAGCAGGTGTCCCTCCTCCCCCGGGTAAGTGAGTCAGGGTCACACGGGTTGCCCACCCCGGTTATGGTGGGTGCCATGCGTCCGTGGCTGGCTCAGTATCGGGATGCGAGGGCGGCGGCCGTTTTATTGGGGGGGTTTAGTGAGGGATTTGTGATACCGTGTGTGCTGCCTTTATCGAACGTGCAGGCTTCTAATGCTTCCTCTGTGTCTCATCTTCGGGAGGAGGTTCGCCGGAAGTTGTCGGAAGAAATCGAGTTGGGGCGGATAGCGGGGCCTTTTCGCGCTCGTCCGTTTCCGGTGATGGTGATTTCTCCTCTGGCGATCATACCGAAAAAGGAGCCGGGTAAATATCGCCTGATTCACAACTTGTCCAGGCCTGCTGGCCTTTCGGTGAATGACGGCATTCCGCGTGAGTTATGTTCAGTACGTTACGCGTCCTTTGACAGTGCCCTCGGACTCATTCGTCGTGTTGGCCCATCGGCTTTGTTGGCCAAGGTGGACATTGAATCGGCTTTTAGGTTATTGCCAGTGCATCCGTCCTCGTATCCTTTGCTGGGTTTTAAATTTGAGGGTGCCTTTTATTTTGATCGTTGCCTGCCGATGGGGTGCTCCGTTTCATGCGCTTTTTTTGAATTATTTAGTTCCTTTCTGCACTGGGTCACGACTCGGCGTGCGGGGAGGGACTCGGTAGTGCACTACTTGGACGATTTTCTTTTTGTAGGGGGAGCAGCTTCCGAGGATTGCTGGCGATTGAAGACAGTTTTTGAGTCTTTGGCTGCGGAATTTGGTGTACCGTTGTCGGCTGACAAGTCGGAGGGCCCTTCTACATGTCTCACGTTCCTGGGGATTGAGATTGACACCGTAGCAATGGTTACTCGGCTTCCGCTGGGCAAGGTGCGGCAGTTGGTGGATTTGATATCGCTGGTAGGGGGTGCTCGTAAGCCTACTTTGCGACTGGTTCAGTCTCTGTTAGGGTCCCTCAATTTCGCCTGTCGGGTGTTGCCTATGGGTCGCCCATTTTCACGTCGTTTGGCGGCGGCGACTGCGGGTGTTCATGATCGCAGACACTTTGTGCGGGTTTCGGCTGGGATTCGGGCCGATTTGCGGATGTGGTCTCAGTTTCTTGAGTGTTTCAATGGTTCGCTTCCCATTCAACAGCCGGAGGTCACTAATGTGGATCTTGAGCTGCAATCTGATGCGGCTGGGGGCGTTGGTTTCGGACTTTACTTCCAGGGCGCTTGGTGCGCGGCGGCGTGGCCAGAGGCTTGGAGGCGGGCGGGCCTTACCCGTAATGTCACTCTGCTGGAACTGTTTCCGTTGTTGGTGGCTTGTGAGTTGTGGCCGGACAGGTTGCAGAACAGGCGGGTTGTGTTTTGGTGTGACAACATGGGAGTGGTGGAGGTAGTCAACAGACAGATGGCAAAATGCTTGCAGGTGACTGCGCTGCTGCGTGAGCTTGTCGTGCGCTGTTTGCGACTTAACCTGTTCATTCGTGCGCGACACGTTCCTGGAGTGCAAAATAGCCTCGCTGACGCTCTTTCTCGTTTTCGCTTTTTGCAGTTTCGACAGCTGGCGCCAGAAGCACAGTCGGAGGGATTGCCGATGCCGGAGCATTTGTGGAGCCTGGCGGGGATCGGATCTGGTACCTCCTACAGCGCTCAGTAGCACCATCTACGTGGGTCCAGTACAACAGGGGCTTTGTGACAGTATCGGGTTTTCTTCAGTCTCGGGGATGGCTCCCTGGACCGGTGTCAGAGTTGCTGCTGGCAGAATTTTTGGCCTCGGCGCATCTTCGGGGATGTTCTCGGAGCGCGGCGGTTGGGCATCTGGCGGGCTTCACGTTCTTTTGCAGAGCATTAGGGTGGACGTGCCCTTCGTCGGGGTTTTTGCCCCGTCGGATGTTAGCGGCGTGGGGTAGGATGGCTCCGCGAGTGCCTGACTCTCGTTTGCCTATTACCCATGCGTTGCTGGTTAACCTTGTCGAGGTGCTGCCTAGGGTGACGAGCTCGGGTTTTGAGACATGCTTGTTTCGGGCTGCTTTCTCCTTATCGTTTTTCGGTGCGTTGCGCGTGGGTGAGTTGCTTGTCCATCCGTCGGATGTTCAGGGACTGCGAGGCCTGCGGCGCACTCAGGTGTGTATCTCCGGTCCCACGTTGCGAGTTTTCATTGCTCGTTCAAAGGCGGATCAGCTGGGCAGGGGGCGTACGTTGGTCCTGCATCAGATTGAGGGTTGTGCGTCATGCCCCGTCCGATCGCTGGCTGCCTATATGGCGATCCGTCCTCCCTCTGCCTTGGCGTTGATGGTGCATGAGGATGGTGCTCTTCTTTCGCGATATCAGTTCTTGGCCGTGTTACGGCTGGCTTTAGGTGAGTACGGTGAGAACCCGGCTAGCTACGGCACTCACTCATTTCGCATTGGGGCGGCTACCAGTGCGTTCGCGGCGGGAGTTCCGGAAGCAGCCATACGTCGGCTGGGTAGGTGGTCGTCTGATGCGTATCGGGCTTACATCCGCCCGTCGAGTGCGAATCGTATGGATCTGAGATTGGGGGGATTGGAATAGTGGGTTGCATGGGGGGGTCTAGTGTTCGGGGGTGGTGTGTGGTGGTTAGTTGGGTATGAAGGGGGGGGGCCCCTGCATGGCTCCCATTTTACTAACTTTTGGTTGTTGGAGGGCTGTGTTTGAATTCCGGGGTTTGTCTTGCAGGTGCCGTGCAGCGGGTCCTGTCTGTCTGGATTTTTGGGCATTCCTTCGTCCACTGGGCGGGGGAGCGTGCAGTGGTCCGACCTGGTGGTCGTCATTTGGGCCTCGGGCATCGCGGCGTATTTGTCTCCTGGTGGGGACAGAGGGGCATGCGATGGTACCAGTTGCTTCCTCTGCTGAATGATCTTCGTCGGCGTCCTCGCCGCCCGGATCTGTTGATTATTCACCTGGGGGGCAATGATGTTGATGCGCTGAGTGGAAAACATCTTATCGACATGGTGATTGGGGATTTAGGAGGGGTACAGGGTTGGTTCCCCGAGGCTCGGTTGGTCTGGTCCGATATCATTCCTCGACCCAGCCGACTGGAGTCTCGGCGGTGGACCAGGGGGCTCATAAAGGTTAACAGACAGATAGGTCGATGGGTGGAGTCCCGGGGAGGTATTCAGGTGAGACATGACTGGGTGGATGTGTCTTGTGCAGGGTTGTTTTATAGGGATCGGGTCCATTTGTCCGATATAGGTTGGGATTTGTTATTGGATGACTTCGCCACCTGTTGTGAGCGAGTGTTGGTCTCCTAGCCGCAGCTCTGTTCCTCGTGGGGTTGGGCCTGTAACTAGTTACAGGCCTGTGGCGGTATCCCGAGCTACTGGCTACTGGGGCTCATCAAGGGATGAGCGGTGGGCCGGCTGGGAGCCGTGCCTGGCGGGTCGGTTGACCCTGGATAATGGGGCATGTGTGGGACATGCCACCCCTCAGACCCTAGCTTGGATGGCGGGGTCGGGGGCCAATTACTTCTGGTGGTAGCTCGGGATCTGGTAACAATGGTGATACCATTGTTAGGGGGTTTTTGTTAATGTTTTAATTGTGGCTGTTAAATTATGTATATTTAATTGTGTTAATTGTATTAAGAATATGTTATTATTCAATAAACAGGGCTGCGGCCAGGTTTTACCACTTAAGAGGTCTTGGTCTTCTTGGGATAGGGAAGAGGTTGGACGGGAGGAGGGGGTTATTGTGTTTAACAGAAGCGGGTCACTCCAGGTACCGCTGTTATTGCACACAGTACTTGAGATGTGGTCGCACGATGGAGACATTTTTCTATTTTGAAAATGAGCGCCATATTATCTACCTTTAGGCAGCTCCCTATAGGATTGCCTCTCAGGTGTCACTTCAGTTCCAGTGGACTTAACTCCTTTCCCAATCCGATTGTACTGTATTTTGATTTTATTTTCCTGTCACCAGTCTTTAATCCTAGATTCGAGAGGAATGGTGCTCTTTCTCCCTGTCAGAGTGCCTCCAGCACTATGGAGGGAGAGACTACTGGGAACATTTCCAGTCTGGAATAGGCATACAAGGAAGGGGGTAGGATACCAAATTCCCCTGGAACATTAGTGAAACAGGAAAAACAACATCCTCTGGGTCAGTGCTTGATCAGTGAAAACAGTGAATGATTTGTGCTTGCTTGTGTTTTAGAAAATATTTCTCTAGGATAGGTAGTTTGTTTAGGAAGCACATTTAAAGTGTGAATAGTTTAGCCATTCTTTTCAGAGCTGAAATGTATTCTGTTTTAGTAAGAGTCAACTCCTTTCATCAAGATCAAGGGTATTCAGTTACGGGGCTCTTTCCGCAAAACTCCACATCCTCCTCATAAGCCTAACCAGCACTGAAACCTTGACCACAGTGCTATTAGATATCAACCGTCCGTGTTTGGTTTTCCTTCCATTTATTTTCAATTTAAGCTTGTGCCAATTAACCATCTTTCTGTGCTTGGTGACAAAACTACGAAGTGGTGGATGCCATCAAGCTGTTTGTTATCGCGATTGGTTTGTTATCTTGATCAGTCCAGCTCCATAACATCTTCCTAAGGAAGAAACAAAGCAATTGCAGATACAACTTAAGCCATTGAAGGAAAGTACAATTGACTTGCAAGTATAATTTAGTGATGACTGAAATGAGGTGCTGACTAGGGGGTCCTTTTCCAAAGCTGTGCTAGAAAGCAGCCTTAGCATGTCCTTATGTGGGGTTTTTCCTGTGCACTAAGGACATTTGTACCACCGCAGTAAAATGGCTGATTTTCCACGTGTATTATCAGTATTAATGGCCAAGTGCTAATGTCGCCATGAGTGCAGCCAGTCATTAAAAACAATTACTGCATGAGCACTTACCTCCGCCATCCATTTTGTCCCACATTTGGGACTTACCACAGGATGCCTGAGCATGTCACGTGATAAGCTTCTACAATGTTGGACATGCTAGCATCTATCACAGCTTTGTAAAAGGACCCCTAAGTGAGGAAGATCAGACCTAGGCCAGCCAGCTGATGCAAAAAAAAATTTCCCAAGTTTCAAGTTTTATTTAAAATTTGATTCTAACCCCGATCTGTTTTAATTGTTGTCTCATTTGTAAAAATTGTTTGCGCCGGTTCACTGTTGATCTTGCAAAATCCGGGACAAAAAAAATTTGGGGGTCTTTATATGTCAGGTTTTTGGTCTCCTTTGCCACTCTTAAGATTTCCATGAAACGTAATAGGCAAAATATTAATGGTCTAGGCCCCCTTCTGACTATTAGACTTTCTTCCTGGGATTCTGTGTGCCCTTTCAATTTCTAATGGTACCTTAAATATAATTTGACAGAATTTAAGTGCTGTTAAAGTGTAAACTGTCTGTATATTATGTTGCACTTAATTTGTAGCTTTAAAATGAATAAAGATATTTTTAAAAAATGCAATAAAATTTGATTCTAACGCTTATCAAAAATTTCTAAGCAATGTACATCAGTAAAAATGGGGGAACATGATCATATACATACAATTGACTCTCACAAACTAAACTAGACTAACTCAAAAACGTAAGAGAAAGGAGGAGAAACTACAATATTTATAGTTCAGGAAGACAGTGAACAAGGGGCGAGGGTAGATAAAATTGAGGAATAGTAATAAAAAGTTTTACAAAGTGGGGAAAAAGAATATTGGAATATTAGCTATATTCTAGTCATAAATTTCTAAAGCGTCCTTAAAGAGAAAACTTTTGAGGGAACCTTTAAATCTGTCTAATACAATCTCCTCCCTGAGGTAAATAGCTAAGGAATTCCAAAGTTGGGGGGGGGGGGGGGCTATAACTGTAAAAAAAAAGTCTACCCTGTCATATCATTACTGTCTGGCTCCTTTTGAGGGTGTGACATTGATGTGAGGAAGAGATGTCCTATGGCAGTGTATCGCAAACTGTGTGCCGCGACACACAAGATTCCAGGTATGCTGCGAGATGCCCGAGGAGGAGAGGTACCTGTGCGAGAGGCATATCCTGTAAGCAGTCAGCCGGTGCCGGCACCTCTCCCTCTCCAGCCCCCGCCCCCCTTTACTGGCAGTAATAGGAGGCTCAAGGCCATGGCTGGAGGACATCTGCGCAGTAATGACCATGAATATGATGACATCACACATGCACCTATAATTACATTACATTACATTACATTAGTGATTTCTATTCCGCTTGTACCTTGCGGTTCAAAGCGGATTACACAAGAAGAAGCTGGACATTTCCAGGAGGGTACGTGACATTTAGGGTAAGACATAGTAACAGAATGAGTATAGACTTGGTAACATTGCAGTTATATTACATTACATCAAATCTTTTTCCAGGCGTTGGTAGGTAATATGAATCGGTAGGATGAATTAGGTTTTTTGTGTTTTTTTTTGGTCGGTTGAGGATATGGTGTCAGGGAGTGGGTAACCTGGTCGGTGTATGGAAGAGGAGATTAGGTATTTTGAATATGCTTTTTGAAAAGTTGCGTTTTGATTTCTTTGCGGAATGCTTTGAAGTCAGATGTTGAGGTTAAAAATCTGGTTATGGAGGGTTCGAGTTTTGCTGCATGCATTGCTATGAGGTTATCGTAAAGCTTTTTACGATGAGTGCCGTTGAGTGGTGGGTATGAGAATGGTGTCAGTGTTCTTCTTATTCTGGGTGGAAGGTTACGGTGTAGGCGATCGATTAGATAGGCAGGTGCTGTACCGTTGAGTACTTTGAAGATTAGACAGTATAGTTTGAATTGGATTCTGGCTCTAAACGGTAGCCAATGTGAGTCTAGGTAGGCGTTAGTTATGTGGTCATATTTTCCGAGGGAATAGATTAGTCTGAGAGCCGTGTTCTGAATGGTCTGTAGTTTTTTGATCATTTTTGTAGGACATGGTAGATATAGGATATTGCAGTAGTCCACAAGTCCTAGTACCAGGGATTGAACAATGATCCTGTAGTGTTCTTTGTCGAAGAATTTCCTTATTTTTCGTAAGTTGCGCATTGTGAAGAATGCTTTTTGGGTAGTTTTGTTGATTTGAGTCTGCATAGTGCAGCATCTATCTATCAGCACTCCCAGGATTTTGAGGGAGGTCTGGATTGGGTATTTGGTAGTTTTAATTTCCAGGTCTGTTATGGATGGGATTTTGTCCATTTCAAGCATTAGGAATTTGGTTTTGTCCGAGTAATAATGTCATCGCTTCAACGTCTGCACCACTTCCAGATACCCTCCAGCCATGGCCCTGTGTTCAGTGCGCTACATCTTCAAAACGTTTGTGGCACACTGTCCTATGGGGACACTTGCGATGTGACAAAGAACATCTTAAAGCCAAAGTTTATTTATTCAAAAACTCCCAGTATCTGGAGGGGATAATTTTTCAAATCATTTATTTATTTATTTATTTTTATTTAATTCAATTTTCTATACCGTTCTCCCAAGGGAGCTCAGAACGGTTTACATTAATTTATTCAGGTACTCAAGCATTTTTCCATGTCTGTCCCAGCGGGCTCACAATCTATCTAATGTACCTGGGGCAATGGAGGGATTAAGTGACTTGCCCAGGGTCACAAGGAGCAGCGTGGGTTTGAACCCACAACCTCAGGGTACTGAGGCAGTAGCTTTAACCACTGTGCCACACACTCCTCAAATCATGGAGAGCATTTTTTACCCGCAGTCAGTGCATTGATTTTCAAAAAGAAATTATGTGTGCATTCTTCCTTTAAAACTTGCCTCGGGCATAACACACAAGCATACACTTGCATCTACCTTTATGTGAAAACACAATTTTCACACGCTCTTCTCCTCCCCTGATCTATACAGCCCACGGCCCACCTTCCCTTACCACTGGAAACAATCTCCATGTGGCTAACTTACTCCTCTTGTTCCACAAACCATACACTTTTAGTTGCACCGAGAGGGGGGTATTTTCAACAATCAACAGTCAATGAACATGTGTAAACCATTACTTGCCTGCCTAAGTGGCTTTGAAAATTACCCTCAAAATCACCAGAGACTGTACATTTATATTTATTTACATTTTCTACACCATAAATTCTGTACTGGACAGGTTTAAGTGGTTTACAGTCTACGAAAGAGATTTGCCAGAGTAGCAAAAGAACGCCAATTTGAAGATAGGAAAGTATCATATCACTCATTCAGCACTTAAAAGTGCAGGAGAAGACTAGAGATTTGGAGAACAGTCTAAAAAGTGATTCTACCCGATGGGAACAGAACGTCAGATTATCATTTGTTCAGCACATAAAGTTGGCTGATAATCAAGAGTTAGGAACACAATTTTGTGGAAGATGAATCTGCATGGGTGGTCTAGCTACGGAGAGGGTGTTCATATCATTTATGCTAAGTGGGTGAGAAGGCTTGGGTGAATAGTCATGTCTTGAGGGCAACTTTCAATTCCTTAAGAGAGGGGATATTATGAATAGAAAGGGGGACCGTAATCCAGTCAGATGGGCCTGTAAAGTAAAATGTTCAATGACATATGGACTTAAGTTGGGCTTGTCATGGACCTGGTAGGGTTAGGCAAAAATAGTTCTGAAAACTAAGGGACTGATATTGAACGGGAGCAATCCAGGTAGGATAAGCTCCTGCATGGATAAGTCTTGCATTTGAGATCCATATATGGATTTTCAGTGACATTATGGACTAAATTCAGTAAATGGCATGCAAATTTGGGCACTGAAAATAAAAAAAAAGTGCTATTCGTTAAATGGCATTCAAAGTTGGGTGCAGTTTATAGAATACTGCTTAGTGCTAGGATCCGCAAATGCATCTAGTAAATGGGCACATGTTTAGGGAAAGCAAACCATTGTGACATCACCGATGAGGTTGCTTCTTAGGCATTGGTGGAATGAGGCATTATGATATCACAATATGAGGGGCTGCTGAAAAGTTCTCGGCCCAACCAAGAAGAGAATGATGTGGAACCATGAAACTCACAAGTTATTCCACACTTTTCTTGACACTTTTCGTTTCAATGATATGAAATGAAACGAAAAAGTGTCAAGAAAAGTGTGGAGTAACGTAAGTTTCATTGTTCCACATCATTCTCTTCTTGGTTAGGCTGAGAACTTTTCAGTGGCCCCTTTGATGGAATGTCTTTTTTCACAGTATTTTCAGGTTGCAAGATGTGTGCATTTTTCTTTGTCAGGATCTGGGATTGCAGAGATCACACCTAAAGTCCTTCTGTAACCAGTCAGACCCAGCAGGGTCAAACCTTGGGCTGGTTTTAGCAAGCTCTGATCACCATCCCATTGTTAAATATTTCTTCCAACCCTAACCGGACTGGTCTGGGCTGTCACAGTTCTTAAGTTATTCCCCCTGTGTGCAATTCTGGGCCTTTTTCTTAGCAATTGAGAATATTCCCCATTCATAAACTAACAAAAAAAAACCAACAACACACAACTCTGGGACTATTCAAATAGAATGGGTTGGCTATTCAAAGATCAAAAGTTCTATCCATCGGAGGCAGAGAGCTGGATATTAAAGAACTGTCTGTAGTTAATTCAGAGCTTAGTTATATCTTTTTTTCTGCAATTGTTTCCTGCTCAATTTGCTCATGTAAACCACTGGATTTTTCTCTACTAATATGTGTTCCGGTTTCTTTTTTTTTTTTTTTTAATTCTTTATTCATTTTTATAACTTACATCAAGTGTAACAAAAAGTAACATCATTTTAACTTAAATATATCACTTGAAATTCTATAATTAATCATACTCATTATATTTTATCCCATTCCCTCCCAACTCTTCAATATATCATAACACATATATTATATAATAAAGACTTTCCTTTCATTCAAAGCACCTAGTGAAAATTCAAAAAATTATCCCCCTCCCCTTTATTTCATTTGTACTAACCAGGGAAATTATATTTATTCATTGTAATAATTGATTATTAAGATTTTTCCATTCAAGGAACCCCACCTGAATGGCCTGCTTCAGTTGCATCCATCTAAAATTTTGTGATTTATTAAGGCCATATTTATGTTGCAACTGTGAAAACTCAAGCAGTTTACCATTAGAAATAACATCTTCTAATACACGTATTCCTGCAATCATCCAATGCTTCCAGATGACCTTAAATCCGCCAATTTGAATCTTGGAGTTCAGCCATATAGTTTGATTTGTTGATTTGTGAATTGGAATAGGTGACAAATTACTCACTTATCTTATTGTTTTCCATGTGTCTATAAATAATCTATTTTCTTTATATAATCTAGGCATTTTGATACTAAGTACATGGCATAATTGCAGAGGAAACATGAGGCGCCATTCCAACCATAACCAATCTGGGATATTATCAACAGGCTCTGGGAGGATCCAATATATACCCTGGCGCATAATATAGGATTGATGATACCTATAAAAGTTGGGAAAATTACCCCTCCCTCTGAAATCGGTTTTCGTAGAGATACTAAAGCAATTCTAGCCTTTTTGCCAAGCCAAATAAATTTTGTGAGAATATTATTTAACTTTTTATAAAAAGACCCCTGAAAAAAAACTGGTAACATACTCATTTGATAACAAACCACAGGCAAAATCATCATTTTAATAACTTGAACTCTCCCCCACCAAGAAAGATGTAAAGGATTCCATTGCTCACACATTTCTGTTAACTTCTGTAATAAAAATTTTTCATTCACTTTCATTGTTTCTTCCAATGTGTTTTTTATCCAAATGCCTAAATATTTGTGTCCCGGTTTTTTGCCAAGAGTGGGAGAAAAATAAAATCCTTACATTGTGCATAAATGTACATGGGTTTATTTTAAGAGACAAGTTAAGAGTTAAGTTTATTTTAAGACACAAGGGCTCCTTTTACGAAGCCGCGTTAGCGGTTTAACGCGCTAAATTGTCTGCTGCGCTAGCAGCTATCGCCTCCTCTTGAGCAGGCGGTAGTTTTTCAGCTAGCGCTGGGGTTAGCGCATGCTAAAAAGGTGCGTGCGATGAAGCCGCTGACGCGGCTTCGTAAAAGGAGCCCTTAGGTACAGGTATTTAGGCCTGCTTTTTCACTGGCCTGAATGGGTATGCCTAAATGCCAGTCACACAGATGGGCGCTATGCGTGAATCTATAAACTGCGTATAACTTTAGAGACATTTTATAGAATCACTCTAAGCACCGTCCTTTTTGGCGCCAATTTTTTTAGGCATCATATATAGAATGTGGCCCTTAATGAATACTGTAATTGCATTCATAAGGGAGAGGCATGGATGCAGCATAGGTGGGGCCAATATTTACATATTCAGTGTTCAGACTAGTGTAATTTAAACATGTAAATGCCTCATTTAGGCATTCACATCTATGCCAGCCAGTGTTTCAATTTAGGCACACCAGTGCTGACTTATTCTACAGGAACAATTACATGCTTAAGGCTGGTTTATATGTCTATTTTATTGTGTTGTGTTTTAAAACTATGTATGTAAATTATGTAAACCATTTAGTTGCAAACGGTATAAAAATGTTTAAAATAAATAAATAAATTTAGCCTCTATAAAGGGTGACGGGATAATCGTGTGCCAGACACCAGCGCACCAACAATCCAGCGCTGACAATTCGGCGCAAGAAAAAGCGCGCCACGGGAAAACTTATTTTTAAAGAGCTCTGAAGGGCTCTGACGGGACCCCACCCACTTTACTGCATAGTGTTCGCACTGCCGTTGGGGGTGTGTGAGGGTGCAACCCCCCACATTATAGAGAAAACAGAACTTTTTCCGAAAAAATCAGAAAAAGTTTCATTTTCTCTATAATGGAGGGTTCCAACCCCCCAAGTCCCCCCTCCCAACAGCAACGCGAACACTATGCAGTAAAGTGTGTGTGGGGGGTTCCCCCAAAACACCCCTTGTTGGAGCTCTTTAAAAATAAGTTTTCCCGTGGCGCGCTTTTTTCTTGCGCCGAATTGTCAGCGCTGGATTGTTGGCGTGCTGGTGTCTCGCGTGCCACTGACTATGAACCCCATAAAGTACCGTAGCTGCCTAACTTGTGGTGCCCTGTCATCAAACTGCCTCCAGTTATGCCCTTACTAGTGACTTTACTATTTTTAGAGCCTGTGAAAATTCTGATGTCAGCAAGGGAGCTTCAGGCCACCCGGAATACACAAACAGCTGGAGACGGCAAGCTAATCTACTACATGAAATATGCAAGTTCTTGTGCTGAATACAGACAACATGGGGGAAATGATTTAAAAGGTGGGGATAGGTTAAAAACACACAATTGCTTACCTACAGAGGGGATTGCTCTGAGGAAAGGGATGTTACCAGTGGTGTGCCTCAAGGCTCTATACTTGGGCCTATTCTTTTTAACATTTTTATAAACGATATTGCTGGAGGGCTGTTGAGTAAAAATTGCCACTTTGAGGATAATACCAAAATCTGCGGATGGTGTGAATAACATGAAGAAAGACCTAGCGAAGCTTGAAGAATGGTCTGAAATTTGGCAGCTAAAATTTAATATTAAGAAATGCAAGGTCATGCTTTTGGGCTGCAAAATCTTGACGAAACGGTACAGTTTAGGTGCTGAAGAACTTATGTGCATGACAAGAGCGGGGCTTGGATGTGATTGTATTTGATGATCTTAAGGTGGCCAAACAGGTTGAAAAGGTGATGGTAAAAGCTAAAGGACGTTTGGGTGCATAGGGAGCGATACGGCCAGTAGGAAAAAGGAGGTATTGATGCCCTTGTATAAGGCTGTGGTAAGAACTCATTTAGGATATTGTATACAATTCTGGAGTCCGCACCTTGAAAAAGATATAAAAAGGATGGAGTCAGTCCAGAGGAAGGCTACTAAAATGATGTGTGGTCTTCATCATAAGGCATATGGGGACTGACTTAAAGATTCCAATATGTATACTTTGGAGGAAAGGCGGGAGAGGGGAGATATGATGGAGACATTTAAATATTTACATAGCATAAATGCGCATGAGTTGAGTCTCTCATTTGAAAGGAAGCTCTGGAATGAGAGGGCATAGGATGAAGTTAAGTGTTGATAGGCTCAGGAGTAATCTAAGGAAATACTTTATTACAGAAAGAGTGGAAGATGTGTGGAACAGTCTCCTGGAAAAGGTAATGGAGACTTCGACTGTGTCTGAATTCAAGAAAGCCTGGGATAGGCACATGGGATCTCTTAAAGAGAGGAAGAGATAATGGTTTCTGTGGATGGGCAAACTGGATGAGTCATCTGGCCTTTATCTGGCATCATGTTTCTATAGATCCTGTGCCTAAATTTACATACATAAATATACATTAAATTAAATTAACACTAATAATTAACACTGATAATTATCAGGACTAATTTGCTTGTCATTCATTTAAGATGTGTGTGCAAATTGGGTGCATGCCCACATTTGTGTGCATAACTCATGCTACCATTTATTCTTTAATAAAAAAAAGATTTAAATATAAAATCATGTGTTTGAAGCTTGTACAAATGAGGACAGAGTCCATGAGGATGGGGTGGGGACAGAGCTCATGGGGATGGGGACAAACTTTGGCCCTGATTCACTAAAGATAGCGATTCAATCGTTGTGGCCGATTCTCTGACCGATTTTGAAACAGCGATTGATTCACTATCTTTTTTTGCATACAAATGATTTGAACGGAGGTACAAATTATTCGCATGCAAACTCCCTGACTCAATCGCTTAGTGAGCGATTGAGTCAGTGCAGAGCCCTGACAGTAGTGACAGGAGAAGCAGCCTCCTGTCACTGCTGCCGGGGCTTCTGTCACCCGCCCACCTGCCCATCGTCCCCATTCCCGTGCAGCTCTCTACTTTAGTGAATCGGGGCCTTTGTCCCCATGTCATTTTCTAGCTGGAAGTATCAGGGCCATGATGATGTGCAGAGGCAGAAATATCCCCTCCTGTCCACACCTGGCATAATGCCAGCTCTCCTTTGCTTTCATGAGTGCTTTACATTTACCAGTTTGAGAGAAGCCCCTTCCCTACCTCCTACCCTTTGTCTAATCACCTGATGTCCTTTATTATCTATCAGAAGCAATTGATCAGAGGTGGCAAGAGTGTGTGCACACAGTGCTAAAGAGAATGAAATCGTTCTCGAAAGGTCATGTTGACTGATATGGGCAATTCATTATCTCTTAGGGTCACTGGACTGAGTTGTAATGGCTGATGCAATTTTCACAGCACGGCCAAACAACTTTTGCAACGTCTTCTATTTGCAAGGAACGAAGGCACAACATTTCCCCATCTCTGATTGGCTTAGTTGTGACATACCCTGTTCTACTCCCATGAGATATCTACTCCCACTGTGAAAATGAGGTAATAACTGTCAGAAATAATGTTGGACACAGACCCAGCTGCTGTCCCTGCGGGTGACCATGAAGAGAGTACACACTAGCCTCTCTCCCGCCTCTTCCTCCCACCTCTGCCCACTTTATTCTCATAGAAAGATCAACAGTTGCAATCTCCTGCAGTGTGTTGCAAAAGGACTCCCACTGTTGCCCAAGTCCCCGAGCCGTTTCAGAAGGAGCACTTTCATTATAATGGCACGACTGTGCCCGAGTGCTCAGTTGTGTGAAAATGATTCATGGTTGTCTCAGTAAATGTAGTTTCACACCATTGTCTTCTGTAGTTTCCTGAAAATAATATGATCACAGATTTGCTTCTTATTGTCAATATGGGACAAGCACGTGGGTTCTCTTAGAGCAGGGGTTTCAAACCCAATCACATAAGGGGCCAAAATCTAAAACATAGGGTAAGTTGCGGGCCAAATTTTTTATTAAGATACTTAGGGGTCCTTTTATTAAGGTACGTTAATCGATTTAGCGCCTGCTAAATGCGCACCTTAATAAAAGGACCCCTTACTCTTAGTAGAAGTATAGGGTTACAACCTCTCTAACCCTCTAAATTTTAGAAGATCATCTCCCTGAGCCAATGGGGAAAGAAGTTGGTGGAAAACAGCTGCTTGAGGCAGAAGCAGTGGAGAAAGGATTTTCAGCTGGAGAATTTCCTCATGTCTTTGAACTGCAGGAGTTAAAAACAAACAAACAAACAAAAAAATCTGGTGGCCTCCATGCAAGCGTCCCTAGAAATGGAAGACCTAGGTCTTTAATTTAAAATTAGAGGAAAGAAACACAGAACATAAGAATAGCCTTACTGGGTCACACCAATGGTCCATCAAGCCCAGTAGCCCATCCTCACGGTGGCCAATCCAGGTCACTAGTACCTGGCCAAAACCCAAAGAGTTAGCAATCCATACAGAGTCCCATGGAGTAGCAAGATTCCGGAATCCCAAAGAGTAATAAGAACATAAGAAGCACCATCTCCATTTAAGAGGTAGAAAAAGGAAAGGAAACCTCTCTGGTGGACAGTCAAGTTTATGAAAATTTTTCCTGTACAATTAAATTGCAGGGAACAGATACTACTGTTGATTCCTTAAAGAAAGGTCTTTCCTTCAGCTAATTTCAACAGCCTACAGAGAGGATCGCCGTAGCTATAGTGATCCTTGCAGGCTGCCATTGTCCTGAGCACCACATTCCCTTTTCTGTGATCCCGCTCCTCCTCTGACGTCAGGGGCAGGATCACGGTAGAGGAAACGTGGTGCTCAAGACAACAGCAGCCTGCAAGGATCGCTACAGCTAAGGCGATCCTCTCTGCAGGCTGCCGAAATTAGTGGAAAGTAAGAGCGGGAGGCACTGCAGCACTTCCCGAATCGCACTCTGTCTGCCGGCGGGCCAACTTGAGTTAAACTATTTAATTGTCTGGTGGGCCAAATTTTACTACACTGCAGGCCAGATTTGGCCCACGGGCCAGAGTTTGACATGTCTGTCTTAGAGAGAAGAAGAGATAGTAGATCCTGTGAATAGGCAAACTAGATGGGTCATTTGGTCTTTATCTGCCATTGTATTTCCAATGTTATATTAGCTAACTTTTCAAAATGATTGGGGGTGCTAAACCCAATAGAAATTATTCCTCTCTAGACACAATGAAGGAGTTTGCTCAAAATTGGAGGTGCTCAAGCACCCATTGAGCTGACTCCAGGTTCTAAACAGGGTATCTCCTCAGATGCCTTTCCAAGTTCTAGATCAGGGGTGTCAAACTCAATCACATAAGAAGCTGAAATCTAAAACATAGGCTAAGTCACGGGCCGACTTGTTTATTAAGATAGTTAGGGGCCCTTTTATTAAGGTATGCTAACCGATAGCGTGTGCTAAATGCGCACCTTAATAAAATGACCCCTTAGTCTTAGTAGAAGTATAAGGTTACAAGGTCTCTAACCCCACGCCGGCTCTGTGATGTAAACAAAATAAATAAAAAAGACTTTTCCTCTCTCTTTTAGGTCCTAGTTCACACTTGCTGTCTATCACCAGCTCTGGCAGGATATCCATTTCAAATCTTACATATTGGCAGGGAAAGGGGCCAAGATTGCACCGTGATTGGATGTGCAGGAGGAAGTTCCGTTTGAGAAGCGACATCGCTTGCTATAGCGATGGTGAAGCAGAAGGGCAAGCCGCGTACTTGCCTAGCTGAGGCGGCTGCCTCTCTGACTTTGGGTCAACGTACGTTACAGGAATTCCTCTTGCTGAAGGAACAGAAGCTTCGGGAGCAGGAGCAGGCAGTGGAGGAAGAATCTGCTTGTGGCTATGACACCACGCTAAGCCCTGAACAACGCAAGACTCCCAATCAGCCTGGTGGTGGAGCGCAATTGCAGTCGGGGAGTAAAGTCTCTAGTTCTGAAGTGGTCGATGGGACTTCCTCTAATGCTGAGACGCTGACTGCCCTCTCAACTGGATTAATGGGTCTGTTTGGAAGCAGAAGGAGGAAGCCCGGTGGAGAATTTTCCCTCTGGAGCGGATGCTGGAAGTTCTGAAGACCTATGAACTACTGGAATGGGAATTACCCAGAGGCTGAAGAAGAGACCTGAGAAAATTACTCTAGAGGTCATGTAAGTTTAATGGAAGCTGAATTGACTGCTCGATTAGATAATGTTTTACAGATTCCAGAGTTGATTAAAGATAAAGCAATCGGGGGACTTAGTCTCTAGTATTGAGGCTCAAGTTCAACATTTTGAAGGAACATCTGAGAAAATGCAATCTACTCAATCAGTTTTGATTAAAGATAATTTGAATATCCATCAAAAATTGGAGAGATTAGAAAATTATGAGTGTAGGTTGAATTTGAGGTTGTTGAACTTTCCACAATCTCCAATGCTATCACCCATTGAAATGTTGAAGTAATATTTAAGACAGATGCTACAAATATCATCTGATTTAATTTCTCCAATTACCAAAGCTTTCTATGTGAACTCTGGTAGCCCACTGGTTAATCTAGTTCAAGAACAGATATCAGAAGCCAATTTTGACCTTACTGGATTTTTAGAGGAGTCCAGATCAGTAGTGACTACAGCTACCCTAATTGCATCGTTTGCTCTGGAATTTGATAGGAATTGGATACTTTGATTGTATTTTTTGCTTTAAGAATGTAAAGTTTCTGGGTCATTCAGTAATGATTTTTCCTGACCTTTGTAGGGCCATGCAACTGAGAAGGAAGGCTTTTTTGGCACTCAAATCTCAGCTGCTGGAGCTCAAAGGAGTGTTTTTTCTTCAATTTCCATGTAAATGCATTGTTAAAACGAGTGATAAAAAGTATGTTTTTTTGGACCCAGAACATTTAAATAATTTTTTAGAGGCAAAGCAACCTTCGGTTCCTATAGCTATATCCACCCCTTTTCTGAAATTGTACTGTTTCTCTTTCCTCCAAGATTTCTGTAATCTTGTCTTCTCTCCAACCACTTACTTTTTTCTTTCTTTAAATTGAGGTTAACGTCGAGTTACACTTATGTTTATTGAATTACCTTAATTAATCAATTGCTACTGGAATTTTTCAAGTGTAATCTATTTTCTTTATCAAGGGTAAACTTGTAATATTAGAAAATTATATAAATTTTAAAAAAAATCTTATATATTGTAATCACAAAACAGAAAATAAAATTATTTTTTCTACCTTTTGTTGTCTGGTCATTATTCAAATCAGTGGTTCCCAACTCTGTCCTGGAGGACCACCAGCCAGTCAGGTTGTCAAGATAACCCTAATGAGTATGCATAGGGCAGATTTACATGCCTGTCACCTCCATTATATGCAAATCTGTCTCATTAGGGCTATCCCGAAAACCTGACTGGCTGGTGGTCCTCCAGGACAGGGTTGAGAACCACTGATTCAAATCATGTTGCTCCCAGGCTCTGGTTGTCTTCTGATAACTTGCTTGCCAGGGTCTCCTGTCCACTTGTTGTTTTCTTCTTTCTCTGTGCAAACCATCCATCTTCCATCTCAGTCTTCCCCGACAATGGAGGAACAAGTGCATCCAAGTAATATGATTCAGGTGGATAGTTCTCCTGCAGTGAGCTGCTCTCCCACAGCCTGCTCTTACGAAAATCTCCAGTGACCTGCTCCTGGCCAAATCCAAAGGTCTCTACTCCGCCCTTATCCTTCATGATCTATCTGCAGCTTTTGACACATCAAATCACCACCTGCTCATCGATACGCTGTCCTTGCTTGGATTTCAGGGATCTGATACATCATGGTTTTCTTCCTATCTTTCCCATCGCACCTTTAGCATATGCTAAAGTAGATCTTCCTCCACCTCCATCCCGCTCTTTTGGTCAATGTACCTCAGGGCTCTTTCCTGGGACCACTTTTTTTTTCCATCTACACTTCTTCCCTTGGTGCTCTAATCTCCTCCCATGTCTTTCAGTTTCATCTCTATGTGATGACTTACAAATCTATCTCTCTATACCTGAAAATCTCGATAGATAATCAGTCCTGGGTTTCACCCTGCTTGTCTGACATTGCCACCTGAATGTTTCGCCGTCATCTAAAATTAAACATGGCCAAGATTGAGCTTCTTATCTTTTCACCTAAACCTGTCTCTCCTCTTCCCCCATTCTCTATTTCTGTGAACAATGCCCTCATCCTCCCTGTCTCATTGGCTCGGGGTAATCTTTGACTCATCTCTTTTCACATATACCAACAGACTGTCATTCTTTTCTCTATAATATTGCTAAAATCAGACCTTTCCTTACTGAGTTCACTGCTAAGACTCTCATCCACACATTTAGCACATCTCGCCTAGACTACTGCAACTTGCCTAACGCTGCCCTCCCGCTAAACCATCTCTCTCCCCTTTAATCTGTTCAGAAATCTGCTGCACACCTCTGCCAATGTCACTATGCCCACATTACCCATTTCCTCAATTCACTTCATTGGCTCCCTATTTGTTTCTGCAGACAGTTGTGTATTCACTCCACAGCTTCTCAGTATCTCTCCTTTCTCATCTCTCCCTACACTGTTGCCCCTGGCACTCCACTCATCAGGTATATCTCCCTTAACTGCACCCTTCTCCTCTTTGAAGGGTTATCAGATTTTACATATGTAAAATTCGGACCAATAGACCCGCCCCCAAGCCTGCCCAATTCCACACATCCCTGCCCCGTTACACCCATGCCATGCCATGCCCCAGCCTCACCTCTAGCCCCTTCCTTTCATTCTGCTCATCTCAGTTGGGAAGGCATCTGCGCATGGACGGATGCAACGCAATCTTCTTTTCAAAACCCGGACAAAGTGCTGGGTTTTGAAAAGCCGTCTGGACGCCTGGACATGTCCGGGTAAATCTAGACGTCTGATAACCCGACCTCTATGGCCAGCTCCAGACTCCATCTCTTTTATTTTGCTGCACCATATGCCTGGAACAAATTACCTGACTCGGTATGTCAGGCTCCGTCTCTGGCAGTATTCAAATCCAGACTCAAAGCCCTGTTCTTTGAAGCTGCTTTCAGTTCCAAACTCCAGCCCACCTGCTAAGCAGTGGCGTACCAAGGGGGGGCACAGCTGGCCATCCACCGGGGAATAGGCTGCCGCCGAGGAAAGGCTACCAATGCCGCCATCAGGAACAAGCCGGAGCTGAGTTCTCCCTCCCTGCTTTTCTTCCCCACGGGGCCGATCAACTCTCACCGCCAGACGTCAATTCTGATGTTGGAGAGGACGTTCTGGGACAGCCAATTGCTGCCTGGCTGGCCCGGAATGTCCTCTCCGACGTTAGAATTGACATCAGGCGGCGAGAGTTGGTCGGCCCCGCGGTGAAGAAAAGCAGGGAGGGAGAACTTGGAGCCGGCCTGTTCCCGATGGCAGCAGTGGCAGCCTTTCCTTGGCGGTGGTGGCATCAACATGTTTCCCAATGGCGGTGGCATGGGGGAGGGCAGGGAGAAAGAAAGAAAGAAAGAAAGGGGGGGTGGACAGGTATCCAGAAAGAAAGAAAGGGGGCAGGGTGAAACAGAGAAAGAAAGAAAAAATTGGGGCACGGAGAGAGAGAAAGACAGACATAGAGAAAGAAAGGGGGCATGGGGAGAGAAAGAAAGAAGGGATAGGGTGAAAGAAAGAAAGATAGAAATGGGGCATGGAGAGAGAGAGAGAGAGAAAGACAGACATACAGAAAGAAAGGGGGCATGGAGAGAGAAAAAAAGAAGGGGCAGGGTGAAAGAAAGAAATGGGGCATAGAGAGAGAGAAAGACAGAAATATAGAAAGAAAGGGGGCATGGAGAAAGAAAGAAAGAAGGGGGCAGGGTGAAAGAAAGAAAGAAATGGGGCACAGAGAGAGAAAGACAGACATACAGAAAGAAAGGGGGCATGGAGAGAGAAAGAAAGAAGGGGGAAGGATGAAACAAAGAAAAAGTTGGGGGAGGGAATGAGATCTGGAGGAGAGGAAGCATACAGGAGGCTGAAAGAAGGGAAGAAATATTGGATGCACAGTCAGAAGAATAAAATGCAACCAGAGACTGACGAAATTATCAAACAAAGGTAGGAAAGATGATTTTATTTTCAGTTTGTCCGTTTTGAGAATTTATATATGCTGTCTATATTTTGCACTATGGCCCTGAAATAGTGGTTTTTAGCGCAGGGAGCCTATGAGCATTGAGAGCAGCGTGGGGCATTCAGCGCAGCTCCCTGCACTAAAAATTGCTATCGTGGTTTAGTAAAAAGGGAGGGGGTATATTTGTCTATTTTTGTATAGTTGTTACTGAGGTGACATTGCATAAAGTCATCTGCCTGGACCTCTTTGAAAACCCGCGGAATATAAATGATAATTTTCTCTGCGTATAGTGTGCTTTGTGTTTTTAAAATTTTATTGTTGGTAGATCATTTTGACTTGGCCACAAAGGTAAGTGGGAGGGAGGGGAGCTGCTGAAAGACATCTAGTAATCCTTGCAGGCTTGACTATGCAGGGAATTATTTTTGTAAAATCATGTTTTGTTATGTGACTGGTATTATTTAGACTTTAATTTCTATGAATGAATAGAATGAAAATGATAAAAAAATTACTTGCTTGTTTTTATGTGTGTGCGCTGAAGGAAAGTGGAGAGAGAGTGAGCTGAGGACGCTGAAGGGAAATGGGGAAGAGAGAGTGGGGAGAAGATGCTGATTTATAAATTGACAATTGTACAGAATATTGTTTCTTTTTATACTTTAATATAATAAGTTCAATATAAAACAATTCAAGGGTTGTGTGGATGGAATCAGGTGGTTTGCGGGGATGGGGACCGAGCTTTCGGAGATTAGTCCAATAAAATGGTATTTTCTTATTTCTCATTATTTGTTTTATTTTTATTTGTTAATTTGTAAAGTGGTGATTGTTATGTATCAGTTTTTTCAAATTTACATCTACTGTCTTTATATTTTGCACAGTATTAGAGGACATGTATTACTGTTTTTGTGGTGTTGTGGTGTTGCATTGTATGCAGAGTCTGGTTTCTTGGCAGTTCAGTTTAACTTTTGTCTAAATATTTCTATTTTTAGTTTGTGATTATTCCATATTGGGCGAGGGTGTATCTTTCTGTGTATGAAAGGGACATGGCTTTCTGATAGCATCAACTGTACAGGATCAATTGACTGTGCATGATCTGGCTTGTTTAGTTTTACAATGTATGTGTTGGTGTTCTAGTGCTCACTACAGTGTTTAAGATGCTGCCTTTTACTAGGTACACTCTTGTGCGATATATGGATTGTTATTAAAAATCATATTTTTTATATAAATGGGGGGGGGGGGGGTGTAAAAAAATGATGGGCCCCGAGTGTCACATATGCTAGGTACATAACTGCTGCTAAGCACCAATATCTGTCTTATTATTCCCTCTGTAATTCCCCCACCTGAGCACTGTGTATAGAAGCACTGCCTTGTTCAGTTTGTCTGTGTTGACTAGATTGTAAGCTCTTTTGAGCAGGGACTGTCTCTGCTATGTTTTGATATACAGTACTACGTATGTCTAATAGTGCTATAGAAATGATAAATAGTAGCTGAAGCCAACATTGGACTCTATGCACATGCTCAGTTTTCACACATATGCATGCACTAAACATGCATGGCCTATGGGTTTCAGTGCCATTTTGAGGCAAGTGCTGCAAGTAGCTGTTTGAAAGAGTACTGGCTGCTCAAGGAGGAGGAAGTCTGGTGGTGGGGCTTCAGGATTCCTACCAGTTCAGGTATTTAATATTTTGACAGACCAAAGGTCCATTAAGCCCAGTTTCCTGTCTCTAACAGTAGCCAATCTAGGTCACAAGTATCTGGCAAGATCCCAAAAGAGTAAAAGCGATTTTATGCTACTTATCCTAGAAATAAGCAATGGATTTTCCCAAGTCCGTCTTAATAATGGCTTTAGGAATTTTCTTCCAATAACTTGTCCAAATCCTTTTTTTAAACCCTGCTATGCTTCCTCTACCACATTCTCTAGCAATGAATTCTAGATCTTAATTAAACTGTGGGTGAAGATATATTTTCTCCAATTTGTTTTAAATGTACTATTTACCTCCCTTTTACAAAATCTTAGTGCAGTTTTTAGTGCCGGCCACGGTGATAACAGCTCCACCGCTCATAGAATTCCTCTTTGCGTCAGAGCTGTTGCCGCCGTGGCTGGCGCTAAAAACCACACTATGGTTTTGTAAAAGGGGGGGGGGTGTTAGTAACCTCATTATGTACCCCATAGTCCTTGTACATTTGGGAAAAGTAAATAAGAAATTCACGTCAACCCTTTCTATTCCACTATTGTTCTATAGACCTCTTTTCCAAGCTGAAGAGCACCAGCTCCATTAACCTTTCCTCATAGGCAAATTTTTCATCCATTTTATTGTTTTGGTTGCCCTTCTCTGAACCTTTTCTTAATTCAGAGTAATCCAGTCTTATCCCTGAACTGTTGTGATCTTTTGAACTTTCAACATACCAATGCCAAACACACCTCCTTTGGAAAGAACATTGTGTCTAGAATAGACCTTGGCACACAACCACAATAAATATAAATACATTGCCATGAGGAATCATTTTATTATTTCACATTAACCCTTTTGTCTAGATGAGTGTATATTACTGCACAGTATAGGCTGCTAGAATTAGGCAATCAAGATATAGGTTCAATATTTTTAAAAATCTGAGTCTCTAAATTTTTGCTCTTAGTAAAAGGGGGTATTGTTCCAATTTTCAGCCAAACAGGAGCTTAAGGTGTTCAGCTGAAAATTCATCTTAATTTACACTTAAAAGTTCACGTTTATAAATTTAGGCTTGTCATTATTTGCTTAAATTTAGGAACAAAATTTATGAGCTTAATACTAAGCTCCCTTTTTCTCCTCCCTAAACTCGCTTCTCATGCCTTCTCCATGGTTTACCCCTAATTTGAAAATTTTAAAAACAAGAAAGTAGGACATTGGAACGAGCCTGGTTGCGGTTCCAACTAGATAATGTTGCCATATGGCTCCAGAAAAAGGAGGACAGATTGAGACATTCGGGTTTTACTTCCATTGAAAGCAATGGAAGTAAAACCCAGATGTCTCAGTCTATCGACAGACTGAGACATCTGGGTTTTACTTTCATTGGAAGTAAAACCCGGATGTCTCAATCCATCCTCCTTTTTCTGGTAACCCTAAAAATAATATCATCTTGGAAAAGTAGTGTGCAGAAATTTAAATTTTGTTAAGAAACTTTCCACCATTTTACAAAATCATTGCTCATTTATTAGCACCGGCCACGGTGGTAACAGTTCCGACGCTCACAGGAATTCTATGCGCGTCGGAGCTGTTACCATTGTGGCTGATGCTAAAAAATGTGCTATGGGTTTTTTTTTTAAAGAGGGGTGGTGGTTATTATTCAAAATGAATGAATCAAGAGACAATGAGGCACAGAATTTATTTCATGTTGTCAAGTCAACATGTGGAAATTCAGATGTAGATGAGAACCGCTGCTCAACTGCAGCTGATCTTGCAACTTCTTTCAATGAGAAAGTCTGATTAATTAGAA
Organism: Geotrypetes seraphini; assembly: GCF_902459505.1. Lineage (NCBI taxonomy): Eukaryota > Metazoa > Chordata > Amphibia > Gymnophiona > Dermophiidae > Geotrypetes > Geotrypetes seraphini. The sequence continues at coordinate 172,122,397 of NC_047086.1, read as the reverse complement.
ATATATTAAGGGTTCCTTTTACAAAGGTGCGTTAGGGCCTTAACGCGCGGAATAGCGAGTGCTAATCCGGTGCGTGTGCTAAAAACGCTAGCGCACCTTTGTAAAAGGAGCCCTAAGTCACTCCAAGGTAGTTGAGACAGAAGATTTAATACAACAGACGACATTCACTATTGAAGAAATTGTAGACTGTAGAGCCTATGTGATAGTAAACTTTATTCACTACACATGCCCAAGGAGCTGCTTTAGGGACAGTTGATTAGCAGCCCAAGCTCTCTTTTGGTCTATCTTTTCTTCCCTTTGCAAGAGTAATAATTACCAGGAACTTGGCTGTGACTTGTTGCTATGGAGGGGCATTGTCAATATGAAGCCTCTACTTAGGGCCTCTTTTACTAGTTTGTAAGCTCTTTTGAGCAGGGACTGTCTCTGCTATGTTTTGATATACAGTACTACGTATGTCTAATAGTGCTATAGAAATGATAAATAGTAGCTGAAGCCAACATTGGACTCTATGCACATGCTCAGTTTTCACACATATGCATGCACTAAACATGGTGCACTAAGCGTTTTAGCGCGGATTTAGCATGTGCTGAATAAATGCATGCAATAACCACTAACACATCCATAGACTAACATGCACGCATTAGCGTTTAGCACGTGTTTAGCGTGCGATAATATTTACAGCGTGCTAGAAAGAATAGCACACCTTTGTGAAAGAGGGGGTCAATGTATGTCTTTTTATTTTGTGATTTTATTCTGCATGGAAACTTTTCACTTTGCAATTTTATTGTGCATGGAAACTTGTAAGCTGCCTTAGATGAAGGCTGATAAAAATGTTTTAAATAAATCAATCTGATTTTGCAGTGGTGGGGTGCCCCTCCCCCGCCATCTTCTCCATCCCCACCCCCATCCGCTCCTTCCCCGCCTCCTGCTGCCGTGCATGCAAGCTTGCGCCCATGCCCCTTCCCTTCCCCTGTACCTCTTTAACATTCGAGGCACGAGCAGCAACCCCCAACCTGCTGTTCACACCGGTGTCGGCTCTCCCTCTGACGTTATTTCCTAGGGGCGGGACCAGGAAGTGACATCAGAGCAAGAACCAACGCTGGCGCAAGAAGCAGTTAGGGTTGCTGCTTGTGCCCAGAACGTGAAATAGGTACGGGAGAAGCGAAAGGGTGTGGGTGTGTGCAGTAGTGGCCGGGCGGGGAAGGAGGAGGGGAGGCGGAGAGTAGATGTGGTGCTGGCGCCCCTATGAAGATGGCGCCCGGGGCGGACCGCTCTCCCACTTCCCACCCCTCTTACATTGCGATTTTGGATGTTTTGGGACATCTGATCATATGGTCAGTTAGGGCAACTTTTGGCACTTATTCGCTGTTAATACTAACTAGTCTATTTCCAAATGTCCAAATTGTGCCCTGGACATTTTCTACAATGTTCCATTATTGCAGGAAACCATCCAAATCGTATGCCCAACCTAGTCCCTTCCAAACCATGTTGTGAACATACCCCCTTGAGATTTAGGGCTCCTTTTATGAAGGTGTGCTAGCGTTTTTAGCGCACACACCGGATTAGTGCGCGCTAGCCAAAAATCTGCTGCCTGCTCAAAAGGAGGTGGTACCGGCTAGCACGTGCGGCAATTTAGCGTGCGCTATTCTGCGTGTTAAGGCCCTAGCGCACCTTCGTAAAAGGAGCACTTAGACTCACTGCGGAAAAACTGCATAGAAAAGCGTCTAAAATATATTTTTTGAAAATAGTGATTTGAACGTTTTAGCAAGAAAAACATCCAAATGCCACTTTATGCCATTTTGGGGGCATTTTCTTTTCTGACAATGAGTGCCATAGTCACCTCTCACGAGACCTTCCTTTCTCTGCTCCCTTCCTGTGATTCTATGGAACAAAAAGTTCATACACTGATTGATATAAATGAAAATAGAAACATGATGGCAGATAAAGGCCAAATGGCCCATCCAGTTTGCCCATCCTCAGCATCCACTATTTCCTCCTCTCCTAAGAGATCCACGTGGCTTGCTACACATGCAATAATTGTGAAATCAGTATACAAATGACATGACCTAACACTGAATATCCGTGTCTAACTTAGCTAGTGAATGTGTTAAGCTTTTTTTAAAAAAAATTCCTACCACTGGTTGAATCTTGACCAGCACACATTCCCAGCCCCTGGCACTAGCCCTGTAGGCGCTGGCAAAGGTAGGTGTTACCTGTGTATGTTACAGGCCAGCTATGTGTGGGAGGAGTTCCAATTTTACAAATATAAATATGTGGAAACAGTGGCATAGAGAGGGTAGGAGGCGCTCAGTGCGGTGGCGTCCCCGCGCACCCTCCTCTCTGCCTCCCCCACTCCTTCCATGCCAATCTTCCCATGCTCTCCTCTCTGCTCTTTCCGCTCCTTTCACGTCATCCCCCCTCCTATCGCACCACACTCGCGCTCTCTCTTCCCCACCCTGTACCTCTTTAAATCTTTGCCAGCGTGAGCAGCTTCTCCAGCCTGCTGCTTGCGCTGGCTTTCCCTCTGACATCACTTCCTGGGCCCACAACCCAGAAGTGATTTCAGAGGGAACCAGGTGGGCGCGAAGCGCAGGCTAGAGCAGTTGCTGGCGCTGGCAAAGATTTTAAAGAGGTATGAGGGGATGGGGAAGGGAGGGCACACGCGTGGTGTGGGGGAGTGGAGAGGTGCCAGCGCCCCCACCAAGACGGCGCCCAGGGCAGTCTGCTTCCATTCCCCTTTACTATGCTACTGTGTGGAAAATACTGTACATTGTAATTCGCAGCATTTCTTTTAAGTTTCTACTTACTATAATTTCACTGACTATTCTACATATTGGATTGTCCAGCTCTCTTCAATGTAAACCGCCTAGAAGTCGCAAGATTATGGCGTTATAGAAGAATAAAGTTATTATTATTATTATTAGAGAAAGCACCATTACTTACACATATAGATTTGCAAAATAGCAAGCTACATCTATTTTGTGATGGCACATATGCAGCATTCATTTGAAGCTTGCATGTGTAGCACCTGTGATGATAGAGTTGTTTAACCCCCACCTGCAGTCAGATCCCTCCTAATCAGATCCTAATTAGATTCTTCCCCTGTATTAACATGGGACTCCCTGGTACAGACCCTCTTGGAGTTAATCTTTTCCCCAAAACAGACCTCCCTCCCACAATCCTCTCTTGAATTATACCCAATGTCAGGTCTTTCCCAGCTCTCCCGCCTACACGTTGTTCAGTAGTGTCTGTTTGGGCAGGAGCCTTACCTCAATAAGCACCAACATTCGTAAGGCAGCACAGCGATCATCTTTAAAATTAATATGCGGGGTTTGAATCGTCCTGGTGGCACTGTGGCAGGGAACAGAATGACTGCATAAATATCATATAAAGGTGTTGTTACTTGATTAAGATGGAATGCAAATGGCAGTGCAAACAAAATTGAGAGAAATAGTTTTTCCTCCAGTATCTGATCTGCTTAAGCTTGAGTTCTTAAAGCTGAATTTAATTTCCTTCCATTAGGAGAGAGTTGTTATTGTTTTTTTAAGGGGAAGACAGAGTGCAGGAGTGATAGTAAATGTTAGAAACTTGAGTTGGAAAGCAATGAAATGACATATTCTCTGGGCCGGACTCCAAGGAAATAGTTTGTGTTAATGGGCTCTGTAATGTTCTACAGAGTCAAACCAGCTCCTTCCCTCCATCAAGCAGATCCTGGGAATGGGACAATACAAACTTTTACTGCACACTGGTTGTAATCTCACTGTATTAAATTGTCTCAACAGACACGTAAAGGAATTGGAAAAAATACAGTCGGAGTGAGAATGGGAATAAGACTGCAGTGGGAGGAATCCAAAAGAGAAGATAACAAAATCTTGAAGTATTTGAGTTCAGGGGAGTAATATGTTAAAGAAAGAAGTTGCCTGAACATTGTTTCTAACACAGTGGTCTAACAGGGCCATACAGAAGGCAATTCTATAAATGAGTGCCCCAATAGCACCAGTGAGAGCTTATTCTATGACAGAATCTGGGTGCCTAGATTCCATTATAGAATCTAATATAATAAAATGCTAGGCCACACATGTGCACTCAAAAGTCGTGTTCCCTGATCCGTCGCAACGGCACGAGTGCGCATGCGCGCCAGACAAGCTTCCCTGCTCTCCACCTCACAATACGGAAGTTTCTTTACACGCTGACGATCGCCTCCACAAGCCTGCTCCCAGCCAGCCGACGATTGCCTCCACAAGCCGGGACTGGGGTACAAAGAGCGCTTTCTCCCCCCCCCCCGGGACGAACCGAAAAACTGACCCCGCCGCCCTCCCAGCCAGCCGACGATCGCCTCCACAAGCCGGGACTGGGGTACAAAGAGCGCCTCCTCCCCCCCCCCGGGACAAACCAAAAAACTGACCCCGCCGCCCGGGACCCGAGTCCTTTGCCACCCCATCCTTTGCCACCCCATCCTTCCCTTCCCTTCCCGCGGACCCGACTAAAAACATTGCGATTCCAGCGTGTGCAGCAGTCTTCACATGCTGCTTCGGGCCCTTCTACTGCCCTGATTTGCTCTGCCGCGTCTCTGATGATGTCATCAGGGACATGCCAGAGTAAATCAGGGCAGTAGAAGGCCCGAAGCAGTGTGTGAAGACTGCTACACATGCTGCTGGAATGACCAGCTTTGTAGTCAGGACCGCGGGAAGGGAAAGGGGGTAGAGGAAACGCTAATGCTGCTGCACAGGGCACCCATTAATTTAACGGCCTTGCTTTCGGGAGGGAGTAGGGAGTCAAAAGAGGGCCACGGAGAGACAGTCAGCAATGGAACAACAGATAAATACAGGTAGGCAGGGGGCCAGGGAGAAAGACAGAGAGACATACAGAAAGAAAGACAGGGGGCCAGGGAGACAGATAGAATAAACACAGACAGCAGAGAAAGAGAGAAAGAAACCTCCCCCTCCCCAGACAAACACTAGCCAAAGATAGAGAGAGAGAAAGAATGACAGACAGGGGGCCAGAGAGACAGACAGAAAAAAAGACAGACAGACATCTATTCTAGCACCCGTTAATTTAACGGGCTTAAAGACTAGTATTATCATAATCTGGCATCAGTATTCCTACATCTAAGAACATAGGAATAGTCATACTGGTTCAGACCAATAGTCCATCTAGTCCAGTATCCTATTTCCAAAAGCAGACAATACAGGTCACAAGTACCTGGCAGAATCCCAAATAATAGCAACATTCAATGTTACCGATCTAGGGCAAGCAGTGCTTTCCTCATGTCTCAATAGCGATTCATAGTCTAAAGCGCGCGAGGACAAAGGTGCGCCGACAACCGAGCACGGACAACTGAGCGCAGGACTTCATTGCGCTGAAGAAAAACCGTATTTTAAAGGGCTCTGACGGGGGGAGTGTTGGTGGGGAACCCCCCCCACTTTACTTAATAGAGATTGCGCTGACGTTGGGGGGGTTGGGGGGTTGTAACCCCCCTCATTATACTGGAAACTTAACTTTTCAGTATAATGTGGGGGTTACACCCCCCACACCCCCCAACATGGCAGCACAATCCCTATTAAGTAGAGTGGGGGGAGTTCCCCCCACACCCCCCCGTCAGAGCCCTTTAAAATACGGGTTTTCTTCGGCGCGATTAAGCCCTGCGCTCAGTTGTCGGCGCACCTTTGTCCTCACGCGCTTTTGATCCGTCACCCTCAATAGCAGACTATGAACTTTTCCTCCAGGAACTTGTCCAAACCTTTTTTTAAACCCATCTATGTTAACTGCTGTTACCACATTCTCTGGTAATGAGTTACAGAGCTTAACTATTCTTTGAGTGAAAAAAATATTTTCTCCTATTTATTGCAAAAGCATTTCCATGTAGTTTCAATGAGTGTCCTCTGGTTTTTGTACTTTTTGAATGTGTAAAATATCAGATCATTTGTACCTGTTCTGCACCATTGATCCAGTGGTGTGTTGAGGGGGGGGGATGTCCAAGTTGGTGGCACCATGGCCTCTTTTCTGACCCCTGCTGTGTGAATGCCTTCCCTTCCCCTGTACCTTTTTAACTCTTTGCCAGCGTGAGCAGCATCTCCAACCTGCTACCCTTGCCAGCCTCAGCTCTCCCTCTGACATCACTTCCTGTTCCTATGACCTGTTCCTATGATTTCAGGGGGAGAGCTGAGGCAGTGTGAGCAGCAGATTGGAGATGCTGCTTGTGCCAGTGAGGAGTTGACGAGGTATGGAGCGGAGGGGTGCTGGAGGCCCCATGGGAATGCTGCCTGGGATAGTCTGTCCCCTTGTCTCCTTGCTATGCCTACTACCTTATTTATTTATTCAGTTTTCTATACTGTTCTCCCAGGGGAGCTCAGAATGGTTTACATGAATTTATTCAGGTACTCAAACATTTTTCCCTGTCTGTCCTGGCAGGCTCACAATCTTTCTTTTTTTTTTAATTTCTTTATTGATATTTTGAACTTGACAATGTATACATTTGAAAAAAAAAAAAAAAAAAAAACTATTTGAAAATACACTATTAACATCAGAAATATTACAATAAAAATTTTAAATCCCTTCTTAACCTATAACAGTAATGATATTATATTATACTCATCAATATTATAGAATATTATGAAATTTATACCTCTAAATAAATAATACACCCCCCTCACCCTGGATGTGCAAAGGAATCTAACATAAAGAAAAAGGAATCACTTTAATTATAATGTGACAAAATTAGTTAATGGACCCCAAATCCCCTTAAAGGATTTAACAAACCTTAAACGCTCTGCCATAATCTTTTCATATTTATATGTTGCACATACAGTTGCCCACCAAAAACTAAAATTAATCCTATCATGATTTTTCCAATTAGATGTGATCATTTGAACCCCTATTCCTGATAAGATCATGAAAAGGCGACTATTATTTCTATCCAAAGTGGGTTTATCATGCAGAATCGTTCCAAAAATTATTGCTTCATATGTCAAAAGAATAGAGGATTGAAGAATATTATTAATTTGCCCCCAAATCGACTTCCAAAAGCCAAGTATCAATGGACAAAAAAATAAAAGATGATCCAAAGTCCCAATATCAATATGACAATGCCAACATCTATTAGATTTAGAACTATCTACTTTATTCAACCGAACTGGAGTCCAAAAAATTATATGTAATAAAAACAACCATGTTTGTCTCATAGATGCTGACATTGTACATCTTAATCTCCAAGTCCAGATTCGTGGCCAACGAGAAACAGAAATATGCTGTTTTAACTCAATACTCCAAATATCTCTAAGACTATTTTTTGGTTTTTTATTTAAAAATCCAGAAATCAATTTATACCACTGGGCAGCCTGATGTCCTATTAAATCTGTTTGGTAGCAAAGGATTTGCAAGCTAAAATAAGTTTTCAAATTTTTCCATTCAGGGAACCCCATCTGAATAGCCTGCTTCAACTGCAAGCACCTATATTGTTAAGTGTTTGAAATACCAAATGAATGCTGCAGTTGTGAAAACTCAAGCAGATTACCATTAGAAATAAGATCATCTAATGTCCTAATATTTGCCTGCATCCAATTCTTCCAAGCGATTCCAGCACCGCCTATTTGAATCTTGGAGTTTAACCATAAGGACTGTAAAGTAGATTTCATTATTGGTACCTCTGTTAATTTATCAATAAATTTAATAGTTTTCCAAGTATCCAATAAAATTATATTGTCCTTAGCATATTTATGAAATCTGATACTTAATACATGTGGAAGTCTCATAGGGGACACCAAATACCGTTCCAAATATAACCAATCTGGTTGATGATCAATAAGCTCAGGGAGGATCCAATACATACCTTGACGCAATATATAGGCTTGATGGTACCTATAAAAGTTTGGAAAATTTACCCCACCCTCCACAATTGATTTTTGCAACGATACTAAAGCAATTCTTGGTTTTTTCCCAAGCCAAACAAATTTTGTCAAAATATTATTTAATTTTTTGTAAAAGGACTCTTGAAAATAAACTGGTAACATACTCATTTGGTAACAAACTATAGGCAAAATCATCATCTTTACTGTTTGCACTCTCCCCCACCAAGAAATATGCAAAGGATTCCATTGCTCACACAATTCTGTAACTTTTAGTAATAAGGATTTTTCATTTACCTTCATTGTTTCTTCCAATGTACTTTTTATCCAAATTCCTAAATATTTTATTCCATCTTTCTTCCAACTAAACTGAAACGAATCAAATAAGCCTTTTATACAATGTACATTTAGTGGAAGAATTTCTGATTTATTCCAATTTATTTTATAACCTGAAAATTTTCCAAATTTATCAATCAAATCCAATAAATGTGGAATGGTTGACTCCGGATTTCTCAAATGAATCAAAATATCATCTGCATAAGCAGAAATTTTATATTCCCGACCTGCATAAGGAATACCTTCTATCTCCTTTGATTGTTGAATAGCTAAAAGTAGAGGTTCCAAAACAATATCAAATAACAAAGGAGATAATGGACAACCCTGTCTAACTCCCCTTTCTAAAAAGAACCTTTATGAAAAAGTATTATTTATATATAATCTAGCAGATGGGGAGCTATACAGGGATTGAATCATTTGTATAAATCGAGAACCAATACCAAACCAATCCATTGCTTGATACATAAAAGTCCATTCTACCCGATCAAATGCTTTCTCTGCATCTAAAGAAACAGAGAAAGCCGGATCTTTCATATCCTTTGTTAAATGTAAAATATGAAAAGCTAATCTGGTGTTATTTGAAGAATGTCTTTGAGCAACAAAACCTGTTTGATGCATACCAATAATATAAGGGAGAGCCTTATTCAAACGCAAAGCCAATATTTTAGCTAACAATTTCCCATCAACATGAATCAAAGAAATAGGCCTATAGTTTGAAACCAACATGGGATCTCTGTTTGGCTTAGGCAAAACTATTGTTAAAGCTTCTGCCATAGTACCTGAAATACAACCTTTATTTAGTTGAAACTGATATAATTTGAAAAGATGGGGTAACAAAATAGTTTGAAAAGAGTTAAAAAATTCTACCGTATATCCATCACTTCCTGGAGCGGATCCAACTCTAAGGGACTTTAAAGCCCTCTGAATTTCTTTTTGTGTTATAGGTGCTTCGAGATTTTCTTTCATATGATCAGGAACTTTAGGCCCATTAATCAACTTTAAAAATTCAAAACCATCTTTCTCTTTATTAAAATAATGCTCAGAAGAATACAAGCTTTCATAAAATTTCAAAAATTGTTGTAAAATATTTTTAATTTGAGAATGAATTATTCCATTATCATCTGAAATAGCCATTATATTAGCTTTCCTTTTTTTTGCTTTTAAATAGTTAGCTAGTAATCTTCCCGCCTTATTTGAGGTTCCATAATACAATGCCTTATAGGACACAAACTCCTTTCTAGCCAATTGTGATGATATCTCATTGTATCTAAATTTTACTTTTAGCAAATTCTGATAAATACTTTGTTCCCATTTTTCCTTTAATTTAATTTCCAATTCTCTAATATTTTGTTCTAAAATTAAAAAATCTTTATTTAGTTGTTTTCTAACATATGCTGAGTACGAAATTATGTGTCCTCTTAAGGTAGCTTTAAAGGCATCCCATAAAATTTCCTGAGACATTTCTTCTGATTCATTAAACTGAAAAAATTCACTTATTTTTAACTTAAATTTTTCTATAAAATTGGAATCTGCTAGCAATGTATTATTAAACCTCCAAACAGGTCTATTATTTTCTTGTTCATCTATCTCAAAATCAATCCAAATACCCCCATGATCTGAAAGTATAATTGAATCTATATTCGCCTTCTTAACCTTCTGTACTAAATTATCTGAAACGAAAAAAATAATCAATTCTAGAAAATGATTTGTGAACATGGGAATAAAATGAAAATTCCTGATCATTGAAATGAAAAATCCTCCAAATATCTTTTAAACCACAAGAATTTATCAAATTATCTAATCCTAAAGATTTTAAAATTGTACTAGGCTTTTTATCTAAAATAGGGTCCATTACTGCATTAAAGTCCCCTGCCAAAATTAAATTGGAGGAAGATGATGGTAAAATTATTTGTTGAAGGTTTTTAAAAAACTCAGATTGTTTCAAATTAGGTGCATAGATATTGAACAGTATCAAGGTATCTTTCCCTGAGCTCATTTTTACTTGGACCCATCTTCCGAAAGGATCCATAGATAACATAGTAAAAGTAGCCATACATTTTTTATGTATCAAGATAGCCACACCAGCTTTTTTGCCTACAGCAGGGGCAAAAAAACACTGTTTAACCCAACCCCCTTCCAGCTTACTTTTGATTCTAATGCAGATAAATGAGTTTCTTGCAGGAAATAAATATCTGCCCCCTGTCTTTTAAGAAAAGATAAGGCTTTCTTTTTCTTTATAGGGTGATTGAGTCCATTAACATTCAACGAATACATTTTAAAATACATTTATATTTATATTTATTTTAAGGAACCAAAGAAAATGACCTGAAAAGATTTTAATTCTTATATATAAATTATCCCAATTACACATCCAATTACCCTCCCTTAAAACCTCTATATACCCTCCCACACCCATCCCCTATAACAAATATAAGTGAATGACAGCACACATAAAGACCAGGAAATCGAAAGAAATCCCCAACCAACAAACTATCAATTCATACTATAATAAAATCTTACAATAATGAATTAAATTAAAATCATTACTTAAAATTACCATAAAATGAAATCTTGAAAATAATAAATTATATTATATAACTAATATCATTTTTCATTATAGACATTAAAACTTATTATATAAAATTTCCAACTTATCCAAACAAAATAAAAATCACAAAAATTAATAAATACCAAATATAAAAAACTAAATGAATAAATAAATTAATGTTTATGATTAATAGATACCCAATAAAATATTAAAATAATAAATATTGAAATATGAAATGTTAAAATTAATATATTAAATTATATAATTTATATTATCTAAAATTAGAGACAGTAGAAATTATTATATAAAATTATCATCCTATTCAACCAAAACATGTAACAAATTTAGAAAAATTAATAAATATTAAAAATGAAGACTAAATGATTAAATAAAATGATTATTACTAGATATCCAGAATATAAATGAACATTAAAATAATAAAAATTCCAAATCTTCCCAACCTTTAAAATTCATATCCATTCATTCCCTCATTATAAATTTTATAATAAAATAAAAACCTAAAATCAGCAAACAAAGAACATATAAGAATAAATATATATCTTTCTAATGTACCCGGGGCAATGAGGGAATTGGGTGATTTGCCTAGGGTTACAAGGAGCAGTGTGGGTTTGAGCCCACAGTTTCTGGGTACTGAGGCTGTAGCTTTGACCACTGCACCACTGCTCCGCCCCCCTCCCGACACAGGAAAGCAGCCTTGACACAAAAATCTTCATCGGAGGTGCCTGCCTCCATTTTTCAGCCCCTGCATCGAGAGAGGAGCGTGGGAGCCCTGCTCCGCCCCCCTCCCGACACAGGAAAGCAGCCTTGACACAAAAATCTTCATCGGAGGTGCCTGCCTCCATTTTTCAGCCCCTGCATCGAGAGAGGAGCGTGGGAGCCCTGCTCCGCCCCCCTCCCGACACAGGAAAGCAGCCTTGACACAAAAATCTTCATCGGAGGTGCCTGCCTCCATTTTTCAGCCCCTGCATCGAGAGAGGAGCGTGGGAGCCCTGCTCCGCCCCCCTCCCGACACAGGAAAGCAGCCTTGACACAAAAATCTTCATCGGAGGTGCCTGCCTCCATTTTTCAGCCCCTGCATCGAGAGAGGAGCGTGGGAGCCCTGCTCCGCCCCCCTCCCGACACAGGAAAGCAGCCTTGACACAAAAATCTTCATCGGAGGTGCCTGCCTCCATTTTTTCAGCCCCTGCATCGAGAGAGGAGCGTGCGAGCCCTGCTCCGCCCCCCTCCCGACACAGGAAAGCAGCCTTGACACAAAAATCTTCATCGGAGGTGCCTGCCTCCATTTTTCAGCCCCTGCATCGAGAGAGGAGCGTGGGAGCCCTGCTCCGCCCCCCTCCCGACACAGGAAAGCAGCCTTGACACAAAAATCTTCATCGGAGGTGCCTGCCTCCATTTTTCAGCCCCTGCATCGAGAGAGGAGCGTGGGAGCCCTGCTCCGCCCCCCTCCCGACACAGGAAAGCAGCCTTGACACAAAAATCTTCATCGGAGGTGCCTGCCTCCATTTTTCAGCCCCTGCATCGAGAGAGGAGCGTGGGAGCCCTGCTCCGCCCCCCTCCCGACACAGGAAAGCAGCCTTGACACAAAAATCTTCATCGGAGGTGCCTGCCTCCATTTTTCAGCCCCTGCATCGAGAGAGGAGCGTGGGAGCCCTGCTCCGCCCCCCTCCCGACACAGGAAAGCAGCCTTGACACAAAAATCTTCATCGGAGGTGCCTGCCTCCATTTTTCAGCCCCTGCATCGAGAGAGGAGCGTGGGAGCCCTGCTCCGCCCCCCTCCCGACACAGGAAAGCAGCCTTGACACAAAAATCTTCATCGGAGGTGCCTGCCTCCATTTTTCAGCCCCTGCATCGAGAGAGGAGCGTGGGAGCCCTGCTCCGCCCCCCTCCCGACACAGGAAAGCAGCCTTGACACAAAAATCTTAATCGGAGGTGCCTGCCTCCATTTTTCAGCCCCTGCATCGAGAGAGGAGCGTGGGAGCCCTGCTCCGCCCCCCTCCCGACACAGGAAAGCAGCCTTGACACAAAAATCTTCATCGGAGGTGCCTGCCTCCATTTTTCAGCCCCTGCATCGAGAGAGGAGCGTGGGAGCCCTGCTCCGCCCCCCTCCCGACACAGGAAAGCAGCCTTGACACAAAAATCTTCATCGGAGGTGCCTGCCTCCATTTTTCAGCCCCTGCATCGAGAGAGGAGCGTGGGAGCCCTGCTCCGCCCCCCTCCCGACACAGGAAAGCAGCCTTGACACAAAAATCTTCATCGGAGGTGCCTGCCTCCATTTTTCAGCCCCTGCATCGAGAGAGGAGCGTGGGAGCCCTGCTCCGCCCCCCTCCCGACACAGGAAAGCAGCCTTGACACAAAAATCTTCATCGGAGGTGCCTGCCTCCATTTTTCAGCCCCTGCATCGAGAGAGGAGCGTGGGAGCCCTGCTCCGCCCCCCTCCCGACACAGGAAAGCAGCCTTGACACAAAAATCTTCATCGGAGGTGCCTGCCTCCATTTTTCAGCCCCTGCATCGAGAGAGGAGCGTGGGAGCCCTGCTCCGCCCCCCTCCCGACACAGGAAAGCAGCCTTGACACAAAAATCTTCATCGGAGGTGCCTGCCTCCATTTTTCAGCCCCTGCATCGAGAGAGGAGCGTGGGAGCCCTGCTCCGCCCCCCTCCCGACACAGGAAAGCAGCCTTGACACAAAAATCTTCATCGGAGGTGCCTGCCTCCATTTTTCAGCCCCTGCATCGAGAGAGGAGCGTGGGAGCCCTGCTCCGCCCCCCTCCCGACACAGGAAAGCAGCCTTGACACAAAAATCTTCATCGGAGGTGCCTGCCTCCATTTTTCAGCCCCTGCATCGAGAGAGGAGCGTGGGAGCCCTGCTCCGCCCCCCTCCCGACACAGGAAAGCAGCCTTGACACAAAAATCTTCATCGGAGGTGCCTGCCTCCATTTTTCAGCCCCTGCATCGAGAGAGGAGCGTGGGAGCCCTGCTCCGCCCCCCTCCCGACACAGGAAAGCAGCCTTGACACAAAAATCTTCATCGGAGGTGCCTGCCTCCATTTTTCAGCCCCTGCATCGAGAGAGGAGCGTGGGAGCCCTGCTCCGCCCCCCTCTCGACACAGGAAAGCAGCCTTGACACAAAAATCTTCATCGGAGGTGCCTGCCTCCATTTTTCAGCCCCTGCATCGAGAGAGGAGCGTGGGAGCCCTGCTCCGCCCCCCTCCCGACACAGGAAAGCAGCCTTGACACAAAAATCTTCATCGGAGGTGCCTGCCTCCATTTTTCAGCCCCTGCATCGAGAGAGGAGCGTGGGAGCCCTGCTCCGCCCCCCTCCCGACACAGGAAAGCAGCCTTGACACAAAAATCTTCATCGGAGGTGCCTGCCTCCATTTTTCAGCCCCTGCATCGAGAGAGGAGCGTGGGAGCCCTGCTCCGCCCCCCTCCCGACACAGGAAAGCAGCCTTGACACAAAAATCTTCATCGGAGGTGCCTGCCTCCATTTTTCAGCCCCTGCATCGAGAGAGGAGCGTGGGAGCCCTGCTCCGCCCCCCTCCCGACACAGGAAAGCAGCCTTGACACAAAAATCTTCATCGGAGGTGCCTGCCTCCATTTTTCAGCCCCTGCATCGAGAGAGGAGCGTGGGAGCCCTGCTCCGCCCCCCTCCCGACACAGGAAAGCAGCCTTGACACAAAAAACTTCATCGAAGGTACCTGCCTCCATTTTTCAGCCCCTGCATCGAGAGAGGAGCGTGGGAGCCCTGCTCCGCCCCCCTCCCGACACAGGAGAGCAGCCTTAACACAGAAAACTTCACCGGAGGTGCCTGCCTTCATTTTTCATCCCCTGCACCGAGAGAGGAGCGTGGGAGCCCTGCTCCGCCCCCCTCCTGACACTGGATAGCAGACCTCTATTGTTTGTTTAACTGCATGCTCTCTAACTAGCATTCAGCATACATGACCACACAACTACTATAACCAGTAACAGTATTTTACTCAATCCTCTTTAACTTAACTGATTGCTCTCTGACTCCTTCCTTTTCTATCCCCCAGCTTTCTCTCCTCCACTTGCTCCTCCAGCTGACCAATAATAACACTTCAACTCCAAGCTCCAGATCTAATTCTATAAAAACTGACTCACACCAAACTCTAACTCACCAATAGAACCAAACCGAGTTTCCCCTGACAGAGAGTTTCCCCTGAATCCCTCCTTCCTAACGCCCAATCTCCCCTCCTGCCATGCCACCAACTATCCAGGCCACCACCTTCCCCGCCCCTCCTCCCACCACTTTACAAACCACCCTCCCGCCCATCCCCACCCCCACCATTCCCACTACACTTCTTACAACACTATACTTTACCATCCCCATTATTACAGGCCAAGGCAGATATGGTGATATCTCCCCCCAACCTAAAAAAAAAGCCGTTCCAGAAACCCTGCCAACCTCATCCCCATTCTTCCCTCGCCACAAACCCCCTCTCACAACACACTCAAATTGGCACTCATCAATGCAAGATCAGTCAACAACAAATCCTTCCTCCTACATGACCTCATCTGCGACAAGACTTGGGACGCCCTCATGATCACCGAAACCTGGCTCCAAGACAACGAGGGGATAACACTAGGCGAACTATGTCCCCCAGGCTACCAGGCTCTAACCTGCTCACGTACCACTGGAAAAGGAGGTGGAGTGACTTCCATTATCAAAACCTCCGCCACACCAAAACTAATAAACTCCATCAACATTCCCTCCCTAGAAGCTATTGCGTTCACTTTAGGCCAAAAACAAAAAACCGCCCTCATACTCCTCTACAGAACCCCCAACTCCCCAGCAGACACCCTAGAAACCCTCCTCGAATTCATCACTGAACTAACCATCTCACACAAACACATGACAATCCTAGGAGATTTCAATTTCCCAGACTACCCCAACACCTCAGGACAAATAGACAACTTCCTCTCCTCCCTCTCCGACCTAGGATTCCACCAAACTATAACCACCCCCACTCACTCAGCAGGCAACATCTTAGACTTGCTTTTCACCCTCAAAGACCCAACGACAAAACCCCTGCAAACCTACACCTCCACACCTGTGCCATGGTCAGACCACCACCTCATTGAATTCGAACTCCCACTCGGTACTACCCTAATCCCACGTAAAGATCCCACCCCCCCCACCCAACGTCAACTTCCTAATTCGGTCAACCCTCAAGATATGACCGCAGGTATTCGTACCCTAAACGAATCCTATACCCAACATCCCCTATCAATTGACCTGGCAGCCGCCACATGGCACTCTAACATCCAATCCCTCTATAATAACCTGGTCCAGACAAAAACAACCCAAACAATCACCAACAAAGCACCTGCTCCCTGGTACACTAATGACCTCCGATCCATAAAACGATCCCTGAGGAAAGCAGAAAGGATCTGGGCCAAACATCCGAACATTGAAACCAAATCCCACTGGAAAAACATATCCACCACATACAAAGCTGCCATTCTAGAAGCAAAAAAGACCTACTACTCTCATCTCCTACAACAAGCCCCTTCCAGATCAAAACAACTATTCACCCTCACCAACCATCTCTTCACCAACGCCCAAAGGAATAATCAAATCAACCAAACAGAACTCAATAGCGAAACTCTCTCGGACTTCTTCCAGTCCAAAATACAAAACATCCGAGCTAACCTCGACCTCAACACCAAGCCCACTCCCACTCAGCTCCAACCAACTCCATACACCCCCCCTTCCGCCTCTCTCTCCCAATTTCACCTAGCCACTCATGCGGAGGTCCTCGAAACCTTGAGAGAACTTAAACCCTCCAACACCATCCTCGACCCCTGCCCATCCAGCCTCCTGCTGGCTGCCGGAGACGCCATGGCAGAATCCATCCTCCCCATCATTAACACCTCTCTAACTACTGGAACTGTCCCCCTCAGCTGGAAATCAGCTATTATCAAGCCCACTCTCAAAAAACCCTCCCTTGATCCTAATGAACCTGGCAACTATCGCCCAGTCTCCAACCTCCCAATTGTCTCCAAACTCCTTGAACGAATCGTACTCCATCGCCTACACCCTTTCATCGAAGAACAAGCTGCCCTATCCCCAGTCCAATCCGGCTTCCGCAAGGGCCACAGCACAGAATCAGCTCTCATTGATATCATTGACGACAGCTGGTCAATACTGGACAAAGGCAACGACGCCCTACTAGTCCTACTTGACCTTAGCGCTGCCTTCGACACAGTTGACCATCACCTACTCACATCTAGGCTCCACGACCTCGGAATCAAAGACACAGCCCTCCAATGGATCACCTCCTTCCTTCACCAAAGGACCCAAACAGTCCTACTAGGTACAAATAAATCTAACCCTAAGCCTATCAAATATGGCGTTCCTCAAGGCGCCCTTCTATCCCCCCTCCTATTCAACCTCTACATCAAACCCGTCATCGACATAGCACAAAAATATAAAATCAAAATCCACTCTTATGCAGATGACATCCAGCTGCTCCTCCCCTTAGGCGAAAACCGGCCATCCCAAATTGCTAACCTCGAACTCTGCCTCACTGACATGAAAACTTGGATGTCAAACAACAAGCTTCAACTAAACGCCTCCAAAACCGAACTCCTATGGATCAGAAACAAAAACACCAAATACCTACGACCTACACTAACATGGGATTCCACTCGACTAACGGCAGCAGATCAAGTTCGCAGCCTAGGAGTAACCCTAGACGGACACCTATCCTTATCCAACCACATATCCCAAGTAGTCTCCACCTCCTTCTACTACCTTCGCCAACTGAAAAAGATCAAACCCTACATCTCCAAACCAGACCTCGCCCAACTCCTATACGCATATGTCCTCTCCAGAATGGATTATTGTAACGCGCTATTTAACGGACTAACCAAAAATAATATCAAACGCCTCCAACGGGTCCAAAATGCAGCCATCCGCCTCCTACACAACCTCAACTACCGCGATTCCATCTCCCCGGCACTCCATGCTGAACACTGGCTCCCAATTAGCCAACGCTGTATTTTCAAAGCCCTAGCAATTGCCCACAAGAGAATCTACTCCACCACTCCCTCCTATATAAAATCCAAGCTTCCCATCTACAACCCCACTCGCACCCTCCGCTCAAAGTCAGAGACACGCCTATGCGTCCCCCCCGGAAGATCCCTGCTCACAGAAACTGCCCACAAACGATCCTACAGCCACTTCATTCCTCACCTCTGGAACCAACTTCCCCCCCAACTTAGACAACAGAACTCATTATTAGCATTCCGTAAATCAGTAAAGACCCTCCTCTTCAATTAAAGCTCCCCTCTATCTCTCCCCCCCATAAGCCCCACCCTCCACTCCCCTATCTCCTTCCCGAAATTCCAGTATTCCTCTCTTACTCTATCCACTTAAAAAAACAAAAAAAAAAAAAACAACATTGCACCCATACGCTTATAACTTTCCTTAAACTACTGTATTTCCCCCCTCTCTCTCTTTGCTCAATCCCCCTGTATTTAACTCTCTCCAAAAACTATAAATCCACCCACTAAACCTGTTGTACTACTTATATGTCTAATTTACTCCGCAGTGTGTATGTTCAATTGTAAACCGTTCTGAGCTATTGGGAGGACGGGATAAAAATCTAAATAAATAAAATAAATAAATAAATAATCATGTCCCCCATCAGCTATCTCTTTTCCAAGCTGCAAAGCCCTAATCTCTTTAGTCTTTTCTCAGAGGAAAGGACTTGTCAGGGCTAGCCACGAACAGCCTGTTTTGAGGCTGCCTCCTGCTGACCGTCTGTGCTTGGTTAAGCGAGGGAGGGAGTTCATGGCTCAGGATCACTGCCTGTTCTGCCACTTCAGGGCTTGAGGGTGGGAGGAAGGAAGGAAGGAAGGGAGGAGGGCTTTGCGGCTCAGGACCACTGCTGCTTTTTTTTTTGGGGGGGGGGGATTGAGAGTGTGTTAGACAAGGTTTCTAACACTCTCAATTAACCAGAAATACAGTTATTCGGTATCCACCAATCCCTGTGGGTGCCGGATCACTGAGATTCTACTGTATTTGCTGGTTTTCTCACCTTCACTTTCTGTCCTACATCCATTTTGACTGACTTAATAAATGTAGTTGGTTGATGAAAATGGCTCTTGGGAGTATTCTTGAAAAGCTTTTGAGCTTTTGATCTGGATCTTTAGGGTCAGAAGCTAAGTGATTTAATATTTAAATTGTTTGGAGTTGAAATCCCAGTATATATATAATATAGTACAAAGTATGAGTAATAGACTTAGAAGGACTAAGGGCTCCTTTTACAAAGGCGCGCTAGCGGTTTAACGCGCGTAATAGCGCACGCTACACCGCCGGACGTGCTAGCCGCTACCGCCTCCTCTTGAGCAGGTGGTAGTTTTGGGCCAGCGCGGGGGGTTAGTGCGTGATGAACAGTTGCACGCATTAACCCCGCTAGCGCGCCTTTGTAAAAGGAGCCCTACATGTTAAGAGCCAGTGATGAAAGGACACTTAGGGGCAAGTTCTGTAAAGGACGCCTAAAGATAGGTGTCCGCAATGTGGTTGTCCAGCAGCACTGTGTATGTGGTGCAGTGGTTAGAGCTACAGCCTCCGTACTTTGAGGTTGCGGGTTCAAATCCGTCACTGCTCCTTGTGACCCTGGGCAAGTCACATAATCCCCTTGAGCCCACCACGACAGAAGGGACTTATGATAAAGTAGCTGAATATAAAATTGGGCTGCCTTCTGCATGCCATTTTACTGCATACAATTTTAATAAAAAAAACAAAAAAACAGCATAAAATCACCATTCTAATAACATCATAATGTTAAAACACAATAATGTTATAGACGTGAAGATGTCTATGCAACGCCTAAAAGGCGATTCTGTAAAGCACACCTAACTATATAGATGCTCTTATATTCACTGAGTACCACTGAGCGTGATTCTCTATTGTGCATCTATGTTTAATAGACTCGCGCTCAGCGTTGTGCTGCTGGATGTCTAAACGACGTCTAACTTTTAGACGTCCTGTACAGAATTTTCCCCATAAAGCATACCACTATGAAAGTTCTTTGAGCTCTGCATAAGGGAACACATACACTCAAAAACACTATTATTTTGAGTGCATGTGTTCCCTTATGCATGTAAATACCAAAAGTATTTACCACCTAAGTATTATTCTGCAAATAGTTTCAAGTTTAATAAATTTTGATTTTACGCAATATCAAATATTTCAATGCGTATTACATAATTCTAATATACAATAAGAGCCAGGGATGACAAATACAAATGAGACAAAATTATACAGACTAATCATTATGTTCTATTGATACAAACTGGAACAAATAGGTAAAGGGTAGAAATACAATTTATACAATTTATAAAATAAAATAAAACAAACAAACAAAAAAGAACATTTAAGGTTTGCACACAAGGATAAGGTCATTTGAGAAAGAATATAAAAAAAACGAAAGTAGGGATAAAAACATGACTCTATACGTCAACTATCAGGGAAACGCCAGCAACAGTAGTGTTGTTCCTTTCAGTTGCTTTGGTTGATATTGCACTTTACCATGTCAAGCTTCATTCGTTAAGATCAGAAAATTGTATGTTATTTGACGTACGAAAAAGAGAAGAGGTAAAGTAAGTTAGTACTATAAAATCCTACTTTTCTGTTGCGGGCCCAATCTTATGGAACGAGATATCTGGAGTAATAAGATTCTGCAAAAATGTGTTATAATTTAGGAAATTACTTAAAACATTTCTTTGTTCAAGCTTTTGGTTGATGTTAAAATCTTCTTGATAGTCAAGTGATGGTGAAGACCTTGAAGAAGAGGTTAAGATCAAATTGGATAGAATAATTTTTATTGATTTTGCTTATTTTGATAGTTGTGTTTTGTTTTAGCATTACTGTACTCCCTCGAAATTCATGGGGGGTTCCGTTCCAGGAGCACCCGCAAATTAAAAACAAAACAAAACGCAAATACAGTTTAGGAGCAGATTGGAAGTGGGAGAAGGCTGCAGGGGTGGCGGTGGGTGCTAAAAAACAATATTTAGGCTGGCGGGAGGTGATGTTGGCTCAGAAGCAACATGTGGCTTCTATGGCTCTTAAGGGAGATCGGCATCTCCAAATGCCTGTTTACTTGGCACTGTTGCTCTCGTTCAACATTAAGTTACATACAGCAGCTGTTTCACCATCTGCTAATTGGGTTAATATTATATTGGGGGATCCTTTAATATTTTTTCCCATGGGCCCCCCTCCGTTGTTCTGCCTACGCCACTGCTTGCAGCCCATTGCCATATCTATGGACTGCATAGCAATTAATACACACTAAGCCCAACTTAGTAAAAAGAACCCTATGAACCCACAAGTAGCAGGCATAACCTTATATGGATTTTCAATGATCCTATTTAAACATCCATTTTGCTGAATGCCTCTCTTTAGACTCTAAAGCTCAGCTGAAATTATGCTCCAGAATGTAGGAACTCGTCTTTTCTTCAGCATGAGTCTCTAGCATTTATGCAGCACCAATAGCAATATAAGGTTTATAGACCTACTTCAGAGAAAAAAACCCATGGATGAAAAGAATAGCATTTGTTTCCCACCCTCCATGTGTTCCAGAACCCATATTCTACCTCAGATGTTAACACAGTGTCATGCTATTAGTGTAAAGTAATTCCTGTGTTGAACAGCTAACATGGCTTAGAAAATGTGAAACTAAATCCATAACTTGCATTGATGTGCATTGACCTGTGTTAAAAACGTTTCTGCACCTGTCTCAGATTTTAAATGACAGCGACTGGCAGTAATTGCAAGCCTCCGGGCCCTCGGATGAAAATGTCATGCAGGAAATAGGATTGGAGTGGTTCCTAGAGATTATCATGCCTCTCTCTCCTACTCCTGCAGCTACAAATATTAAAAGGTTAGATCACTTGTTCTGTGGTTAAAACAAAGCATTGAAAGTGTGAGTATGTACCATTTTTGGGGGGGAGGGGGAGCAATGTCCTATGGGTCAGAAGGCAGCTCAGAGACTGGACCTCAGAAGATTTGTTTGTAAGCAGAATGACAAATGTAATGAGAATAATAATCTTCTATATACCTGAATCTGTGCCTCTGTGCAGTGGAAGACTTCTTACATTCTGTATCCTTGGCTAAAGGACAGATCATAGTATTAAAAGATAAATGAATTCTTTCTCTGGATTATGGATGCAAGTAAGAGTGTATAACATACAAAATAATATGTGTACTGACATTCTCCAATTGTGATCATAGATTTGGAGAAAACAAGAAATAAGGTATGGGATACAGACAGCTGATTAATTCACTGTGGGGTCCTTTTATTAAGGTGCGCTAATCGATTTAGCGTGCTAAATGCTAAGATGCCCATAGGAATATAATGGATGTCTTAGCATTTAGCACACGCTAAATCGGTTAGCGCATCTTAATAAAAGGACCCCATTTTGAAAGCACTAAATATCATGCTTACTTTTAGACCAAGATGCATGCACTGTTTAAAAGAGGCATCAGTGTGGCCTTCCACTGCTCCTTTTTAGGCTTTCCAATCTTTGGGATCTCTAAACTCCCCCTCCTCCAACCCCTGCTGCCTGAGATCTTCTCTCTGGTCTTGTCTATGGACAACAACATTTTAAATCCTACCCCGTTGGGAGATGTAAAAATGTTGTACTGCCAGTAGATGGCAGCACCATAATTACATAAAAAGGGATATGTTACTGAATTAGGTAGCTGCTTTCTTCCTTCCCCCTTGAAGGACACAGGGGAAGGGGGTCAGGCTGTGTGTGTACCTCCTTGCTTCTCTTAGGAGGAAGTAGATGGGGAAAGGGTTAGATGACTGAAGAGAGGCTCCCTAGTCCTTCCTGGCAATAAATTGCTGAGGGAGAGAGCTTGGAGGAAATCCATTTACCAATCGACATGTCAAAAAGGAAGAAATTATAAACCCTGAGAAAGCGGAGGAAGAATCACCATACTCTCCATTGCTTTGAACAGTTGTATGTAGGATCTTCAATCACAAGAAAGAACACAGGACCCATTACCTGTTCATTTATGAAAAGTTGAAAGCCTGGAAGAATTTGAAGAGATTTGTGCTGTCATATTTTTATAGTTCCTGCATGTTTGTGAGATTTGGCTGTTTGGACTGTGAAAAGTGAGTTTTGGTCTGTTGGATAATTGGAAGTAAAAGTTCTGTTTTGGAAAACCACAATTCCGCTGTTCGAACTGTATTTTGGGTGACAGTAAGTAGGGCCACTAAAAGGCACAACAGCCTTTTCTGTCATATCAGAGCAAACCCTGCATGAAAAGGAGTGTCTTCTTGGCTGGAGAAGATATGGGTTGCATTTTGATGACTTGAAGTCAAGAGAAGTAGTCCTAGTGAATTTAGAGATTGCAGACCTGCCATATCTCCCACTTTTATGGATCATCTCCCACACTCCTGGTGAGCAGCCTCTCCTTCCAGTGCTGGTCCCACAGCAGCAGCAAATGATGCTTTAGGAAGGCATCTCCTGCAGCTGTTGGAAGAAGAGGATACTGCTGGAACAGAAAAAGACAGGCAGATCATATGAAGAAAAATCCTGTGTTTAATCAAATGCTAAAACACATCACATAAAGACCCAGTTAAAATTGCAGCAAGCAACCAATCATTGTTGAGAGGAAAAGGGTCTCAGAAACCTTCTCTAGACCAGCTGAATTCAAAATATAGAAACATAGAAACATGATGGCAGATAAAGGCCAAATCGTGAATTCAGACACAGTCTCTGTCTCCACAACCTCCTCCACCACCCTTTCTGTAAAAAAGTATTTCCTTAGATTACTCTTAACTTCATCCTATGCCCTCTTATTCCAGAGCTTCCTTTCAAATGAAAGAGACTCGACTCATGCGCATTTATGCCACGTAGGTATTTAAATGTCTCTATCATATCTCCCCTCTTCCACCTTTCCTCCAAGATTGAGATCTTTAAGTCTGTCTCCATACGCCTTATGACGAAGACCATGCACCATTTTAGTAGCCTTCCTCTGGACTGATTTCATCCTTTTTATACCTTTTTGAGGGTGTTGTCTCCCGAATTGCACACAATATTCTAAATGAGGTCTCACCAGCGTCTCATACAGGGGCATCAATACTTCCTTTTTCCTACTGGTCATACCTCTTCCTATGCACCCTAGCATCCTTCTAGCATTCACTGTCAACCTGCTTGGCTACCTTAAGATGATCACATACAATCACACCCAAGTTTCGTTCTTCTGTCGTGCACATAATTTCTTCACCCCCTAGACTGTACCATTTCTTCAGGTTTTTACAACCCAATTTCATGACCTTGCATTTCTTAGTATTACATTTTAGCTGCCAATTTCAGACCAAAAAGTCTGAGACTTACCCATTATTGATGGCACCTGGATATTTGCTATAAGCTGCAACCAGTGTGATCTCAATGCAGCCCTGATGACCCCTGATGAAGCTGGTTTTGCCAGTGAAATGGGTCCCGTTGGGATTGGGCTGTGAACAGTGGATCAGATAAGTGTTTGATTTTTTTTTTCTGGATCATTTATTGATATTCATGAGGATTTTGAAATGAATTTGAATTGAAATATTGTGAAAATTGCACTTTATTTTGCACATTAGGTTATATGAGAGGTTTTTCTGGGTCGATGATCAAAATCTGTAACCAGAAAGTCTCAGACCTTTTTGAATTCAGCTGGTCTAGAGCAGGTTTCTGAGACCCTTTTCCTCTCAACAATGATTGATCGCTTGTTACGATTTTAACTGGGTCTTTATGTGATGCGATCTGGAATTTGAATGACTCCAGTTCCATCTTTTTGCTGAAGTAGAGTTTAATCAAATGTTCCCAGGAATAGTTCCCAACATATTAAATATATTCCCATCCCCCTTTTACTAAACCGTGATAGTGGTTATTAGCGCAGGGAGCTGCGCTGCTCCCAACGCCCATAGGAACTCTATGAGCATCAGGAGCTGCATGGAGCATTCAGCGTGGCTCCCTGTGCTAACAACTGCCATCGCGGTTTAGTAAAAGGGGAGATTATTTGTTGTTTCAGTTGTATGCCCCTGACACAGCTTTGTAGGCTAAATGTGGCCATGTTGAGCACTCTTCCTGGGAGTATTTGACTAAACACAAGTTTTTTAAATTTCATATAATAATAATGATACTAATTTTATTCTTGTACTAGTCTTTAAGCCCGTTACATTAATGGGTGCTAGAATAGATGTGTGTGCCTGTCTTTCTTTATTTCTTTCTCTCTCTCCCCTTGGCCGCTGTCTGTCTGTCTTTTTTTATTTGTCTCTCTCTCCTTGGACAATGTCTTCTTTTTTTTTTTTGTCTCTCTCTCTCCTTGGACGCTGTTTGTCTGTCTTTTTTTCTTTGTCTCTCTCCTTGACCGCTGTCTGTCTGTCTTTTTTTCTTTGGCTCACTCTCCTTGGATGCTGTCTGTCTTCCTTTCTGTCTGTCTCTCTGGTCCCGTGTCTATCATTCTTTCTATCTGTGTCTCTCCTTAGCCCCCTGTCTGTCATTCCCCTTTCCCTCTCCCCCCTGGCCCCCTGTTGTGCTATGCCTGCCTGCACCGTGGCCCCTTTCTGTTTCCACCCCCTCCCAGAGCAAAGCATGATTGCTGTCTGGCCTCCAGCACACCCCTCCCCCCAAAGCAGCCCCCTTTCCCTCTCCCCCTGCCTGCCTGTATTGTTCCCGTTCTTACCCTCCCTCCATCCCGGCTTCCTGGTGTCTTCTGGCCTGCTCCTCTTGAAAGCAGCCTGCTGAGGATCACGACCGGCTGTAGCGAACCTCGCAGGCAGTTCTCCACCTCGGTAACACGTTCCTCTGATGCGAAATAATTTAATTTAGACAGAGGCAGAAAATAGAGAAGGAAGACCAGAGAAGAAAAGGAAAGGGAAGAAAGAGGAGAGAGATGCCAAAGAATGGGGAAGGACACAGAGATATCATATCCTAGTGAAGGAAATGAGAAGAGAGAGATATGCTAAAAACCAAAGGGGGGGGGGGAGGAGGGAAGGAGAGAGATGCCAGACTATGAGGGGAACAGAGGGAAGGTGATGAATGCCAGACCAAGGGGAGGGGGGAGGGGGCAAGAGCAGAGATGGCAGAGGGAGACAGACATTTTCTGGAAGGGGCAGACAGTGGATGGAAGGAAGAGAATGACAAGAAGATGAGGAAAGCAGAAACCACGTGACAAAGGTAGAAAAAAAATTTTATTTGATTTTTTTTTTCTTTTTCTTTAGGATAAAGTACTAGTGATAAATGTTTAGAAATAGAAATAGTGATCCTTTTATTGGACTAATTTTTATACATTTTTGATTAACTTTCAGAGACCAAATTCTTCCTCAGGTCAGGACAGGATACTGTAACAGCAGTATACTTTACTAACCTAAGGAAAGAGGTTTTGACCTCTGAAAACTAATTTAAAAAATGTATTACCGTATATACTCAAATACAAGTCGACACCCCCATTTTCCCCCCCAAAAGGAGAAAAAAATGGTTGACTCGAATATGTCAGGCAGCTTAATATTCACTTATCCTGTCCTGCCAGGTTCTACACTCAGCCCCCTTCCCTCCCTACTTTGCACTCAGTCCCATCCCTACCAGGCTGTGAACAAAGCCCCCCTCTCTGCCAGGCTCTGAACACTGTCCCACCTTCCTTCCCTGTACCCTCTTGCCCCTAAAAAGAGCCAATCTCATCAGTGATGTCACAATGGCTTGATTGTCCCATACTCCCCCCTGCCCTCTAACCCAGCCTCTGCCCTTAACTTAACCCAACCTCTGCCCTAGTGGTAGGCCGGGACAGGAGAGATCCCCTTAACTTGGTAGGCCGGGACAGAAGAGATCTGCCCTTAACTTAACCCATCCTCTGCTCTAGTGGTAGGCAGGGACAGGAGAGATCCCTCCCGTCTCCTTCCCCGGCTGACACTAATAATTACCACCCTCCCTCCTTGCCTCCCTCGCATACATCTCGCTCCTGTGTGCCGGCCCGGGTGCTGGCTGCTACTTTTACAAAGGAAGATTTCAGCGCATACACTCTGGACCACCAGGGAAGAGATACGCGAGGGAGGGAAGGAGGGAGGGTGGTAATTATTAGTGTCGGGCTGGGGCAGGAGACGGGAGGGATCCCTTCGGTCCAGGCCTAAGGCAGGCCTGGAGGAAGTCCGGGAGGGTTTTGGGTGGTCACTGGGGGATGATCTGAATATAAACTGGGACCCCCAAAAATCCCAGTTTATATTCGAGTATATACGGTAGTTCAATAAAATGATATCACTTGTTTTACATTTTTTGTTTTATTTTTATTTGTTAATTTGTAAAGTGATTTGTTATTTCTCTTTTTTCAAATTTACATCTGCTAACTTTATATTTTGTTCAGTATTGGGGGATATGCACCACTGTTTCTTCACCCCCTAAACTGTACCGTTCCTTCGGTTTGTAGCAGAAGCCAGCATGCTGAACGCTCTGTACTGCTCCGATGGTCATAGAATTCTTATGATCGTCAGAACAGCGCAGAACATTCAGCCCGCCAGCCAGTGCTAAAAACCTCTTCTGTGCTTTTGTAAAAAAAGGGGTTTAGTTTGTGGGTGGGGTGGGCTGGGGTGGGCTGGGGGCCCAGTGTACTTGTGTGCCTAGGGGCCCTCAAAGAATTAATCCTGCCCTGGTTGTGTTCGCTTAAAAAATCCATCTCAATTCTCTGAGTGCAAATAATCTATCTACCGTATATCTACTCTAAGGTACAGCTGCACAACTACATACTGTCTTAATGTGGCCATGCATCATTCCTGAATCTGCTACAGGAGAAGCGTAGGAGTCTATGCCACTGGAAATGCTGCTCAGTGAAATCAAATAAAGCCGCAACTGCGTTCTTAAGTATGAGTTGTACTTAAATTGGGTGTCTGTAACTCAGGGACTGCCTGTATATCAAATTGAATTAATCTATAATCTGCTTGTTGTCTTCTGTTCCATGTTGCCTTGTTGTTTCCTTACACCTGAGGCTACTGCTGGTACTGCTGTGGGTTGGGCTGGGCAGTTAGGTGGATATAGATGGGAGTTATGGGCAGGACTGGTTGGTCTTATAGGTGGGACCGGGCAGAGCGAGGTGGGTCCTAAAACTTCTACTTTGGAGGTTGGCTTCCTTGGCAGCTCTGAGGTTGGTTAAACTATTATCTTCCCAGCACTTATGGATTCTCGTTATTGGAATGATAGAGACACAGTCACCAAATTATTTGAATATATGAAGCATGAAAAACCTATCTGACTACCCTTGTCCAAAATAAAGCCAAGCAGTCATATTCACAATTGTCCATATTGCCTTGGAGTTAACCTACCCTGTGATTTTGGGGTTTAAAACTGGATAGGCTTGGACAAACAGCAAGTCCCACCAGAGTAGGGATCTCAAAGTCCCTCCTTGAGGGCCGCAATCCAGTCGGGTTTTCAGGATTTCCCCAATGATATGCATTGAAAGCAGTGCATGCAAATTGATCTCATGCATATTCATTGGGGAAATCCTGAAAACCCGACTGGATTGCGGCCCTCAAGGAGGGACTTTGAAACCCCTGTACCAGAGGCTGAGGTTCCCATAATTACCAGGAAAAGTCTTATCAGAAAGTCATCAAAGCTGTAAAGACTCCTCCAGGAATCCTGTTAAATCCAGACTATGAAATGATACCTCTCCACCAGTGGGCACATACTCTTCCCACATCTGCCTTTCACAAGAAGGTACAAAGAAAAGTCCTGTTAATTGGTGGTATAGCGTCTGGCTTAATAGCCAAATCTCCAAAAGGTATTTCATGAATATTTCCGCTAGAGAAAGCAGAGGAACTTTGGGGCAATTAGGGATCCTGATACTGAAAAGCCCCAGACTATTTTTCATAATCTCTAATTTCCTATGGTGCAACAGTTTATCCTGAATAAATCCTGATTGAACCAACAATAGCTTGTCAATCTTCTGATCCACCAGAATAACCTGCATTCTAGGAGGAGTCCTAGTGTGAAGAAACTAGAAGGGTGACATTGCTGGTTTCATTTGTCTTCCCAACAGAAAAAGATCATATTATGAGACTGAATTTCTCTAAAAGACATTATTTTAGGTCAAAAAATATGGATTTTTCTGGATCTCTGCAAGGCCTGACAGGAACAGAGAAAGAAGTTTATTGCTTTGTGCCAAGAGGGTTTGTGCCAAGAGGAAACTATTTTCTTCAGTTTCTTATAAATGTGGTGTCCAACTTGATAACATGCATTATGTCTTTTTTGATACTAGTATTCAAACTCAAGTATATAAGGACAATCAAAATATAATATACAACTCCCATATTAACTAATCAGCACACTCACCAAATAACATACCACCTTGGTGGTATGTCATTTGGTGAGTGTACTGTTTGCTTTATAAAGGAGTTGTATATTGTATGTCTTTTTTGAGACATTGTCTTGGTATATGTTGAAACATAGAAACATGATGGCAGATAAAGGCCAAATGGCCCATCTAGTCTGCCCATCCGCAGTAACCATTATCTCTTTCTCTTTCTGAGAGATCCCACGTGCCTATCCCAGACCCTCTTGAATTCAGCAGAAACATGACGGCAGATAAAGGCCAAATGGCCCATCTAGTCTGCCCATCCACAGTAACCATTATCTCTTTCTCTGAGAGATCTCACGTGCCTATCCCAGGCTATGGGATAGCCCTTACTAGGGGAGCTACAATCCATTAGTGGTAGAAGGAGGAATCTCTCCCCTATTTCTTTTTAATTTTCTTCTATACCTCCCAAGCTTTTCTTTCATTACTCTTCTCCCATTTCTGGACTGGGATTGTTATAATTTGTTTATACTTGCTTTAGTAGCATGTTGGATAGTTTTCTGTATCAAGTGATAGTGCTTGAATGATTTTATTGCACATTCTTAATACAAATAGAAAAGAAGAAAATAAGAGGTATGACTATGTTGATAGTTTTTTTTTTTTAAATATAAAGACTGTCCAACCCATCTATAAAGACCAGCAATTATTTATTTATAGCCTGCATTATCCAATGGTTCTGTATTTATTAGATTTTCAATCTTAATTACCAAGCATAACTTTTACAGAAAGCAAAATTAGACATATAAATATTCCAGCATAGTAAGCAATATCAAGAAAACAAAAGTAAATTTGACTAATTATGTTCAAGTCCTCAAATTAGATCTAAAATGTTATAATCTAGTGAAGAACAGAAGCAAATTCTATTAAGATTTAAGACTGGGCAAAACGTTGAGTTAGGTGTACATTCCATCAAAATAGGGCTCAAGATTGTTCTTTTTCCAGGCAGGATAGAGACAAAAAGGTTGTCAACTGGTTTGGTTCAATGGAAATCAAGCAGAAAAATTAACATCCATGGAAGTGAGCCTTGAAGATGTGCGCAAGGAGATAGAAAAACTAAAAACTGACAAATCTCTGGGTCTGGACGGAATCCATCCAAGGGTTCTGAAGGAATTAAAGGAGGAGATAGGTGGACTACTGCAGCAAATTTGCAACCTATCCCTGGAAATAGGCGTGATCCTGGAGGATTGGAAGATAGCCAACATTACGCCCATCTTTAAAAAGAGATCAAGAGGTGACCCGGGAAACTACAGACCGGTGAGTCTGACCTCAGTTCCGGGGAAAATGGTGGAAGCACTGATAAAAGAAAATATCGCTGAACATTTTGAAAGAAACAAACTTCTGATAACCAGCCAACATGGTTTCTGCAAGGGGAGATCGTGCCCAACAAATTTATTGCACTTCTTTGAAGGAATTAACAAACGGATGGACAGAGGAGACCCCATAGACATCATATACCTAGATTTCCAAAAAGCCTTTGACAAGGTGCCTCGTGAACGTCTACAACGGAGACTGAAGAACCAAGGGGTGGAAGGAGACGTATGTAGATGGATCAGAAACTGGTTGGCGGGTAGGAAACAGAGGGTAGGAGTGAAGGGCCACTACTCGGACTGGAGGAGGGTCACGAGTGGTGTTCTGCAGGGCTCGTTGCTCGGGCCGCTGCTATTTAATATATTCATAAATGATCTAGAAACAGGGACGAAGTGTGAGATAATAAAATTTGCGGACGACACCAAACTATTTAGTGGAGCTCAGACTAAAGAGGACTGCAAAGAATTGCAATGGGACTTGAACAAACTAGGGGAATGGGCGACGAGATGGCAGATGAAGTTCAACGTTGAGAAATGTAAAGTATTACATGTGGGAAGCAGAAACCCGAGGTACAACTATACGATGGGAGGGATCTTATTGAATGAGAGTACCCAAGAAAGGGACTTGGGGGTAATGGTGGACATGACAATGAAGCCGATGACACAGTGCGCAGCGGCCGCTAAGAGAGTGAATAGAATGCTAGGTATAATCAAGAAGGGTATTACAACCAGAACGAAAGAAGTTATCCTGCCGTTGTATCGGGCAATGGTGCGCCCGCATCTGGAGTACTGCGTCCAGTACTGGTCGCCGTATCTTAAAAAGGATATGGCGTTACTCGAGAGGGTTCAGAGGAGAGCAACACGTCTTATAAAAGGGATGGAAAACCTTTCATACGCTGAGAGATTGGAGAAAGTAGGTCTCTTTTCCCTGGAGAAGGGGAGACTTAGAGGGGATATGATAGAGACTCACAAGATCATGAAGGGCATAGAGAGAGTAGAGAGGGACAGATTCTTCAAACTTTCCAAAAATAAAAGAACAAGAGGGCATTCGGAAAAGTTGAAAGGGTCAGATTCAAAACGAATGCTAGTAAGTTCTTCTTTACCCAACGTGTGGTGGATACCTGGAATGCGCTTCCAGAGGACATAATAGGGCAGAGTACGGTACTGGGGTTTAAGAAAGGATTGGACAATTTCCTGCTGGAAAAGGGGATAGAGAGGTATAGATAGAGGATTACTGCACAGGTCCTGGACCTGTTGGGCCGCCGCATGAGCAGACTGCTGGGCACGATGGACCTCAGGTCTGACCCAGCGGAGGCATTGCTTATGTTCTTATGTTTTTATAAAAGATATATTTAACAGCTTGATACAGATAGAACAATACATTTACAGGGGTGCCTCAAATAAAAGGTGGCACCCAAGGATGTAACCCCAGGCTTCATTAACAAAAATTCTGGACGACGCCTCTGCCTCTCTCGTGTCAAATCAGGAAACATCTGTACTTTAAGACCTATAAATTCCTTTTGCCTATTTTTGAAGAAAAGTTTTAACAACCATGTTTTATCAATTGAGAGAGCTACTGATATGATCAAAGTGGATGGCACTGCTGCTTCTTTATTCAATGGTTCTAAGCTGTGATAGCCAACCCTTAAAAATGTATCCTAGTGGAAAAAGATATTCAGATTAATATAAAAATATTATTAATATATTTTTAAAATAAAATCTTGTCTTTTCAGAGTACTGTCGGGGGAGGGGAGATGAGCTTCAGGCTGCTACCCAATAGTTTTTGGGTGCTGGCACCCGCATAGCTTAATGGCCAGAGTCAGGACTGCTATTTTTGTGGTCCTACTTGGTCATTTAGCTATGTGGGCACTGCCACTGAATGTTGCCGGCACCCGCATAACAACCGAGTCCATCCTGACTCTGCCCTCGGAATGCCCCCTCCTGCTCACTTTCAAAATGGCTGGTTAGTGCTACCATTCAGCAGCATTGCCAGAATAGGTGCCACTATATAACAGGGCTGGCCCCCTGAGCATGATTTAGGGGGCAGGAGGCTCTCCTACCTACCTAAGTTACTTTGAATATCAGGCGGATTGTATTCTATTGTCTATGAAGGCCCAATTTACATAGAATGTTGAAACTGTAAATGGGATGTCCAGGTTGGGATATGCTGGAAAAATGTGATTCCTATGTCATGCGTGTCTTTTTCTTCTCTTGTGAATAAACAGTTTATACAAAAAAAATGCTCTACAAATGCAAAGCTTTATGCAAGCTTTGTATAACGACCTGTGGGAATGCACCTATATTTGTCAGAACACGTAGCAGAAGTAGTCATTTTAGACCCAGACACATGGATAAAATGAGGAACACAAACTCAACAGCTTCCATATGGAAGGGACAATTTTGGAACTTCCACATTTAAGTTTCACTGCTTCCATATATAACCAGTCCATTTTACAAGCTGGTACATATAAGTGTGTCAATTAAGTATTAAGGACTCAGTTTTTATTTTATTGTATTTTTTTCATTTTGGAGGCAGCCTTAAACAAGAGGAGGGGATTAATGAGCGCTATTCCTTTACACCCTCATTTACTAAGCTATGGCAGAGGATTCTACTCTGGCCTGGAGCGCTAAATGCTCTGACACTCATAGAAGAAGAAGAAGAGGCGAGGAAATGGCGCAGAGGCGCCAGCGAGGAAGAGAGGCACTGTCACCGGCTGATTGACTACAGGACGTGCCTCGAGAGGCACATCCTGTAACCAGTGAACAGGAGTCGGCACCTCTCCTCCTCACCGGCATCTCGGGGCACATCTGGAATCTTCCGTGGCACACAGTTTGCGATACACTGCACTAACCCATTAGGCTATTCCTCCACTCCCACAGCAGCTTGTACTTCTTAGAACATTCAAATACAGTGCTCTCCCGGGAATTCGCGGTCGGCGGTTCATGGTCCCGGTCATTCACGGTATTTTCCGACCACGAATGAGCGGGCAGGAGAGGGCAGCTGGAGAGGCAGGAGAGGGCAACCGGCGAGTGAAGGAAATCACTTGCTGTATGCTCCGACCGCCTCTTCCTGTACTAAAGTTGGGCCTTACCAATCAGGAGCTGTGTGTCAAATCAGTTCCTGATTGGTGAGGCCCGACTTTAGTACAGGAAGAGGCGGTCGGAGCATACCGCGAGTGATTTCCTTCACTCACCGGTGCTCCGGCTGCCCTCTTCTGCCTCTCCACCTGCCCTCTCCTGTCTCCCCTGCCTAAAAACTGTATTCGCGGTTTTTCAAAATTCATGGGGGTTCCTGGAACGGAGCCCCCATGAATTTCGGGGGAGTACTGTACTCTAATTCCAATTAAACACCTTTTTGTAAACCACATAGCACAGCAGCAGCACTTCTTGGGCTGACCACCTATATTCAGATGCATCTTGACCAAGACAAATTGGTAATCTTACCATCACTAGATTTATTTGCAGTATTTAGTCTGGTTGAGCATAACCTACTGCTTGACAGGCTTCAATCCACTGGTATCACTGGCATGGTCCTAAAAATGGTTTTCCTCCTATCTGACAGACAGGACAGTTCAGTGGGACTGGAATTGATGAGATCCATAAATTTGGAATGCCTCAAGGTTCTGTATTGGCACTAGTTAGAGATGGAAATGAGGAACGCCGTCCTAGATGTGGTGGCGATATCAGAGACTTGGTTCACGGACTCCCATGGGTGGGATATGGCTATACCGGGATACAACTTACTTCGGCGGGACAGAGAGGGCAAAATGGGAGGAGGGGTAGCACTATACACTAAAGAGGACATCAAAGTTACCAAAATCGCAGATGTCAAGTACACCGGAGAATCCCTCTGGGTGAATTTGGCTAGGAGGAAGGACAAATGCCTGTATCTTGGTGTAGTATACAGACCTCCAAGACAACAGGAGGACATGGATATAGAATTAGTCGAAGACATTGAGAATATCACTTGAGACACAGTATTGTTAGGAACAATCTTTCCGTTACGACCATCGGCAGCAGGAAGCTATTATCCTCTATAAAGGGAGCGAGACTCAGACAAATGGTATTAGAGCCCACTAGGGTTCAGGCGATACTAGATCTAATACTCACCAATAGAGAAAGTGTCACAGAGGTCTCGGTAGGTGATACGTTGGCCTCCAGTGACCACAACATGATATGGTTCAACCTCAGGAAAGGTTTCACTAAGTCAAGCACATCAACCAAGGTCTTCAACTTTAAGGGCACAAACTTTGAAAGCATGGGAGATTTCGTTCATCGGGCACTGCAAAACCATGCCGAAACGGATAATGTAGAGGTAATGTGGTCAACTCTGAAATCAACCTTACACGAAGCAACCAACCGCTACGTCAAATCAGTAAGTAAACGGCGAAGAAACAATAGACCACAGTGGTTCTTTGCGGAGATCTCAGACCTCATAACAAAGAAGAAAAGAGCGTTCATCATCTACAAACAATCAGGGAAGCGAGAATCCAAGGAAAACTATCTGGCCAAGTCAAAAGCGGTCAAAACGGCAGTCAGGGAGGCCAAACTCCGAATGGAGGAGAACCTTGCGAAGAACATCAAGAAGGGCGATAAATCCTTCTTCCGGTATATTAGTGACAGAAAAAGAAACACAGATGGGATAGTACGCCTTAGGAAACCCGACGGGAACTATGTAGAATCGGACTCCCACAAAGCCAAACTTTTAATGAATACTTCTGCTCGGTCTTCACTTGCGAGGCGCCGGGATCTGGCCCTCAGCTGCCGACGAGGGAAATCTCAGAAGACCCATTTCAAAATTTCGAGTTTACGCCCAGCAGTGTCTACGAGGAGCTATCAAGACTCAAGGTGAACAAAGCTATGGGACCGGACAAACTACACCCCAGGGTGCTCAAGGAGTTGAGTGACGTCCTGGCGGAACCGTTATCCGCGCTCTTCAATCTTTCCCTAAGTACAGGAAGAGTCCCGTTGGATTGGAAAATGGCTAATGTCATTCCACTCCACAAAAAGGGATGCAGGACGGAGGCTGAGAATTATAGACTGGTGAGTCTCACATCGATAGCGAGTAAACTTATGGAAACACTAATCAAATGCCAATT
The DNA here is from genome assembly GCF_902459505.1 of Geotrypetes seraphini. Classification (NCBI taxonomy): domain Eukaryota; kingdom Metazoa; phylum Chordata; class Amphibia; order Gymnophiona; family Dermophiidae; genus Geotrypetes; species Geotrypetes seraphini. The sequence goes on along the minus strand of NC_047086.1, from coordinate 172,086,886 downwards.
GGATACGATCCAGAAAGGTAGGGAGGGTTTTGGGGTGGGCAGACTTGTTGGGCTGTGGCCCTTATCTGCCGTCTGTTTCTATGTTTCTATGAGGAGAATCTATGAGATCCCCATCAACATGGTTTTACGAAGGGAAGGTCCTGCCAATCAAATCTGATCAGCTTCTTTGACTAGGTATGGGTAACAAGAAAGCTGGATATAGGGGAGTCCCTGGACATCGTGTACTTAGACTTCAGCAAAGCGTTTGATAGCGTCTCACACCGCAGGTTATTGAGCAAGATGGGTTCGATGGGACTAGGTGAAACATTAACCGCATGGGTTAGGGACTGGCTTAGAGGTAGACTTCAGAGGGTAGTGGTAAATGGTACCCTCTCCAATACGATGGAGGTGATCAGCGGAGTGTCGCAGGGCTTGGTCTTGGGCCCGATCCTATTTAACATCTTTGTAAGAGACTTGGCTGAGGGGCTTCGAGGTAAAATTACATTATTTGCCGATGACGCCAAACTATGCAACATGGTAGGCGACCGCACAACAGATGAAAGCACAGTGCCCGACTAAAGCTCAATGCCCAACAGTATGACGCAGGACCTACTCCTGCTGGAACATTGGTCAAAGACTTGGCAACTAAGTCATGCACCTTGGCGGCAAAAAATGCAAGGTCATGCACCTTGGTGGCAAAAATCCATGCAGGACTTACACCCTAAATGGTGAGATCCTAGCAAGGACTGTAGCAGAACGTGACTTGGGGGTGATCATTAGCGAAGACATGAAGACTGCCAATCAAGTGGAAAAAGCTTCATCCAGGGCTAGACAAATCATGGGCTGTATCCATAGAAGTTTTGTCAGCCGAAAGCCCGAGGTCATAATGTCGTTGTACAGATCCATGGTGAGACCCCATCTGGAATACTGTGTACAATTCTGGAGGCCGCATTATCAAAAAGATGTGCGGAGAGTTGAGTCGGTTCAGCGAATGGCCACCAGAATGGTCTCAGGACTCAAGGATCTCTCGTATGAGGAACGACTGGGTAAGTTGCAGCTGTACTCACTCGAGGAATGCAGAGAGAGGGGAGACATGATCGAGACGTTCAAATATGTCATAGGCTGTATCGAGGTGGAAGAGGATCTCTTTTTCCTTAAAGGACCCACGGCAACAAGAGGGCATCAGTTGAAAATCAGGGGTGGGAAATTTCATGGCGACACCAGAAAATATTTCTTCACCTAAAGGGTGGTTGATCGTTGGAATAATCTTCCACAACAGGTAATTGAGGCCAGCAGCGTGCCAGATTTTAAGAAAAGATGGGATTGGCATGTGGGATCTCTTCATGGAGGTAGTTAGGGGGTGGGCCATTAGTGTGGGCAGATTAGATGGGCCGTGGCCCTTTTCTGCCGTCATGTTCTATGTTTAGTTTTATTTAACATAGTCATGTACAATCACTTGAATTATATACCTTTTGGTTGTTCTTAGCCCTCAGAATTTCCAGGAAATTGTTGTTCTTAATTCTAATCTTACCCAAAATGTTGACCGGCTTCCCATTCACAAGCTGAAGATAAATCCTGAGAAACCCAAGAGTATGACATTTAATAGGAAGGCATCCTAGGTTCTAATCTCTTCCTTACACATAGTAGACTCATCTGTCACAATGGTCTCTTCTTTGAAGATTCTAGATGTATTCCTAGACATTGATTTGTCTTTTTATAATTTAAGCTATAAAGAGCTTCAAGCATGGTATGAATACAAATAAAAACATTACTTCCAGAGTTTATGAAATGGAAAGCTTCCAAGAATAGCTCTGAACAAGGATGAGATTTATATTATTGTAGCAGAAATATCAGGAAAGAGGGTGGGAAAAAAGAGACAAAGCAGAATCTCATTTGTCAACACATTTCAACACAGTTCCTGAAGTCAGAGATAATGACAACTGACTAAACCTTTTTCTGAGAAATTATCTGGGTGTGGAGCGGAAGGGGAGATGGGATGAAATGGTAGTGACATTTACATGCACAGTAAAAATGTACTACCATATTGCTTTTGGGATTAGATATCTATGAAAGGTCATCTAGTTTTCATGGCAATAAGGGCATGTGCAGTTCAATGTACAGCAAAGGGATGGAATATTCTAGAATCTTATTAAGGTCAGAGCCTTCCAGACCGCAGGAAGTTGCAAGGGTCAGGCCTTTAAGTTTAATGGAATGTGAATTCTCTATTCCAGATGCTTCTAGAGGTAAACAGTTTTGCTGAAGGAGAGACAGGCTATAGGAAAAGGCAGAACAGCAAACAAAACCTGTTTTTTGACTAAGAAAAAAAGCAAAAATTAAAATAAAAAAAATACAATCTAAATATAATGTTTTAATCTGTTTCCTTTACCAGCAGACACAGACAAGAATGGTTTTCTGAGCAAACAAGCTTTGCTAATTAATCAAATATGTGCAAAGAGGCCTGATGAATATTCAGTGTGAGCATCCTGAGCACCAGGTCTTTCTGCAGCCTTAGGGCTTCTTTTACTAAGGTGCGCTAGCGGTTTTAGCGTGCACTAAACGCTAACGCCTCCATAGAACTTGCATTAGTATTTTTCATTTAGCGTGTGGTTAGCGCATGCTAATCTTTAGCGCGCTAAAAACGCTAGCGCACCTTAGTAAAAGGAGTCTTTAATCTTCAGGGAGTATCTTTATAACTGCTTGAATTAGAAAAAAACAGTGCATGCGTGCTTTTTGCTATCTGGCTCATGCTGGAATTTCAAAGTCAAAATACTCACACACTAAACTTTGAAAATGAACCCTGGAAAATTAGGTGTATACATTCATACCTGTAATTTGATGCCTTACCTTTTCTACAGAAAAGTGCATGCATGTATTTGAATTGCCAATAATTGGGCATAGGGAAGAATTTCTCTAAGGGGACGTGGGGGAGGGCAAAGTAATGTTTGCATTACTCAACAGAGTACGAGGGGCTGATGAAAAGTTCTCACCCCACCAAGAAGAGAATGATGTGGAGCTATGAAACTTACAAGTTATTCCACACTTTTCTTGATACTTTTCCTCATTAGAAAAATTTAAAAGCACATTAACATGCTACCCGTACAAAGATGCATTTGAGTCATAGATAGGATAATTCTTCCATCTTCAATCCCAGGCTCAAATACCTAAATTTAACCAGACCTTATATATAGGTCACAACCTCCCCCATTCTCTTTTTAGGCTTAGCCATATTTGTAAAACATTCTTCATTACCCTCCTGATGTTGTTTTTTCCTTAAATGTATTTTTACTTTCCTTAAAAATTGTGTACATACATTGTATGTTTACTTGTACAAATTGTTTTATTTTGTCTCCCAAAATTTTTTTTATTGAAATTATTTGATATTGCATGTATAACAAACTTAATAAACTTGAAACTTGAACTACTTTTCATTTCCATTGGGCCGTGACATGGCAGACATGGCAGATGAGGTTCACCGTGGATAAGTGTAAAGTGATGCATCTCGGTAACAAAAATCTTATACATGAATACAGGATGTCCAGGGTGGTACTTGGAGAGAAATCTGGAAAGAAACACCATCAAGTGATAAGAAAGAAATGTAGTCAGAGCTGTGAAATAAAACTACATGGGTAGCTGGAAATTTTGATCCTTATTGGTACCAAAATACATTAGGGAGGGAAAGATTAATCACATGATTGCTTTTACTAAGCTGCGATAGCGGTTTTAGCGCGCACAGAATTGCCGCGTGCGCTGGCGTTAGTTCTAGCCGCGTGGCGGAGGTTTAGCACGCGCTAAAATTCTGCGCGCGCTAAAAACGCTATTGCAGCTTAGTAAAAGGAGCCCTTAATGTCCCTACATTTTATTATTTGTACAATCCGTGCAGATGCAGATTGCTAATTGTTTCCAAATTAACAAAGGTTTATGGAACAAATGCCCAGAGCTTGTCTCCTGCAGATCAGTGCCAAGAAACATTTACTAAACAGCCCATTGATCTAGTTTTCCATAATCTGGCTTTGCTTTCATCTGGGAGGCCGGGCTATAAATAGAATGCAACCAGGCAAACAAGGATCACCAGATGGAATGTCAATACTGCTGAATTTGGATAGCGCTGGTTCATACCAGATCACTTCTGAATGCAGCAAAGGAAGTTATCTCTATCTATAGCCGTATGAAGTCTTTGTCAAGAGCCTTGGGGGTCATTCCTCCCATCTCAGGTTTTCCGAATCAACACACCCAGATGTTAGGAGGTGGAATACTAACTCAGAATGCTCTGTGTTTCCAAGTTGCATAGTAGCATCTGTAAGAAGCACAAAACACACACAGTGCTAAAACTAAAAGACTCATATCTGATATTTCATGCAGAAGTGGAGATTTTTTGGCACATTAGTTTTCTACCAGGACTTGTATGCAGATAAGCCTGGTAGAAAACTCACAGTAGTGTCCTGTGGGCATGCCATTGCCAAAAGTCTTTGCCAAAAGCTCAAATTTGGTTGTTTTTGTTTTAAGGTTCTGTTTGGGCTTGCTCCCAAATATCTGATTGATCTTTTTTGTTTCTTTAAATAATAAACACAGAAGAAGCTCGCATTTGAACTTCGTCTTTCCGCCTGTTAGAGGCTGTAAACTTAAAAAACATCATCAATATCTTTTATCATATCAGGCAGCACTATGGGGCAAGGATTTGGAAAATCTGATCATGTCTTCAAGTTCCTATATGGAATTTAGGAGACATTTAAAGACATACTTGTTTTTTTAATACTTGGGCAATTGATTTTCATGTTTATGGATATTATGTTTTAGCATTTGTATCTTGTTTAATTATTATTTCCAATTTTCTTGGTTACATAATTTTTAATCTATTCAGTTGTACCTTTTGTCAACCGCATAGAACTTCACGGTCCTGCGGTATACAAGCTGATTGTTATGTTATTCGAAGAAGGGTTACCTTTGAAAGCAGTTCTGTAACAATTGAGCGCGGGACAAAAGCGTTCCGACAAAGGTGCATCGACAGTTGCATGCAGGACGTATGTGCGCTGCCGCTCCCGCCGCTTTAAAGCCTTACTGGTAGCGCTGTGAGGGTGTGTGTGTGGGGGGGGGGAACCCCCAATATATGTACAAGTACTTGCGCTCCCATTGAAGGAGTGTTTTGGGGGAACCCCCCCAAGTACACTGAAAACTTCTGTTTTCCTTTCAGTTTTCGGTGGTTGGGAGTTTTTCAGTGTAGTGTGGGGGGGGGGGTTCCCTTCCCAACGGGAGTGCAAGGACTTGTACATGTAGTGGGGAGTTCCCCCCCCACTCCCCCTCACAGTGCTAACGGTATGGCTTAAAAGAGACGGGAGCGGTGGCGCTCATACATCCTGCTTGCAATTGTTGGCGCGCCAAAGTCCAGCATGCTTTTGACGGGTCACCTTGAAAGCTAATCATAAAATGCGGTATCATCTTATCTCCCTTATGTTTTTTTTTTAAATTTCTATATATTACACATAAACCCCCCCATTCTGTAAATGGCATTTAAAGTTAGGTGTGCAGTTGAGTACACAGTTACTGAATAGAGTCAGTTATGCATATAACTTACCCCCCTTTTATCAAGCAGCACTAGACGCTTTTAGCACGGGCTGACACTCATAGAATTCCTATGTGCGTTGGAGAACTTACCCTCAGTGGCCCTTGATGCAGTCCTTTTATGGCCCACATCAGGTATTTTGATTCAATAAAGTGTGTACTTGATTTCTAATCTAATCTAATCTTCAATTTGTAGGTCGCTCATACCTATTCAGGCTCTAGGCGACTTACAGAGAGGGGTGACCGGGGCAAGAGGAGGGGACTAGAATAGGGGCCTGACTGAGAGAGTGGAAAAAGAAGGGAAAGGCACCCCCTCAGTTGTCAGGGAGGACTTATCAACTGCATCCAGAATAAGCAGTCAAATAGGAAGGTTTTTAGCTTCTTCCGGAATGCCGTGTGGGTAGATTCTTTTCTGATCATTTCTGGTAGGTCATTCCAAGCTTTTACACCCATGAAGGTAAACATGGAGTGGAACATGCGCCTGTAGTGGAGATTTTTTGTAGAAGGTAGACTTAGTTGCATTCTGTTTATGATTCTCCTAGAGGTGGACCAGGCCGTTGAGAATAGTTGGGTGAGGGGAGGGGCTGAATTTCTGTGGATTATGTGGTGTAAGATGCAAGATAGTTTGAAGAGTATCCGCGATGAGATGGGTAGCCAGTGCAATTGTTTGAAGAAGGCTGAGATCGAGTCATATTTCTTTAGATTGAAGATTAGTATGACACCTGTGTTCTGTATGAGCTGCAGTTTGTGAACGAGAGATATTGGTTCCCAAGTAGGCCGAGGTGCATTAGTCCAGCTTATTTGGATCCGCTCTGTTTTCTATACGTCTGCATTGTTGCAGATTTTGATATCTCTTTTTGGACTTCCGGATGACTTTATTTATCATAACCTCATCTTTCCAGGTATATCTACTGTGTCATGTTCCTAGTGGGCAGTAGCTAGTTATTTCTTCTATGATGCTAATCCCTTTGTCTGTTGCATTATTAGTTAAAATAGTCTATGAAAAGGATGGCCTTTATTCCTTTCTTGAACCTTCTGGTGTCCTTTTCCAGTAGTATCAGCAACCTCCCCCCCTAAAAACCCCACATTTCCACAGTGGATGTGGTAAAACCAGAAACAAAAAGAATACTGTGGAAAAGATGTTCTTGATGCAGGTCTTCATTCAATCAAATTTGTTAAATGATGCACTAATACAAAAAAAAAAAAAATCCACTTATGCATTTGATGGTATGGACCCGACACAGTCCGTGTTTTGACTGAACCGCCTTCTTCAGGGGTCCTACAAAAAATATGAATATGTGTATAAAAAAATATTAGTCTTTGGATGTGTGAGTATGATGGATGGACGATGAGTGAGCATGAAAATGTGAAATAGTTTAGTAATGAATAACCTCATAAAACACTTATTCATTTTAAATCGTCATCACTGTTTCATCCTCATTCATTTACTATTTCACATTTTGAAACTCACTGAAGAAGGTGGTTTAGTCGAAACACAGACCATGTTGGGTCCGCACCAACAAATGCATATGTGGATCATTTTTTGTATTACTGCATTGTTTTTATGAATTTGGTTGAGTAAAGACTTGCATCAAGAACACCTTTTGCACAGTATTCCTTTTGCTTCTGTCTTTTTCCAGTTTCAATTCCTTCGGAAGGGAGTTCCGCCACTTTGGAGCCATCACTGAGAATATTCTTGTCCTGATGCTTTTGTATTTGATGTTAGGTGCCATTTATAGAACTGTGCCTAGTGGCGCCTAAAGTGGACTTAGGCACTTGTAGGCGACCTAACCTTAGGCGCACCTTATTTATGCCAGGGTTTTCTTGGCCTAAGTCCAAAACAGGCACCTACATGCCAAACACACCCGCAATCTGCCCCAAACCATATCTACTTTCTGGACCAGGCGCCTGCTTGAAAATGGTAGGTGCCCACCAAGTTAGGTTCCATACCATCCAATTAATTTTAACGTAAGCTAATTATGAGGTGCTAATTGCTTGTTATTGGCACCAATTAAGCTTTTTAAATAATTAAGTTAGGTGCCTAGATTGGCTAGGTGTGCATTTATTTTACAGAATCTGGGCCTAAGTGTGCCCATTTGTGGTGCCACCAATATAAAAGGAATCCCTAATATTTGAGCTTGCTTTACTTATTAGAGAAAAACTATCTAAAAAGAAAGGAAGAAAGTGTGGAGGGTACTTCTAAGGCTGTCTGAATATTCAGGGTTTGTTTGGTTTTTTTGCCTTGCCTCTGATCTTTTTCCTCGTTCCTCTATACTAGAGTATGTTTCTAGAGTGACATGCTGATCTTCAAGAGGTGCAGGGCCGGCTCAAGAGATTACGTTGCCCCAGTCCATGCTCCCGCTCCCATCAAGTTCCTTCCTCCCACGTCTGATACTACTGCTCGGTCCTGGCAGGATGCGGATTCATAGGCCCGCTGCCGCAAGGAGGAAGGTACAGCGTCAAGTCGTATCAGTGGAGGGAAGAGGGAAGTACTGCATTTCCCTCCTCTGATGCTGACTCTCTCTCCTTGCAGCAGCTGGCCTATGAAACCACACCCTGCCAGGACTGGGCAGCAGCGTCAGAAGAGGGAGGAGGGGGAGGGTGGAAGTGTTGGTTGGTTAAGATGAACCAGTGATGTCACGGCCCTGGGTGTTTGGCACCTTTTAGCTCCAGCGCTCTGGGCCAGAGCCTCACCTGGTCCATAAGTTAAACTGGCACTTAAGAGATGCATCGTACGGGGGGCGGTGAGGGGGGGGGTAGTGTTATAATCACATATTGTATATGATATTTGATTATGGATTAGGAATGGGTGGGAGGGATGGGTGATAAGGATATATTATTTGAATCATTGATGATTATTAAGTGATATATTTATTGTTAATGTGTTTGGACATATTGTCACACTTATTGTAAGTCTGCAAATGAATAAAGAATATTTAAAAAAAAAAAAAGAGATGCATCGTAATGTTCCTGAATAACGCAGAAAATCAAAGTCTTATGTCTGCAGTGCAGCAACCACTCAGGTATAAAAGCGCTATGGAAAGATAATAGCCTGGGTCAGCAAGGCCAATGTGCTTCTCTTAAGGTCTTGCTGAAAGTACACAGTACAACTAACAGGTTGTATTTGGTTTTCAGATGTCAACATTTCTTGCTTAACAAGTTTATTAGTACAAGGCTTGCCATCCATCAGATTTCAAAATCTTGCCTTTGTTCCTAGATGCACCTTGTATTAGTTGGAAGACAGAAGCATTGAGTTAAGGGCAATGACTCTTGGTTCGATGTAAAGTGGATTTCAAAATGGCACTTTTCACTTTTATGATCCACTTTAATTTGACTGGAAAAGATAGCAGTGGACATTGTGTTCTTCAGAAGGCCTATTAAATTTGTTGGTAGCTTACAACTGTGTGAGAAATCACAGTGAATGTCCTTTCTCTTCTTTCCACAGAGATTGATGATTCATGACACATGCACAAAATAGCTGTTTGCTTACGCTTCATTCCTGTGTGTTTTAACTCATGCAATATTCTCTCTCCGTGTCAAAGTTCTGCAAAATGTGTCACTGCTGCCATGCAACTGGGATGTTGCAGACAGAGAGAGAAAGAAGGAATGCGAACTCCCATTGAACTCTACTGTTTGCTGTTCGCTTGGATACCAATATTTATCAAATAGATTTTTTTAAATTTCATTTTTGGGAGGGATAAAAAAAGATAGAAGGCTTAGCTGAAGACTCTTCAAGTCCCAAGACCTTGGTCTTCACTCTTGCACATGGTAGAATCCTGTTCTATAAAGCAAAACCTGTGTAGACAGGGGAGTGTGTGGTGCAGCGGTTAGCGGTACAACCTCAGCACTCTGAGGTTGTGGGTTCAAATTTCTCACTGCTCCTTATGACTCTGGGCAAGTCACTTAATCCCCTCATTGGCCCAGGTACACCAGATAGAGTTTGAGCCCACCAGAAATATGATAAAGTACCTAAACGTAAACTACTTAGGATATAAGTGGCATATAAATAATAAAATAAATAAATAGACGTGCCTAATATTCAGGTGCTTGCATTTAGCCAGCCCTAGATCTGATATATGTGCAAGCAGGGATGTGCATTACATACAGTTTGTGAACTCATCCTAAAAAAAGTGCTACATACCTCATTGCTGAATATCACTATGGTCACCTTCAAAGTACTCCCCTTGGGAAGCTATGTACCAATGCCAGCGCCTAGGCCACCCTTCAAAGCAATTTTGGAACTCTTTTTCTGGAATGCCCATTGGAGTTTTCATCATATTACCCTTGATGTCCTGAATGTCACCAAAATGTCTTCCTTTCAATATTTCCTTTATCTTCAGGTTAAAAAAAAAAGTCATTGGGGGCCAGATCAGGTGAGCTGGGAGGGTGTTCCAAAAGAGTTATTTGTTTTCTGGCTAAAAACTCCCTCACAGACAGTGCTGTGTGAGCTGGTGCACTGTCGTGATGCAAGAGCATGAATTGTTGGAGAAAAATTCAGGTTTTCGTCTAACTTTTTCACGCAGCCTTCTCAGCACTTCCGGGATGTCAGGGGGATGTTGGAGATGTCAAAGCGAGGTCCAGGGATGTCAGGGGGAGGGGTTTATGGCTCCACAGCTCAGCTGATCCTGGCACACAGAATCCCTATCCGCTGAGCCACCAGAAATCCTCAAAACTGGCTCAGCTGATGGGGATTCCTCTGCCGCGATCAGACAAGGTAGTTGGTGGGTACATCTATAAAACTTGCTTTTGTGTGTTTTTCATGTAGACATTTTTATTTTTGAAAATGGGGAAAAAAGGTAGACGTTCTAAGGACCAAAACTTATACCTAGCTCATTTTCAAAAATAAAAAATAGACGTTTGCCAGCTTTAAAAATGGACATTTTCCCTACTGGGTTTGTGGACGTCTTGCCCAAAACATCCAACCTTCAGACTTAGGCACACTATCAATTATGCTTCTCCACCTGTTTAAAGGACTTTTTCGACTGATCTGCTTTTTTTTTTATTTTTATTTTTTATCATACTACAAAACCCTACAAAACTCACCCAAGACCTATAGAGCAATTCTTAGCTATCATAACAACACTAATTTCCAAAAGAGCCTTTTAGGAAAACAATGAACTTTAAAGCAGCGGGAAGTAAACCATGAGTACAGTACTGTATACCTATTGGGAAAATTAAATAAACCAGATTAGTACACATCAGTCAATAGGCATAATACTGTATGTATAAGAACTGCATTTCTTCCTTTGATAGGGCTCATGGAGAAATTTCTGGGATGATGTATCCATGCAAGGTTTCAGCCTACAGCAGGGGTGTCAATAGAAAAATGGGAAATTGTCACTATGGTCTCAGCAACACAGATCCATTCTTCCTGCACAGAGGAAAGGGGAAGCTACATGGACAGGGCTCAAGCAGAATGAGATAGCCTGCTTCTCTCCCACCCCCCCTTCCCTGTAGGCCAGGGGTGTCAAAGTCCCTCCTCGAGGGCCGCAATCCAGTCGGGTTTTCAGGATTTCCCCAATGAATATGCATGAGATCTATTTGCATGCACTGCTTTCATTGTATGCTAATAGATCTCAGGCATATTCATTGGGGAAATCCTGAAAACCTGACTGGTTTGCGGCCCTCGAGGAGGGACTTTGACACCCCTGGCCTACAGGGAAGGGGGGTGAGAGAGAAACAGGCTATCTCATTCTGCTTGAGCCCTGTCCATGTAGCTTCCCCTTTCCCCTGTGCAGGAAGAATGGATCTGTGTTGCTGAGACCATAGTGACAATTACCCATTTTTCTATTGCTCATTTCCTGGGCTGGGACATAGGTAGGGTAAGCTAGGCCTTAGGGAATTAATGCAGCTTCTGCAGTCTATTTAGGCAGCAGAAGGAAACCTAATTGGCAAGGCTGCTAACATGATTTTATTCCTCTAATGAGAAAAGACAGAGGCAGATCTGTGAAAAGTTGCAGGCAATAGCAGCACATTTACACAGGCATCTCTTTGGACATGTTTTCATCCTTAAACAAATTTCTGCAAACCATTAATGAGATTGCTGTCTAGTAGAGATCTCTTTTCCACACGTGCAGTATATAGACAGAGCCTTACCAAATACGGTGTAAGTAACCACAAGCTAAAAATAGAAATAATTAAACTGGAGTCCCAGAAACCTGCACCCTGCATAAAGTGCAATGGCACAGAAAGAGAAAAAGTGATGTATGTCACCCTAGCCTTACCAGATTTTCCCCATCTCTTTCTCTAACCTTTCTCCCCCATCCAGCATTACCCCATTTTTTCTGTCTCTTTTCCTCTGTTCTCTCATACTCCTCCCTCCCTCTATCCAATTTAATCCAGCTTCACCTGTTTTTGATCTCTCCCCTCCTCCTCATATAGTTGGGTCAGGCCTGAACCATCGGTGACGGGACTAAAGTGCGCCGGACAATCGCGCGTGGACAAAGATGCTAAGACAAATGCGCATGGGACGTCAGTGCGCCGAATTAAAAGGTAACTTTAAAGTGCTCTGAGGGGGTGTTTGGGGGGAACCTCCTACTTATAGAGGAAACTGTAATTTTTCACTAAAACACTGGGAAAAATTACACTTTCCTCTCTAATGGGGGGGGGGGGGTTTCCCCCCAAATCCCCCAACGGCAGTACCAACACTTCTAAGTAAAATCAGGGGGTTCCCCTCCCCCACACACCCTCAGATCACTTTAAAGTTACCTTTTAATCCAGCGCGCTGACGTCCTGCACACATTTGTCATAGCGGCTTTGTCCTTGCGCGCTTTCGTCTATGAACCGAATCATCAGTGGCAAAAAGCAGTGTGAAGATGAATAGAAACATCTTGCTACACATACCTACTAATAATAATTCCTATAGTGCTACTAGATGTACACAGCGCTGAACACATTATTTGCAGGAACTTTCTTTGTCCCTAGTGAACTAACAATCTAAGTTTTTGGGGGGAGGGGGTTTGGGGGGGGGTTGTACCTGGGGCAGTGGAGGGTTAAGTGACTTGCCCAGAGTCACAATGAGCTGCAGTGGAAATTGAACCCAGTTCCCCTGGTTCTGAGGCCACTGCACTATTCATTAGGCTACTCCTACACTAGCACCACACTATCTGTACTGGCCACATCCCTCTGATGCAGGAAACTTATAGCGAGAGGGCATGACTGTCAAAGCTAGTGGCGTGGAGCACAGGAAACTGGTTCCGCTCGTCTTCATGCTGCTTTTGCCTCTGCTGCCAATCTGGGAAGAGACTGGGCTCTGCATCGGTGGCAGTAGGAGGTGAACTGTGGAAGGTTACAGTTGGGGCTGGGGTAGGGTTACCATTTTTCAGGCCTCAAAAATCCAGACATGTGGCCCCGCCCTGCTCCACCTCTGGCCCTGCCCCATTCTACCTCCAATGCCACCCCACCCTGCCCTCACACCAATGTTCCCAAGCTTGGAACTGTCTTTTCACTGTGTCTACTTACAGCTTGCCACCTCTTTTCCTTACCCCCTCCAGTATATCACTAACTATATCCTCTTCCCACCTTCCAGCATATGCCCTTTTCTCTTTAGCCCCTCTTTCCATCCAGTATGAGCCCTCTTTCTCTACCCCCTTCCATCCAGCATCTTCCCCTCTATCCTCTCCACTTCCATCCAGTGTCAGCCCCTCTTCCTTCTCTCACCACTTCCATTCAGCATCTGCTCCCTTTCTCCCCTCCCCATAAGTGTCTGCCCCTTTTCTCTCTCCATCCACCGCACTTCAATCAGCATTTGCCCCTTCTCTCTATCCCTTTACCCCACTTCCATCAGTATCTGCCTTCTCTCTCTCTCCACTCCAATTCCATCCAATATTCTGCCCCTTCTCTCTCCCTTTACCCCACTTTCATCAGCATCTGCCCCTTCTCTCTCCTTCCCTTCACCATCCCACTTCCATACAGTATTCTGCTCCCTTCCCTCTCTCTCCATCCCAATTCCATTCAGTATCCTGACCTTCACCTCCCCACCGCTGCTGCTGCTTTCCCAAATCAGTAGCAGTAAACTTAAATGCAGCTATTGTGGGACCTTGTGCACCTTCTTGCAGCTGCCGGATCTGTTCTGGAGCAAGGAAGTGATGTCGGAGGGGGTGGATCAGCAGTCTCGGAGAGGTGCCTGAAGGTACTGTGATGGTTACATTTAAGTTTACTGCAATTGCTGCTGGCTTGGGAAAGCAGCAGCAGCAGAGGCAGAGAAGGGCGGGAGGTTCTGGTGTGCCAAATGCACCCCTTTAGTGCTTGCAGCTGAAATGGATTGCTTCCTACCCAACCCCCCCCCCCCTCCTTCACTTGGTACGCCACTGGTTATTCTTATTGAGCCTAGTTCTATTTTTGTAAACTGTTTTGATGTATGTGTACTAAAGGTTGTTTATTAAACGCAAACCATATCATTAGCTGGGATGATCTTCTGATTTATTACATACCATATAGATGTTAATTTGGAACTGTTTCTGGCCTCATAAAGCTTGTACATACCTTATTATCCAGAAAGTTAAACTGGCAGGTGGCAGCAGTCCAACATCCATAAAGAAGACTCTGTTTTTCCTGAATTTCAACCTTTTCTTACATTATAAGTAGAACATTTTCTTACAGCATGCAGTAGCTGAAACTGAAAGTCAGCCCCAGGGCAAAAGTCATTATACTAGACAATCACAGTTGATAACAAGCTGATAATATCATGCGGATGTGGATATGGAATTTCTGTAGAATGAGCTGCCTTCTTGCAGAGGATGGTGCTTAAAATGGAGTCCATGGGTTTATTATTACTAATTATTTAACAAAAGTCTATCCCATATTATCTATATATGAGGGTAAATCAAAAAATAAAGGCAGCACTTTTCTTTCTGAAGAAGAAGATGTGAAATGGGGCTCCCGTCAGGAATTGAGTTAGCACTATTACCACTTTATTGGCACCTTTGAAAAGCTTTGGAGAAATGTTCCTTTCAGGATCTGCAGTATTTGAATAATGGCTGGTGGTGAAATTTTCTTTGACTAATTGTGACTTGGGGGTATGAGAGTGGATTGAAGCTTTCTGATTTTTCCTCATCACGCTATATGGATCATGTCTGAAAACTAAGTAAGGAGTTATATATTCATGGTTTGTTTGTTTTTTTTAAACACATTCATTGATTTATTTTTAAAAATGTTATTTTTGTATTTTGAGAGTGTGAGTAGGTTTTGAAATTTTGGGCCTATGGTGGTGTTTTCCCTCTCCAAGTATTGAAAGTATTGTGAAATTATCTTGGAGTTAGGATGGACTGAGATCTTTTCTTCATTTTTTTTATTGCTCTGCCCATTATCTTATATTGTGTATTACTGAATGATCTGTAGTGATTGTAGTTCTATATTTTTCATTCAGTGCCATATATTTGTGGGATATACCACAATTCAAGTACCAGCTTATAGAATTGCCTTATGGCCTAGATTCTGTAACCGGTGCCATTGTTGGCGAATGCCTTAAAAGTGTCCGCCCATCGCACGTAAATCACATGATGGCACCGGGTACAGAATCATACCTATGGCAAAGGTAGATGCTGGAAATGTAGGCCAGGGTTTTCCTGGCCTACATTTCCGGCACTTATGATGTGAGTCAAGTTTCAAGTTTATTAAAATTTTTGATTAATTGCCTATCGCGATTTCTAGGCGATGTACAATAAAAAAAAGGGGGGATACATATAATCATTTAATAAAAAAGCATAAAAACAGCTAACAGGGACAATAACAGATGCAATGGAAAACAAAATGGGAGGAGGTAGAACTACAATAATTCAAGAAAAGGTAACACCAAAAGGAAGGGCAATTTAGACTGTCTAACACCACTTCCGGCATTAGCCACACCCACATTGGCATTAGTAAGTGGCCTAAAGCACCTATGGATGCACAATTCTGGTGCTGATTTTTTAGGAGCCAGTAGGCACCTTAAAACTCAGTTAAAAACACCATTTCAATAGTGTTTTTTTATTGAGTTTCCCTAACAAACTGGAACCATTTAGAGAATCTGGGCCTTAATGTCTTCAACCTTCATTGAAAACATAAAACTGTAGACATGCAACAAGTATATGATGGAATGCTGTTTCATAACTTTGACACTATATATGAGAGTAGGAAAGAACCTCAATTCTTTCAACAAAACCAGCTGCTGTAACCCTTTCTCCCCTGATCTCAAATCTCTGCCTGGCACATAGTTTTTCAATACCACATCCAAATAGAACAGATATAAATGTCTAATTCTGAAACCCATGGTCAGCAAACTAAACTCAATACTAAAAGCCCCAGAAAGCGAGTAGAGTTGACATAAGATGTTATGTTAGATGCCATTGACTTGTGCTCAAGTCCTAGCGACTTGAGTTACAGATCTAAAAAGAGATCAGTTTTGTGCTAGTCTGGTAAGGTCCTCCAACATCATTCCCATGGTTGTTTTCAACATGTCCAGCCATCTGATTGCAGGTCACCCTCTTTGCCTAGTTCCTTTGATCTTCCGAAACATAATGTTCTTCTCCAATGATCTTTTTCTTCTGACAGTGTGACCAAAATAATATTGTCATATCTTCATCATTTGGGCTTCGAGTGACATAGCCGGTTTGATCTCTTCCAGAATCGATTTGCTAGTTCTTCTGGCAGTCCATGGCACGCATAAAATCCTTCTCCATCATCAAAGCTCAAATGACCCAATCATCTTTCTATCTTGTTTCCATAGTGTCCAGCTTTTGCATCTGTAATTTGACCATTGAGATGTAAGATGGGGATAGTCAATTATTACAGATCTTCTTGTTCTACCCCAAGCAACTTTATTCGCGTCTTTATAGCGTAGCTCTAGAATGTGTTTAATGCTATTCTCATGTCTTAGGATTTTAGTGCTGCAATCACTTCCTGTCTTGGTACATGAGGAATGCATTGTATGTAATAGTCTCATATGTACTGCTGCCATCTCTGCTTATCTTCCTAATGTTATTTTCTCCTGCAAAAACTTCCTCTTTCTCTCAACCAAGCTTGAGTCCTTTGTCTACCTGCTGTTACCTCCCGATTATTTCTTGATTGATCAGCAAGGCTATGACCTCTCCAATCAAGGACTATCCTCTGTGACCTTCTCCATAACCTGGTCTCAGTCTCTAACCTTATTAGTTGCTTCACCTCAACTTCTGGCCTTGTGGGTGTTCTTCTTGGACTCAATGCCCTGTGAGCTCAGACACTTCCATCTTGTCTCAGAAGTGTATGCTTCTCTTCTCCCCTGGACTGAACTTACCTTTTTACCAATACTGCAAAGCTACCTTCATCTACCTGCCAAATCTCCCACTTCTACCATAAAGCTAAAAAAAAAAAAAAATCTTTAAATTTCCATCTCCACCTATTGCTGTAGCATTCAAAACTATGAAATCTCTCCTTGGGGTAACAAGCTTCTGAAAATCTATAAACTGTGAGTAAATTAGCTATATTTATCCAATAAAGAAAATTTCAGAAAAGAACAGAAACTTCTTGCATGTGCTGAGACTGCTCTTGTATGCTTTAAGAGGGCTAGGATGTATAGTGAAATAATGGGACCTTATTGGGATCTTGGGTTCCTTAAGTTCAATTTGAGAAGTTTGGAGATTTTAATCTTTCTCTTGAAGGATTTGGTGAATCCAGTAGATGCATGTACTATAATTGCAATATCTGTTTTGATTTTAATGGCCTTTTCAAAGAACTACAGTGAGCAATTGTATAAAAAGCTAAGTAATATTTTATAACATTTTTGTAATATATTGCCTAATTATGACTCCCAGATGAAGTTTCTTGATTATCTTTTGAACGGCATGTTTATTGATATGTGTTAATTTTTGAGTTTTGTCTTTGAAATTTTGCTGGACTATTTTAACCACTGTTGAAGGTTCATTTGATGTAAAGTTCTTTTTAAGTTTTGGGCTTTGGTTTCAAAGGTCTTCTCTCCATTGAGTTGCATTGGTTTTATTTGATGCAATATGCATTGAGTCAGTAGATTGATAATTATAATACTGGAGTCTCGAGATTGCCTTTTTTGCCTAAGGTGTGTGACAGTGGCTGCTGAGGTCCACTGATTCTTATCTTTATTTATAAATATCAAAGTAAGAACAAATTCACAACAGGACTTCACACATGTCACCAAAAACTGATTATGAATCAACATACTTAGCCAAAATTTCCCATCCTTGCTGCTCAATCAAATAAGAGGTTAATGTACCTATACAGCTAATGATTCATATCTTTCACAAAGACACATCACATTCTATCAAATTGTAACCTCAGGCTGGGTTAGATCTTTCCAGCTATGTATTATTTGTTTTAAGGCAATTGCTGGAGAGAAATCAAAAAGAGACAGTTCAGGTTTGGTTAGTTTAGAGACCACTTACTGACTTTTTGATAATTATTATTTGAGATATAGTTCTTTGCATTTTTTTTGCTTTGCCACTTGAAACATAGTCAGCCAGGCAAACAGAACACCTCAGAAGACGTCATGTCTGATCAACTATACCCCTCAGAGAGGAGTCAGCAAATTTCTCTATCCATTGCTTAACTTTGGGGTTGATGAACTCTAGTTCCTCTTGTTCTGGAAAGTTGCCACCTGCCACCTCTTCTATTTCCAGGGCTGCATACCAGTTCTTCACTTCAAGGGAAGGTAGAGTTGGGATGTTGAATCTGTGGAGTCTGGTGACACCACATAACAAAATTTAACTGTTTTTTTGTCCTGGGTAATAAGTGTTCTTTCTTAATTGCCTATACCACAAAAGTATAGAAAATGGCTATCATTCTCCTCAAACTTTGCTTTTGTGACCAGGACATTGATATTTTGAAATTTACCTTTTTTGCAAAACATTCCAGGTTGATTCCAAGCTGAGTAAACTTAGGGGCCTTTTTGACATCTAGGCTCAATCAGTGGAACTTGTTGGGTGAAAGTGTGCAAGTCACTAAGTTTTTTCCACCTTCTTCACCCATCAAGATGGGCTCTGCTTCTGCCACAATGTGACCAGTCTGTCTGAGGCAATTGGAATTGCCTGTAACCCAAAAGAGTGGCATCTTTTCATTGACAGCACATCCAGGAGCATCAAAACATGCTGCTCCATAATGGGAACAAGTACCGTATTTCCCCGCATATAGGCCACCCCTTTGCATAGGCCGCACCCATGTATATGCCGCAGAAAAGGGCAGCCTATGTTTAAAAACTGGAAGATAAGCCACCCCACGGTATTAGCCATGGCTTATCTTCCAGTACCTCACCTGCCTTTTAAAATCTTCCCCCCACACCTTTTTCTGAGCCCCCTGGATGGCGGATGGCAAATCTCCAGTGGTGCAGGGCAACTGCGATCTTGTCGGCATCCGGCCTGCCCCCGCACCACCCGCTCAATGGCCGATGTCAGCTCTCATGGGATTTGCGAGACTTGCGGGACTCGCGCAAACTGACGTCAGTCATTGAGCAAGCGGTTCAGGGGCAGGCCGGATGCCCTGCACCACTGGAGATTCGCTGTCCAGGGGGCTCTGAAAAAGGTACCAGGGGTGGGCAGGATGATTTACAATTGCTGCATAGACTGCCCCATATAACTAGGCTGCGCCCCATACACAGGTTTATAAAACCCATGTATAGGCTGCGGCCTATATATGGGGAAATACGGTACCCATCTCTTCCACTGGCTCAATCAGTGCACCTCAAAGAGGATTATAACAGCATCAAGATCTTACTAGGTGCCTTGAAGTATGATGAGTATGGCTGGGAGGTCATTGGAGACTTCACAATGGTATCATTCCTAATGGGGCTCTAAGGCAGTTTTACCAAGTTTCCTCACTATCTCTGCCTTTTGGACAGCAGGGACACAAAGGTGCACTACTAAAGGCAGGACGAGCCACAGTGGACCGAGTTCTCTCTGGGGAGAAACAACATCAGATAAGAACTACTGGTGGACCCTCAGAAGGTGCTGATGCCGCCACTGCACACCAACTTAAGTCGATTGAAACAATTTGTCAGAGCTCTAGATAAAGAGTCAGCAGCCTTCAAGACATCGTCCCTAATCTGTCTGAGGCAAAGGTAAAAACTGGTGTCTTCGTTGAACCACAGATAAAGAAGATCCTGGAGTGCCAGGAAATTCCCAAGCTAACTAGGAAGGAGAAAGCAGCTTGGAACAGCTTTGTCGCAATGGTTCAGGGCTTCCTGGATAATCACCAGGCTGAAAACTATGTATGTGAAGTTGGTTGAGAATCAGGTGAAGAATTACAGTAAAATGGGTTGTAGGATGTCTCTCAAAGTCCATGTCCTTGATGCTTATCTTGAGACATCCAAGGAGAACATGGGAGCAGACTCAGAGGAGCAAGGTAAACATTTCCACCAGGATACACTGGACTTTGAATCAAGGACAATATAATGGGAAACTACATCTGAGGGCTGATTTGTGAAAGTGACTTACAATATAATAGCAAATCTTGAAAAACTACTCATTTCTAAATTTTCTGCGGTCATCTTTGTTTAACTTCAATATAAATACATGTTCATTGTGATTCATATGTTGCTTTTTATGACTGTATAAGAATGAAATTTTGAAAATCCAGCATTTCCATGTTTTAAGTAGGCAAATTGCAAAATATGACTATCCTGGTCACAAGTTTTATGGAACTAACAGACATTTTCTATACTTTTTAGGCATGAGCAATTGGGAAATTACACTTACTGCTCAGGAATTAAAATCATGTTATACAGGGCTCCTTTTACTAAGCTGCGATAGCGTTTTAGCGTGCGCGCTAGGCGCTAACGCCAGCATTGAGCTGGCGTTAATTCTAGCCATGTAGCGCGGGTTTAGCGTGTGCTAAAATTCTGCATGCGCTAAAAACGCTATCGCAGCTTAGTAAAAGGAGCCCATAGTGTGATCAGAGTCCAATTGTTCTCGTTCAGTACAGTTTCATCTTTCCTTCTGCTGGAGATGTCTCAAGAAGAATTTATTTGATGAATTTCTCATTATCACCGATACTTCTCAGTCTACTACCTCTTTCAGTTCCTCTGCTTGTTTCCTGAGAAACTAAGTCTGCAGGCATCTTACACACTGAACCAGTAACTCACCCTGACATTTTTCCTAGATGAAGGCAGAAGTTGTAAAAATGGAACATAATAATTGCCATACTATGAAAGACTGAAGGTCCATCAAGCCAAGTATCCTGTTTCCAACAGTAGCCAACCCAGGTCCCAAATACCTAGCTAGATCCCAAGTAGTACAACAGATTTTATGCTGCTTATCCTAGGAATAGCAGTGGATTTCCACAAACCATTTCAATAATGGCCTATGGACTTCTCTTTTAGGAAATTATCCAAACTTTCTTTAAACCCTGCTAAGCTAAGTGATTTCACCACATTATCCAGTAATGAATTCCAGAGTTTAACTACACATTATGTGAAGAAATATTTTATCTGCTTAGAAGCTTCATCACATGCCCCCTATTCCTAGTATTTTTGAAAAGAGTAAACATCTACCCTTTCTACTCTACTCAGTATTTTATAGACCTTATCATATCACCCCTGAGCCGTTTTGGTAACACAATGTTTCATATGCATACTTTTGCTGTAGGAGCTTTGGTACCTGTTAAAAGAAATTTAGAAAAAAAAACAAACACCTTACCACAGCCTCTATCTTCTACTCAACTGTTCTGTCAGGAAAAAGAAAATCTAGCCTTTAGTCTAAATTGGGCACCTATATTTGGGTGACCTTACACTGTAGAATCTGGAGGCTAATGCCTTTGTCCTGAGAATTATGTTTTGCTCAGTTTGCATTACTGCACAATTAATATGGTAGCCAACATAACATCTCCTGGAAAGATTAATTATCTCTACAAACCTGGATACACTTGGAAAGCATTAGTGCCTTTATGATATTATGCAGTGTCCTTTGTCTCTCTGTAGAGGGCACTCTTGTGCCATCAAGGAGCTGTAGAAGAGAGTTGCTGTGACAGCTGAACTGGTGCAGAAATTCTGAACCCCATCCAAACTACAGATCAGCAGGGAACAAAGGAAGACGGCTCATGCTAGGGCAGGGACCAAGCAAAGCAGTGGGAAAAGCAAGAAAACACTTTGTTTTTAATGACATTCAATATCTGTGATTTGAAAGGTGCATGCTCAGATAACACAGACAAAGTCCTTTCTAGGCCAAAAAAAAAAATTATGATCTCTTTGGAATGGAAAATCTGCCCATTTAGAACAAAATTCTGTCTAGGTTCTAAAATTTAGACTCACAGATCTAGAGCAGTGTAAATAGTCTTGCAGGGAGAGAAAACATCAATGTTTTTCTTTTGATTAGGACCTGGATAATTGTTATAAACACACAATTTCATTGTTTAGTTCTCTTTATATCTGTATGGCTTCCTAAACTAGGGAAATATACTCAGAAGGCCTGATAGTATAAACCGGTGTATTGCAAATTGTGTGCCGCAGCATACTAGTGATTTCAGATGTGCCGCGACACACTGGGGAGGAGGAGAGGCACTGGCTGACTGTCTACAGGGCAAGAGGCATGTCCTTTAGGCAATTAGACGGCACCAGAGCCTCTCCTTCTCTCTGGCCCTCTTCCCTGCTGGCACCCCTCACTGGTGGCTCAGGGCCCGCCTAGAGGGCCTTCGTTCATGTGCGACCTTTTCAGAATGACCCCCTTATGCTTTTTGTGCACATAAGAGCTCCTAGCAATTACACGTGGAAGTGTGCATTAGACAGATATAAATGCTAATACTCTATCTGGAAAATATTCAGCCGGCCATAAATGGCTCCTGTATATTTAAATAACACTAAGGGCTCCTTTTACAAAGGTGCGCTAGCGTTTTTAACGCATGCACCGGATTAGCAAGTGCTATAGCGTGCGCTAGCCAAAAATCTACCGCCTGCCCAAAAGGAGGCAGTAGCAGCTAGCACGCAGGGAAATTTAGCGTGCACTATTCCGCGCGTTAAGGCCCTAGTGCAGCTTTGTAAAAGCCCTAAGCCGGCTAACCACTGATATTCAGTGGGGGATAGCCAGCTATCTCCCGCTGAATATCCCAGTTGTTGGCTAGCCCGTGCAATATAGCCAGTAAGCGCCAAGGTCTATCTTTGGTTGCTGTAACTTAGCCAGCTGATGAATATTTCTTGGCCGGCTATGACTACCGTGGCTGAACTTAGATCAGAAATTCAATGCGGGGGGGGGGGGACCCGGAGCACAAAGGGGCGGGCCTGGGGAATAAAGGGGCGGGCTTGGGTCATAATGGGGCGGGGCCACACATCCTCTTTTACTAGATGGAAAATCTGGTAACCTTAGGTACAGCCCCAGAACTGAATTTCTGGATTCGCCGCCAACCATGGGAAGTAGCTGGGCTGCCTTCCATAGTCTGAATATTGGCCCCCTGTACATTGAGTGCACAGTTGGCGCTTAAATTTAGGCCCTAAGCTATTGAATGAGGGACTTAATATTTAGAAAACAAGCACTTAAGTGTGCAGGTGTGTACATGATCACAAAAGTGCCAGCTTTCCTGCAAATACCCCTTATGTGCATATTTGCAAGGGGCGTACGCATGGCCGGAGCTCACACAAGTGTAACATTCATGTCCCTTCCATATTTAGGTGTTCATACTTACACCAGTTCTATGGTTGACATAAGTATGGCCATCTACATGTTAAGCACTCCAATACTGGGTTTCATTAGTATTCTATAGAGGCACTTGGGTGCCATTTGAACAAAAATGTGATGGAATCACCCCTTTTCTGCTTCAACTGCATTGACTTCCTCTGAAAGCCCGCATTGATTTTAAAATTTGTTGTAATGTTTTCAAAACTCTGTACGCTTAGGGTTACCAGATTTTGCATCTGGAAAAAGAGGATGCATAGCCTGGGCCTGCCCCGTTCCGCTCCCCCCAACCCCAGCCCCAGTGCAAACTTCGCCTCTTTGGGCCGATTGGAGTGCATCAGCACATGCGCAGATGTGACATGATGACGATGCATGCATGCGTGTGTCATCACCACGTCGCATCCGTGCATGTGCAGATGCACTCCAGACTCGGCCCTGATCTCAACAGCTTTTCAAAACCCAGACAAAGTGCCCGGTTTTGAAAAGCAGTCCAGAAGCCCGGACATGTCCGGGTAAATCTGGATGTCTGGAAACCCCTATGTATGCTGAAAGTACTGAATTTTTTTTATCTCAACATATCAAATTTCTAGGATGTAATGTTACTTATCGTGCCAAAGACCGTATACAATACTCCCCCGAAATTTGTGGGGGGTTCCATTATAAGAACCCCCACAAATTTTGAAAAACAGAAAATGCAGTTTTTCGCCGGTCAAAAGGCAGGGGAGGCAGGAGAGGGCAGCTGGAGAGGCATAAGAGGGCAGTCTCTCTTACATCTCTTGTATCTTATCATGTACATTTCAATTCCACTTTTTCCCAATCAAGGTTCAAGGTGGATTACAAAAAGAAAAAGAAGCCAGAATAAGCATTGGGTAAAGAACATGAAATCAAAAACTCAAACTCAATCATAACAATTAGAACCTTGTATAAGATATTTACAAAACAACCTGTAACCGGCTCTGAGCTCTGGGGACAACAGGACAGAAAACAAATTAAATAAATGTGTTTTGAGCTCTCTGCGAAAAATACTATAAGAGGCAGATGGCCTAGCATCAAAGGGAATCAAATTCCAAATAAGAGCAGCCAAATAGGGAAAAGAAGATTCAATATCATTGTTCCCCCACAAATTCGTGGTTCGCGAATCACGGACTCGCTCATTCGCGGTCTGCTCCGACCGCCTCTCCCTTTAGTAAAGTCGGGCTACACCAATCAGGAGCTGCTTTGACATGCAGCTCCTGATTGGTGTAGCCTGACTTTACTACAGGAAAAGGCGGTCAGAGCAGACCGCGAATGAGCGAGTCCGATATTCGCGAATTTGTGGGGGAACAATGATATTGAATCTTCTTTTCCCTATTTGGCTGCTCTTATTTGGAATTTGATTTCCTTTGATGCTAGGCCATCTGCCTCATAGTATTTTTCGCAGAGAGCTCAAAACACATTTATTTAATTTGTTTTCTGTCCTGTTGTCCCCAGAGCTCAGAGCCGGTTACAGGTTGTTTTGTAAATATCTTATACAAGGTTCTAATTGTTATGATTGAGTTTGAGTTTTTGATTTCATATTCTTTACCCAATGCTTATTCTGGCTTCTTTTTCTTTTTGTAATCCACCTTGAACCTTGATTGGGAAAAAGTGGAATTGAAATGTACATGATAAGATACAAGAGATGTAAGAGAGACAGATGATCTGCAATGATTTAGGGGTAGAACAGACCAAACGTGTATATGTTTGCAAAAAGAAATGTAATATGACATGTGCCTGACATTGACCACGTTTCGCTTGAGGGTTGCATCAGAGGCAAAACTAGAGAGGAAAAACAATGCATTTGCTGACCACGGTCCACTGATTCCTTTCTGCTCTGAGCATGTACGAGAAGTTCCAGCATGCTCAGAGCAGGAAGGAAACAGTAGGGAGCATCAGCACTTTAGTTATTTGGCTGTTGGGACTCAGCATCCCCAGCAGAAAGGTAAAAGGGAGTGCTGGAATTCTGCAGGGGGCCTAAGCCCAAAGTGGTAAGGGCTCCATCCCCCAAGATTCCTGTGGCTACGCCATTGTTATCCAGTCTTCAGTTTCCCTTGTTCTACTGTCTACCTATGTCTTTCCATCCCTTTTTACCTCACCCAGCCCTCCCATTCCCCTTCATAATAATCCCATATTTCACTATATGTTCTCCTCCTTCATCGTTTCTCCCTTCTCTTCCCCAATCAACTTCTTGTTTCTCTCTCTTCCTCTTTCCATGCAGCTTCTCCCTTCTCTCTATTCCTTCTAATCAGTCTCTCTCTGTCTCCGATCTTTTATCTGGTGTTTCTCCTCTCTCCCCTATTTCTATCCAGTGTCTCCCTCTCTATCTCCCCTTGGCTTAATTTGTAGACAAAGTGGAACTGTGGCGTCTGGAGATGGACCATGCAGGCCAAGGTCAGGGGTCATAGAAGAAGAAGAGCTGGGTTAGGGAGTAAAGTGGTTGGTCTTTGCTGAGCTCAAGGTTCACTCCCTCTCTTTCTCTCTTGGAAGGCTGGGGCAGGATATCCCTGCTGCTTTGAAGTCTAAAAAGAAGCTGCAGAACTGTGTTCCAGGTTGTTCACTCCCCTCTCTGTTTCCCCTTCCATTCAATATCTCTCTTCTCTTTGCCATCCATCCATCTACATTCTTTCTCCACTTCCAACCAGTGTCCATTCCTCCTCCATCCAGTCTGCCCCCCTTTTCCCCTTTCCATCCACCTCTCCTTTCCCCTTCCATTCATTTCCTATCACTTCTCCCCTTCTAACGTCTTCCCTCTCTCCCCAGCCCCCAAGTCCCTCCTACATGTACTCTCTCCCACCTCCCACCCATTCCAATCAGTGCCTCTTTTCTCCCCTCTCCCACTCCTTCCCCTGGCATCTTCCGTTTCCCCTGTGACCGGAAATTGAAGTAGAGTCACATAGCTACAGCCTGCTGACTTTGCCAATTTCACCCTCTACGGAACAGGAAATGATATCAGAGGGAGGAGGGGGTGGCAGAGCTGGCAGCACACAAATAGGGGCTGTGGGCACGCAGATATCTTTGTGTTGATCTGCTAGAAGCAGCAGCAATTTTGCTTTTCTCCTTTACTGTCCCTCCCGTCACCACTCTACTCATTCAAGTTTCTCCCAATTTCCCCTCCCATTTTTCTCTCTCCCTCCATTTCTACTGCTGTTGCACCCACTCCAACTGCCCCTCTTCTCTTTCATTTACTAAGTCAGTCGCTTTCCTCCCACAATGTCTCATTTCTCCAGTTAATAATTTGAGTGTATCCTGCTGGCCATTCAAAAATTGCCTCTAATTGTTCAGACCAGTTCTCTCAATGCTGCTGCTTTTCCCCATAAAAAAACAAAAAACCCCAACCCCCTCACAACCAAACACCCCCCGCCAAATTAAAAAAACCCAACAATAGACGCTCTTGGATATTTGCCTGGCAGTCAGCCACAAAATCATTTATATGCAACAAGTAAGGAAATTCTGTATGCACATTCTGGAATCTACATGATTGCAATTACTGGACTAATTACTTTCACAGTATGAGCAGTGTACTGTTTATTAGCTGCAGATCTTTTCTAATTTCTAACAGAAGCAGAGAGAAAAAATATATATGCATCAATAGTCAAAGGGACTGACCTCATAGCTGGAGAGAGCGTTAAAGGCAGCTTCAGAAGTTGGGAAGTAAAACCAATGCTGGGCAGACTTCTGTGGTCTGGGCAGTGGTGTTGTAATGGGGGACAGGGGAGGGCGGACCGCCCCATTTCTCAGCCCCCCCTCCCATGCCATGCGTGCACCCACCCTCCTCTTTATATCTTCACCACTGCAACTACTCTGGCTGCTCTTGCTAGCCCGGCTCCCTCTGAAATCACTTCCGGGTCACAGGGCCAGGAAGTGACATTAGAGGGGAAGACAATGCCAGTGCAAGCAGCAGTTCAGAGAAGCTGGTCGCGCTGGCAAAGATTTAAAGAGGTTTAAAGAGGTGGGAAGGGAGGGCACGAGTGTGGCATGGGGGGTATGGAAGGAGCAGAGGGCGAAACGGAAGGAGCGGGTGGGTGGAAAAGAGGGCACAGGGGATACCACCACCCCAGGTGCCTCTTACCCTCGCTATGCCATTGGGTCTGGGTTCCTTAAATGGTAAAAAACAGATCAGGATCGAGGCTGAAGTGGGCTTCAACGGCAACTCCACGAGTTGGGAAGCAGGACTGGTGCCCCCCAAATTGGCAGGGAGAGACAGAGATTAACTATACCAATGTTTAACCATGAAGAAGTGGATAAAGAAGTGGAACCTGTGTAGAGTGTCAGATACAATTCTGGCTGCCTTATTGGGCAGACTGGATGGACCATGCAGGTCTTTATCTGCTGACATTTACTATGATACTATAGGGCTCACTTTCAAAATATAAAAGCATCCAAAAACTGTCACAAAAGTACTTTTCACATCCAGGAAGCCATAAACATCCAAATCACGTAATTAAATGTTTTTTCAAAAAGACGTTCAGGAGCGCTGGATGTCCAGCAAAAGACATCCAAGGCGTGGGCTTACATGGGTGTGCTTAGAGACTGGGTGTCCAAGTGCAATAACGGAAACCAAGACGATTTGGTTTGGGATGCCCAAAAATGCCTATACTTAGACCTATTTTAAAAGTACATAAGGTGAGTCCCGGAATATGTTTTCACCCACTAGCGATCTGGTTGTGTTGGAGAGCTGGAGCCGAGCATTTGTCTGAATAACTGCAGAGTTACTGACTGCTAGATTGCCTGTCTGTTTGTGTCCCATTCGCTACCTTAACCTAACCTGCCCTGCTTTTCTGACTGACCCATTTCTCACCCCACACCCAGTGGTGTAGTAAGGGGGCCAGGCACCATCTTGGTGAGGGGCGCCGCCACCTGTCTTCCTCTTCGTGTGCGTTTGCCCCTAACCTTCCCCCATATCTCTTTAACGCTCCCGGAATGAGCAGCAACTCCAATCTGTGCTCGCGCCAGCATCGGCTCTTTCTCTGATGTCATTTCCTGGACCCGCACCTAGAAGTGACGTCAGAGGAACAGCTGATTCTGGCACGAGCAGCAGGTTGGGGATTGCTGCTTGTGGCAGGAACATTGAAGAGGGAAGGGGTGTGCATGCACGGCAGGAGGAGTGGGGAAGGAGACGCACCTCTCACCCTCGCTATACCACTGCCCACACCCATGCCTCGCAGACCCTCTGCCAACCCACTTCCCCACCCCTGCTACCTGTCTCTCCACCTCCCTTCCATTTCCACTTACTCACTCACTCACCTTGCTTTCTTTCGTTGTGCTATCTCTTTCTGTCCCAGAGTGCATGCTGATTGTCTCACCCGTGTACTGGTTTTAGAATTTTAGGTATGTCTTGCAAGGCAGCATCCCAACCTATGGAGCAGAGTAAGGTATAGGGTTACCAGATGTTCTAGAAAACCCAGATATGTCCTCTTTTTAGAGGACTGTCCGGGTGCCTGGAGGGATTTCCAAAACCCAGCAATTTGTCCGATTTTTGGAAGGCCTCATGATCGGGGCTACGTCTGGAGGGCCTCTACGCATGTGCAGATGTTGACGTGATGACATCGCATGTATGTGATATCATATCAACGTCTGCCCTTGTGCAGAGGCCATCCAGATGCGGCCCTGAGCTCGAGAAAGGAGAAGGTTTGTGTGGGGGCGGGGCTGAGGGCAGAATGGGGCTTGGACAGGCATCCTCTTTTTTTAATGAGGAAATCTGGTTACCCTACTATGAAGTATGCAATGAGTGTAGTTTGGGGTGTGTGAGGGGTTATCGGTTTGAGGGACCAGGATATAGTGAGTACCCTCTATCATTGTACTGTCCTTTATCCTTTTTTCTTCAGTCAGCTGATTCTGTGGCATAGTGGTTTGGGCTGAGGTGTTACAGTGCCAAAATTTGGGGTTTCAATACCCATTTGTGGTGACTGTGGGGTTCCCCCCCTCCCCCAGCTGCAGCAATGAACAATGAATGAATGTGTGGGAGAATGTATCCTTTGGAACTGATGGGTACTGGTGGATATATGCTATCCCCCCTCCCCCGATCCTTCCCATGTCAGCTTATTGTTTGAGGTTATGGGGGGTTGCAGGTGCAGAGAAGAGGTGGGCGCATCACATTTAGGACATGCATTAAGCTTTACCATTCATCGTATTACAAAAAACGACGCCGGTAACAACCAATGTCAGAGCATGCGCAGTTATACTCAAGACAAAATGATGTCATTAACAGCTGATGACTACGCACTGATGCAAGGAAACTGCAAACTCCAAAAGAAAAGGAATTTTAAGCAAAAACTTAGAAAAATGACTTAGAAAAAAGAGAATTATAAAAATGGATGCCACCCGATGGAACTATTCAGACCATTCGGCTTGACTGAATTTAATCTGTAGATCCATCGGGATTCTCGCGGAAGCAATTTCCAGCTTAATGCAGTAAGTACTATTTCGTTTGAATCTACTTTAACAGCTAGTGTAGATTTTGAACATTCTAACAAGTATGCACTTTATCCTTTTGCAGTATTTAATCTTGACCCCTGAGGAAGCCAAGACTATTGGTGAAACAGGTCCCATTGGGCTGAACATGAACCTGCCTTGCACACAGATAAGTGCATTTTTTGCCGATCTTAGTTAAAATATTTAAAAGATAAAAA
Organism: Geotrypetes seraphini; assembly: GCF_902459505.1. Taxonomy (NCBI): domain Eukaryota; kingdom Metazoa; phylum Chordata; class Amphibia; order Gymnophiona; family Dermophiidae; genus Geotrypetes; species Geotrypetes seraphini. Next base: position 172,057,125 of record NC_047086.1, on the reverse strand, counting down.
AGTATATAATTATATTATTCAGATCAGCTGAGAGTTTTTTGGATCTCTGAAAGAGTAATGAACGCCTTCAACCGCAAGGTAATGGCAGAATAGAAATCACTAATGTTATGTAATGTAATGTAATCTGTTCCTGCATATGCTATCTGTAAGTTTATACTTTTCGATAGCGCAGGCATCTGAGGTCCATTTTCTCTCTTAATCACACTGGTTGTGTTTGAGAAACCTGTTTCATATTGTGCTTAGACAAATAGTGACAGGCTGCTTGCATGGAGAGTTGGGAGGCCAGTGAGAGCTAACATCATTGGGGCCCCTCATATTAAGAGGCCATTGGTGTTATGTAGGCCTCCTTACAGCTTCTGAGGGAGGACCTAAGGTATCATCATTGAGGATACATTGAAACCCTCAGCTCAGAGTGCAGTGGCAGCTAAGAAAGCAAATAGAATTATAGGAATTATCAGGAAAGGAATGGAAAACAAAGATGAAAATGTTATAATGCCTTTGTATCGCTCTATGATTCTGCTCCTCCTCAAATACTGTGTGCAATTCTGGTCACCTTATCTCAAAAAAGATTAGACAAGGTACAGAAAAAGGCAATGAGGAAAGGCTGAAGCGGCTAGGGCTCTTCAGCTTGGAGAAGAGATGGCTCAGGGGTGATATGATAGAGGTCTATAAAATACTGAGTGGAGTGGAAAGGGTACTGGACTTGATGGACCCAAATGGCAATTCTTATAGTGGAGGCCACTGTCTGACACCGCTGGAGGGTGCTCCTGATGAACCACCAGGCCTACACACACACAGTCTCTCTCTATGACTCTTTCTCACCCCAAATGTCTCACTACACTACACCCACAAAGAAATGTCATTCCATGTACAGGGCTATATATACATGTGCAGGACATCAGGAACTTCCTGTTACTACTGCGGTGATATTTTGACATCATTGGGGATGGTTTCTACAACAGCTAATGGGATGTTTAGATACCGAACATCTTGTGGACCAGATAATCAGAAAACATGGAGGTCTAGTAGAACGAGCCTCAGACGCTTATCTAGTTGATAGAGTAGAGAGAGGGTGTTTCATATACTGTAGCTATATTATATAGGTAATATTCAGTTGTTATCCTATAGCTAAGTACAGTAAAACCTTGGATTGCAAGTAACTTGGTTTGTAAGTGTTTTGCAAGACAAGCAAAACATTTTATTAAATGTTAACTTGATATACAAGAAATGTCTTGCAATACAAGTACATACAGTATACACACATCACAACTGAGCAGATGGTTCGTCTCTCTCTGATGTTACAAGAGTGTTCTAAATGAGCGAGGTCATATAGTATTTTTTTGTATTAAAGTTTTTGGGTTGTGGAATGAATCGTCTGAGTTCCCATTATTTCCTATGGGGAAATTTGCTTTGATATATGAGTGCTTTGGATTGCAAGCATGCTTCTGGAGCGAATTATGCTCGCAAACCAAGGTTTTACTATAGTTTAATTTAGGGGATAGACTGGAACCTGGGAACCCTAACTGCAGCAAGGAGGCCAAGTTCCTGGAAGCGCTAGGGGACTGCTTCCTGGAACAAATGGTGGGAGAGCCGATGAGAGGAAATGCCACCTTGGACTTGGTCCTAAATGGCATTACAGGACCGACAAAAGAAGTAGAAGTCACGGTCCCACTGGGGATGAGCGATCACAACATGATCAACTTTAAACTTGACATCGGGAAAGGGAAACGTACCAAAACCTTAACCACGACCTTAAACTTTAAAAAGGGAAGATACGATAACATGAGAGCCATGGTGAAACAACAGCTCAAGAAAAAGATGGACAAAGTTAAAATGGTAGATCAGGCATGGTCCCTACTGAAAAATACTATCACGGAAGCACAAAATCTCTACATTCTGCGGATTTCCAAAGAAAGGAAAACTAAAGGCAAAGGAGAACCGGCATAGCTTACTAGAGAGGTAAAAGAAGCCATAAAAGAAAAGAAGGAGTCCTTTAAAAAATGGAAACGCATGAAAACAACTGAAGCTTGGAACAAACACAAAGATGATCAGAAGAAATGTCATAAGGCGGTGAGGGATGCCAAAAAGGACTATGAGGAAAAAATAGCGCAAGAGGCCAAAAATTTCAAGCCCTTCTTTAGATATGTAAAAGGAAAAAAACCTGCAAAAGAGGCGGTGGGACTGCTGGATGACCAGGGAAGAAAAGGGTACATCAAGGAAGACAAACAAATTGCAGACAGACTAAATTCCTTCTTTGCGTCTGTCTTTACGAAGGAGGACACCGCAACAATACCAGAAGCAGTGAAAGTGTTCAAAGGAGTAATAGAGGACAGCCTCACCACAGTAGAAGTGGACTTGGACCAGATATACTACCAGATCGACAACCTTAAAAGCGACAAATCCCCTGGACCTGATGGAATTCACCCGAGAGTCTTAAAAGAACTGAAGGTTGAAATCGGAGAGCTTTTGCAAAAACTTGCCAACCTGTCAATTAGAACTGGACAGATACCGGATGATTGGAAGATAGCGAACGTTACGCCAGTTTTCAAGAGGAGGAGGAGAACCGGGCAACTATAGACCTGTGAGTCTTACGTCTGTCCCTGGAAAGATAGTTGAAGCACTGATTAAAGATAGCATAGTCCGGCACTTTGATACACATGGCCTGATGAGAGCCAGTCAACATGTGACGAATTTACTTCAATTTTTTGAGACCGTGAACAAACAAATTGATAGTGGAGGACCTTGGACTTCCAGAAACCGTTCGACAAGGTTCCACATGAAAGACTTCTCAGGAAACTACAAAGCCATGGAATAGAGGGAGATATACTAAGATGGATAGGCAAATGGATGGAGAACAGAAAGCAGAGAGTGGGCATAAATGGGAAGTTCTCAGACTGGGAGAAAGTGACTAGCGGTGTGCCCCAGGGCTCAGTACTTGGGCCCATCTTATTTAATATTTTCATCAGTGACCTAGAAGAAGGAACATCGAGTGAGATCATCAAGTTTGTAGACGACACAAAACTATACCGGGCAATCAGATCGCAGAAGGATAGTGAGGAACTCCAGAGTGACTTGTGTCAGTTAGAGAAATGGGCAGAGAAATGGCAGATGAAGTTTAATGTGGAAAAGTGCAAAGTAATGCATTTAGGCAGAAAGAGCATGGAACACGAGTATAGAATGTCAGGTGCAACTCTGGGTAAGAGCGAACAAGAAAAGGACCTGGATGTACTGATAGATAGGACCCTGAAGCTGTCGGCAAAATGTGCAGCAGCGGCAAAGAAAGCAAATACAATGTTAGGCATGATATAGAATGGAATCACGAGTAGATTGGAGAAAGTTATAATGCCGATTTTTAGAGCAATGGTCAGACCACACTTGGAATACTGTGTCCAACATTGGTCTCCCAACCTAAAGAAGAATATAAAACTGCTGGAGAGGGTGCAGAGATGAGCAACGAAGCTAATAAAAGGTATGGAGAACTTGGAATACGAGGAACGACTTAAGAGACTGGGATTGTTCTCCCTTGAGAAAAGGAGACTGCGAGGGGATATGATCGAGACTTTCAAAATACTGAAAGGAATCGACAAAATAGAGCAGGAAAAAAAATTATTTACAATGTCCAATGTGACACGGACAAGCAGACAAGGGCTGAAGCTAAGGGGGGACAAATCCAGGACAAATATCAGGAAGTTCTGCTTCACGCAACAAGTGGTGGACACCTGGAATGCTCTCCCAGAGGAGGTTATTGCAGAATCCACTGTTATAGGATTTAAAAGCAAACTAGATGCACATCTCCTTACAAGAGGCATAGAGGGATATAGGTGACTAAAATTACGTCAGGTGTACACCTGGCTGGGCCTCTGTGTGTGCGGATCACCGGACTTGATGGACCGAAGGTCTGATCCGGAGATGGCAGTTCTTATGTTCTTATGTAAGTGTTTACTTGTTTCCTTTATAGAGCACGAGCATAACTGGGTATATGTGGTTAAGATTAAGCACTTATAAATGAAAAAAGAAGAAAAAACTCTGCAAACAGTGCTCGGGAAACCAAAGCATGGAGGTAGCCAAGGAGCATGAAGGCTTATGCCACAGGTGCTGATAAAGAATCTTTATTATGAGTTGACCCAACGAGTCCCCTACTGATACAGCCATAACCCCTGATACAGGCACTGTGTCGGGAGAACTCATAATAAATATTCTTTATCGGCACTTGCAGCTTCTGTTCTCTTTGGCCACTTCCACTTCTTGATTTCCTAAATGTGAGCACTTAAAAATGTCTGCCATAGATCTGGAGTAAACGCTCAGGAAATACATGCATACCTTGTAGTATTATATGAGACCCACCCACACTCTGCACATGTGAACACCTACTTGCAAACTACTTACTATCAGAGATATGCAAATAGCTGTAGAAAAGCATGTAGCTAAATTAATGACATTTTCTGGGTGTATGAGTACACAAATGTGTGCATATGTCAGTGTTCTGGGCATCCACTTTACAGAATTACCCCGAGGCTAGGCTAACTTGGGGAGTAGAAACTGGGCTCACATTTTGGATCTGGGTCTCTCACATAGGGGCTGCTCTTCAAATGTTTGCACTTCCAGCTCTGGCATAGAGGCAATGCACCGATGAAAACACTGTGGATCATTAGGTCTCCCCATTTTTCTTTATAGAGGAAATGCAGACATCTCATCTGCTGGTGCTACTGTATTAATGATGACCAGTCACTCTATGATACATATAGAGCAGGGGTTCTCAATCCAGTCCTCAGAACACACTTAGCCAGTCAGGTTAGCAGGATAATGAATAAATGTAATGCAGGGATTCCTCAAAATGGCCAAGCGTTGCTGAACTCATTGAGTTAGATTGGCACTTGCCTGAGGCTCCCATTCAGTTAACCCTTACTTCTGTAAGCTTAGTGTTATCAGCCAGACTGTAGATTTTTTTGAACAAATTTCTTTAATAACTTGAAGTAAAGAATAAACGCTCACGATTTGATGATTTCAAGGCAGTCCAGCTTTGTTACATAATCTTCTCACCAGCACATCCTATCCAAGGGGAAGCTGGGGATGTGTCCACACACTTTGTGGGGAATATTTGTGCTCCAGACTTAGATATTGAACCTAAGCTATATTAGGCTAGCAGAAATAAAGGGTGAAAAATTTTGTGAGAGGACAATGCTAGATCCAAGTTTTCATGCAGCCATGTGGTTTCACAAAATGGATACTGATCTCTCCCAGAAGCTAAAGAAGAGTGGGCTAAAGCTCTCTGGTTGCCATCTGGTAGAAGCAAAGCTTTCTGGGGATTTGAGTCCACAGAACACACACTGATCACACATCTCAGAATATACAAGAACTGAGAAAATGTCCACATAAAATGGGGGCAGAACAATAAGCAGGAGAAAAATTTGCATGCATTAATCCATCCTTTGCAAATCTATCTCATATTCATTGCAAGATGTGTCCCAAGGACAGGGTTGAGAACCCCTGTTATAGAGTTATTTTTCCAATATTTGTGATTCTTTCTGTACCAATGGTGTATACTGAAATTAAAAGTAAAGGATTCAGTAATTGTGCCAAAACTTTGTGCTTTCTGTCTTCATCACCTTTTATAGTTTCTACCAGCCCATCAAAATCTCTCTTGTTCTTTTCACCCTCTGTCATTCTTTTTCATGTTCTGTCACCTCTTGTCCGCCCTCCTCCCCCCATCAATCTTGTTTAGCTCGAAGCATCATCCATTTAGCTGATTCAATAAAAATGCAAAAATCTTTCAACAAGACAAAATGGGATTCTGCCAACACAATTCAGTTTTCTTCCAGAAGGCTATTCTATAGCTCATGCCTCCTCTAAGTTTGTTTTACTATAGTTACTTTTACTTTGTAAATTCTCTCCTGTCTTTCTTTTTTTACCTTAACTGCTAAATATATTGCTTTGTGTCTAACAAAAAACAGGGATAATATGCTTTTATAGAACGTCAGTAAAGTCTAATTATGATAGAAACACACTGACTATAATGAACACCAATTCCAAGAGAGTGAAATTACTTTGAAGTACGCTCAGAGAAGTGAAACTCTGAAGAGAGAGACAACCCCCTCTTGGGACAAGAGTTTACCATCCAGTCATTGCATATTTGATAAATCACTCTCTGAGAAATGGTAAACGCTGGTTTATATCTATTTTTCAAAATTTTAAGTTCAAAAACGTTTCTTTTCTTGTTTTGCACCTTTGTTTGAAACATGTGTCACTGGAGCATTGTTACAATCTCACTTATCTTATGAGGAAAAAGTCCTGTAGAGTCCCAACGCGGCCCCGTTTCGTTATCTGCTTCAGGAGACCCAGCTGTAAAGTTGAAAAGTTTCTCACTCAAAAGATAGAACTGAAATGCTGTTTGAGATGTCCGTGAAACTGATTCACTTGAAAAATCTCTCAATGGCTCAATGGACCAGGAAGTGATGTCAGAGGGAGAGTTGAGATTGATAAAAGCAACAAGTTTGAGATAGAGGTACACTGGGGTGAGTGGGGGGTGCACGCAGTGGAGAAGGAATGTGGGGGAGGGATGGATGCAACGGGGAAGAGTATGGGGGAAGCATGGCGTGATGAAGCTGAGCACCACTTCCTTGGGTGCATCCTTCCCTTGCTATACTGTTGCCCACAGGCCTCTGCAGTCTTTTTTAAGTTACTGCCCAGCACATAGTACTACCAGCTTATCTGCTAACATCAGCACATGAAAGAATCACATCTTGAGCTCTGCAGTCAAACCATAACTTTGAACATCCTTATTATCAGTTATCTACTTGAAATCTATAGGTGAAACAAGAAGAGAGAGAAAAAAAATGTCATTTTTTTTTTTTTTTTTTTACAGCATAATGAAACATACATAGCATATATTTAAGGTTACCATATAGCTCCAGAAAAAAAGAGAACGAATTGAGATATCCGGGTTTTACACTACCAACTACCATTTACACTACAATCTTGTGACCATTACCTCAGGTTCAGAAAACTTCTAAAAGCATTTCTATATCAAGGAGCAAACCCTGAAGTAACTAAAAAGGTAATTGCAAAAGCCCATTTCTAAACTGTGTAATGCAACTCCCGGGACAAAAAAAAAAAAAAAAAGAACCAACAATGACCTATTTGTACTTGTAACTATATAGTTGAAACTATAACTTAACTGTATTAATAGTTGTACTGATCTACTTGTACTAGCAAGTGAGTGTTCCCTCTAAGCTGAGCAGGAGTCCTCCACCCACAGTCTCACCAATAGAGGGTGCTGTTTTACTGTCACATTTTTCAATTGTGAGGGACAGGCAAGTTCTGCAGGACTCCAGGGAACATACCTGTCCTTAGCGACTGAAAATATTCCACCCCCTAGTGGTAGCAATGCAGCTGGAGGACACCTGCTCAGCTTAGAGGGAACAGCAACCGTATTGAATGTCCACATCAATCTGTCCATAGTAACTTCCTGGGTGACTGACCCAATCTCTTGTAATGTAATCCGTGCTTGAACTGAATAGGTAAAGACGGAATTGAAAACCTGATTAACATAACATAATATTGAAAGCAATGGAAGTAAGGAGGATGGATATAGACACTTGGGTTTTACTTCTATTGAAAGCAATGGAAGTAAAAGCCGGATGTTTCAATCTATCCTCCTTTTTCTGGAGCCATATGGGGGTGATTGTGTCTGATGATCTCAAGGTGGCATAACAGGTAGAAAAGGCAAGGCCAGGAGGATGCTTGGGTGCATAAGGAGAGGAATGGCTAGTAGGAAAAGGGAGGTGATAATGCCATTGTATAAACTAAACTAAACCTTAGGTTTGTATACCGCATCATCTCCACATTCGTAGAGCTCGGCACGGTTTACAGGAGAAGAAATAGGAAGGAACTACAATAAAGGGTTAGAGTCAAAGTATGAAGAATAATTAGGGGACTTGGAATGCCAAAGATGGAGAGAGGATTACATTTTTGAGAATAGCCAGGTTTTCAGATGTTTGTGAGCTCAAGTTCCGGAGAGGGGAGGTAAGTTTGTTCCAGAGCTCAGTGATTCTGAAGGGGAGGGAGGTCCCTAGTTTTCCTGTATGGGAAATGTCTTTTAGTGAGGGGAAGGATAGTTTTAATTTGTGGGTGGGTCTGGTGGTATTAGGGTTTGAGGAGTTCCAAGAGAGAGGGATAAAGGGAGGGAGGATGCCGTGTAGGATTTTGAAAGTTAGACAAGCGCATTTAAAGTGGACCCTGGCGATTATCGGAAGCCAATGAAGCTTGTACAGGAGCGGGGAGACATGGTCAAATTTACTTTTAGCGAAGATATAAGCTTAGCCACGGCATTCTGAATCCGCTGTAGTCTATGAAGGTTTTTCTTAGTTAGGCTTAAGTAGATAGAGTCTGGTATAAGTCTCTGGTGAGGCTCCATATGGAATATTATGTGCAATTTTGGAGACCCCACCCTCAAAGAGATATAAAGAGGATGGAGTCTGTTCAGAGGGCTGCTACAAAATTGGTTAGTGGTCTTTGTCATAAATTGTATGGGGACAGACTTAGAGACCTTAATATGTATACTCTGAAGAAAAGACAGGAGAGAGAGGATATGATAGAGCCGTTTAAATATCTCTGTGGTGTTAATTTTACAGGAGGTGAGTCTTTTTCAAATGAAGAAAGATTCCGGAAGGAGAGGACATAGGATGAAGTTAAGAGGTTAGGGGCTCAGGAGTAATGTAAGAAAATACTTCTTTACAGCAAGGGTGGTAGATATGTGGAATAATCTCCCAGTGGAGGGGGTGGAAATGAAGACTGTATCTGAATTTAAGATAGCATGGAACAGGCATGTGTAGGATTACCAGACTTCCAGATTTCCCCAGACATGTCCTCCTTTTTGATGTTATCACGTTGCATCTGTGCATGCGCAGATGCCGTCTGGGGGTGGAACCGCACGTGATGCAGGTGGTACAGGGCGGAACTGGGTGGGCCTGTGGGTGGGGCCATGGGTCTGGATTTTCCTTTGGGAAAATCTGGTAACCCTAGGCATGTGGGATCTCTTAGGGAGAGGAGGAGATAGTGAATGTTGTGGATGGGCAGACTAGATGGGCCATTTAGCCTTTATCTGCCATCATTTTTCTAACCCTAAGTATATTTACCCCCTTCTCCAGCCCCAACTGAAACTATTTTGGGCATAGTTGATTTTTTTTCCTCCTTAATCCCTTGATTCAAAGTGCCAAGAACCTTCTGTTCTTTTTTTTCCCCTGCTCAGCCCTGATCCATCATCCAGGCTCTGTTTAAGGAGCCAGAGAGTGAATGGGCCTGCTAGTCTCCCTTCCTCCCTGCTAGGGTGGAGCATGATTTAACAGAAACTTTTTTAATGTCCTGTTACAAAACTCCATTTGGCTTTGGGACTGATGTCTAGCCAGTGGCCACACCTGGATCCTATGTGAGCAGGCACAGGCCGAGCTCTGAATTAGACCCGAGGATGACTGTGATAAGAGATCCCACCTAAAATTAATAATAGCTAGGCCCAGAGAGGAAAAAGTGTATGATTTTAGACTTCTTTCCTAGAAAGAAAGGACAATGCTTTGTTGTAATTGTTAATAGGAAGAACATATTTAAATATTTCCAAATATCTGCAGGCAGGAAGCAGAGATCGTTGTAAATTGCTCCGAAGAATGACCACCGATTTTCAGAGATTTCCTGTCAGTTGCCTGTGAGTACATTTGTGTCTCCCCTCCCTCCTCTCTTTTGGCAGTATGAGAGCTCTCGGCCTGCTGTCTCCACTGTCCATCCTGTCATGGGAAGGCCATGCTTCCTGCAGTGAGAACGCTGATTAGACTCTGAGCTATTTTAAGCTGAAGAAGCAGCAGTAGTAGGCCGCTTCTAAGCATCTGATCCTGATGTGCAGGAAGCAAAGCCACACCACGGCACTGGCACATGAGAAAACCGAAAGGGGCACAGCAGTTACATTAACCGATCGGTGATGCTCAGTGCAGCTGCTCAGACATTCATTTCGTCCATTTACTTATTCAGCAGTGTAATTCCTTATTCACTTTCTGCTTTTAAGTTTTAATACAGTAATGCCGACACCTCTGAACACCTAGCCCATCCTTCAATTATGACAAAAGGGAAAGGTCCTTTAAATCCCTCTTCATTACTAGCCTGAGCTGCTAGTTCTCGTCGCTTCATTTCCCATTGCCGCCTTCCTGAAAAATCCCTTATTGCAGAATAGATCAAGGCGTTACCGTGCTCCTTTTAGCAGGTTTTTATACGTAGGCAACAGGTACCCAGCACCCTTAGGCCCATATTCTATAAACGGTGCCTTAACTTAGGGTCCAGTAGGTGCCTTACCAGTGCCTAAGTTAAGTGCAAACCACTGTTTAAAAGTGGTCTTAAAATTCAAGGCACCTACTGGAGTCATAAAAAAAACAACAGCCCTGGAATCGCACCTATGAAGGCGCTTTATGATGCCTAAGGTCATGTTGCAAGACCACTGAAGAAATTTGGGAACATAGGAAATACTATTGTAATAACATTTTCTTACTGCTTGACGTCGGTGGCAGGAGAGAGTGGGCATTTCTCCTGCCGATCTTCAATTTTTAAGAAAAATTATTTTAATTTGCTTTTTCTTGGGGGGGGGGGGGGGGGGGGGATCTGAGCTGTCAACAGGGCAAGATTAATTCTTCAAGGGTCTGTAGGTACACAAGTATACTGGGCCCCCTGCCCCGCCCCCATTTATTTACCTAGTTTCTTATTTAATTCTTTATTTCCACTTGATTTCTTTTTTTTTTTAATTTTATTTTAAAATTCAAAACAAACAACAAAAATTACCATACCAGTGCCAGTGTACAGTTTTTCTTCTATGCAACCCCCAAACATCTTTGAACAAATCCCACCTTCCTTCCTAGAGGAAGAGATCTTCAGCCGGCAGGGCTTTGGGAAGCCCACCAATTTATATTTTGCATTTGGGTAGGAGGCATGGGGCATGATAGAAAGAAAATTTAGTGCCCACCATTTTATTGAACTAATACATTTCTCAATTAGCTTTCAGAGGTTAAAATCTCTGTCTTCAGGTCAGTAAACTATACTGCTGTTACAGTATCCCTTGTTCTGACCCGAGGAAGGAAGTTTTGGTCTCTGAATTAGTTAAAAATGTATTAAAATTAGTCCAATAAAAAGGATCACCTTATTTCCATTTTCTATTTATAAACATTTATCAACACAGCTACAGTAATACTTTATCCTAAAACAAACATAAATAAATTAAAAAAATATAATTTTTTCTACCTCTGTTGTCTGGTTTCTGCTTTCCTCATCTTCTTATCATTCTCTTCCTTCCATCCACTGTCTGTCTTCTCTCTGCCTCTTCCATATGGCATCTGCTCTCTTTCTATGCCTCTTTCAGAAACTGTTTGCCTCTCCCTTCCATCTCTCCCTCCTCTTCATTGGTCTGGCATCCATCTACTTTCCTCCGCTCCCCCTATGGTGTGCATCTGTCTTCTTCTCTTCCATCTCTCTCTCCCTCCCAGCAGATTTTAGCATCTCTCTCCTCCTTTCCTCCCCCCAGATCTGGTATCTGTCTCTTCCCCTTCCCCCCATGCTCTGGCATCTCTCTCTCCTCTCCCTTCCTCCTTTTCTTCCCTGGTCTTCTTTCTCAATTTATTTTCTGCCTCTGTCTAAATTCTTTCTTACTAATCAGGCCTCAATTTCTCTTCCATTGTGTCTATCTACAGCTTGCCAGCTTTTCCCTTACCCCTTACTAACTCTATCCTCTTCCTCTAATCCAGCATGTGCCCTTTTTTCTGTCTCCTCCCCACTTCCTTCTAGCATCTGCTCTCCTCTCTCACCCCCCCACTTCCATTCAGCATCTGTCCCCCTCTCTCATCCCCCCACTTCCATTCAGCATCTATCCCCTTCTTTTTCCACCCAATAAACCTAAAGCGCCACTCAACCTCTTACCCTTATCGAGCCATCCCCCTCCCTACCCCTCACCTTCACAGATGCTTTTCAAAACCAAAGTGCTCTCTCAGTTGGGCCCTGACGGGTAAGCTGTTCTCAATAGTTGCACGTGGCTGCCCCAAAGCTTCTCCTCTGATGCAACTTCCAGTTTCTGCCAAATCGCGTCAGAGGACAAGCTTTGAGGCAACCGCACTTGTGCAACTAGTGAGAATGGCTGCCGCATCAGGGCCCCTCTGAGAGAGAAAACTGGTTTTGAAGAGCGCCGCAAAGGTGAGGGGAAGGGAGGGAGATGCTCAGACAGTGGGTCCAGGGCAGCTGCCCTATTTGCCATCCCTTAATGTCAGCCCTGGTCACAGCACCACATCGGTGGTCCCCCCTGATGTTTTTGGGCCTGAGGCATGCGTCTACTGGGCCTATACTTTATTCTGGCCCTGGCTGTCAAATCTTACTTTCCCATCAGTGCCTGAACCAATCAGCACTCAGGCACTGATCAGAAAGTAAGGCAACGACAGCTCAGACCTGTCGGCCAATTTTGGCTGCAATGTGGTAGGTACAAAGAGGTTAGAGAATCACTCGGCAATTATAGAGAATTGCTCTGAGTGATCATTTTAATATTAATGACCTTGTTGTACTACATTTGCATGACAGTATCAGAGATTGCTAGACCTTGGTAAGCCGTTTTGATAATCCGCCTGGAACCGGCTGGAACTGGTTTAGCGAGCACGTTAAAGGCAGATTTTAGTTTTAAGAATCTTCCCCTTAGTGAGAACTAGGTCACCCCTAGTTTAGCTTATGTATTGAATCCCCTGCTATAAATATCACCTGGCAGATAAAGAAACTCTCCTGATCTTAGGACTTCATGCACAAGGAAAGAAGGAGGCTCCATACATAATATGAGAGCAACCCTCTGAAGAAAATTAGGTGCTAAGAATGAGCAGCAGAATCAGTGCAGCCTTTGCAGAGAAGCCAAAGACTAAGGTGTTCTGCTGCTATAGATATATTTATTTTTATAAGGAACAATTCTCTTTCACCTGACATTATTCACCCTTTACCTGCATTTCAATGTTGACTATTTTCAGTGGAAAAAAATGAATGTGTATGGGGGGGGGGGGGGGGGGGGGGGGGGGAGGGAGGGGAGAGCAGAGGATGCAGGACAGGCTGGCAGCTTACAGATTTATCTAAAGAGAACCTTAGCTTCCCACTTTGACCTTTACCGAGCTACATTTTGATCTCTGCTAAATGTTCCCTTTTTCTCACCTTCTGCGTTTGTGTATTCAGGTGATCTGCCTTTCACACACTGTGAATACGTGTCACCTATGCACCTTGAAGCCTGTGAACCTCCAATCAGCACCCGCTGTCGCTGCATCTTTTGTGTGGCCTCTTACTCCATATCTCCAACTTGGCTCCATCTCTCCTTTTGCTAACGTCATCTACAGGCATTTGAGCTAAATGATTTGTCAATGTTCAGTCAGTATCAAGATACTGTAGGGATAGGGTGACGAGTCAGTGCCAAATATGAATATAAAGTTCTTATCACCTGGTTCCAGATAAAAAGAACCTCGGTGTTACCTAATGACATTCAGCAGGTGCATGTTCAGAGGAATAGGAATGCTTCACTTATACTATATTGGAAAGAAAAGTTCTACAAGGGGCTGCTGAAAAGTTCTAAGCCCAACCATGAAGAGAATGATGTGGAGCCATGAAACTTTCTAGTTATTCCATTCTTTTCTTGACACTTTTCCTTTCAGTGATATGAAATGAAACGAAAAGTGTCAAAGAAAGTGCGGAATAACTTGTAAGATTCATGGCTCCACATCATTTTCATCTTGGTTGGGCTGAGAACTTTTCAGCGGCCCCTCGTGCAGAGGTGTTCATTTGCTAGGGGTGTCAAACTGCAATCCTGGAGGGCTACAATCAGCCTGGATTTCAGGCTATCCTTAATGAATGTTCATGAGATTAGCATACCAGACTGGGTTTTGGCCCTCCAGGTTTGCAGTTTAACCCACGTGATCTTGAAACCTCACATTCTTCCATAGCTTTTGTGCGGGTCCTGCAAGAGGTTTATTAGAAGCCGCTAAGACTAACCTTACATTACCAAATATTTCCACACCTTTGCAGATCATATATAGGAAAACTGAAATTTTCATTACGGGAAATTCATTAGCATGAAAGAATTAGCTTGCTGATTACCCCACTCACTATGCATCTGTTTTTTTCACTGCACTGTCCGTCGGGCTCAGTCTCCAGTGGTCACTGACAGAAACAAGCCTGCTAAAGTCTGAAAATAACACTGTGGCCGACAGGGGTCACAGAGATGAGAACTAGAGGTCTGCACGGGAATGGGGATCGTGGGAATCCCCCCTAACCCACGGGACTCCCACGGGGACCCCCCTCTGGCCAACGGGACTCCCACTGGGATGGAAGGCTTTGGAAGCAGGGTTCGTCCATATAATATAATGGACACGTCAGCCTTAGTAAAAGAGTTAATTACCTGAACAGAAAACAAAAAAAAGGGTTCCACCAAAGAGATTCCACATGGAAAACAGCAGCACAAACACAAGAGAAACTGTGGAATTGATGATCCTGTCAGAAGTAATTGCTGCTTTTTATGGGGACGGGCGGGGATGGAGGTAATTCCTTGCGTGGATGGGTGGGGACGGAGAGGATCCTGACGGGGACGGGTGGGGACGGAGAGGATCCTGGTGGGGATGGGGGGGATTTCTGTCCCCGTGCAACTCTCTAATGAGAACCAGAACTAGCTTTCTGCCCTTAGAAGGATACGTCTTCCTAACATAATTGTCCTAGTGTATTACTGGCCGCTTGCGCACAAAGCATTGGTACTAGAGAATGACACAGTCCTGAACTCAATTTCCTCATCCCGTCCCCGTGAGTTTTGTCACTGTCCCCATCCCTGCTCCATTCCTGGAAGCTCTGCCTTGAACACTTATGATTTTAAAGTGTTTGAGGCTTGTGCAGATGAGGACAGAGCTTTCATGAATGGGGCAGGGACTCACCATAGACATTGATCTCATGATCAGCAGACTCCAGCAGATAAATAATGTGAGCGCCTCCAGTGGCCCTAAATTAATTAAGTCAGTTGAACAAAATGCAAAACTTTGAATGTCTCTCAGATGCTGACGAGACAATAGGAGATAATTATCATACAGGACCATTCTTGATTGTCTTAATCACTGTTTATTCATTTGTCACCTTTATTATTATTTTGCCTTAAAACTGAGTGAGTGGATGAACTGAAAATCTTTGAAGTAGCAAGCCAGAAGCCCAATGTTTGTAAAATGCACTTCTATTGGTAGAGGCCACATTTACCTTCCTACCTCCGTGTGGTGACTGGAGTTCGCTGCAGGGAGATCGTTGCTGGAGGCGGGGCCAGTGGAGGCATGGTTGATCGATGCTCGTTGTTGCCTAGGATAGGGCAGCATCTGCTATCTCATTGGGGAGGAGCTGGTGCTGTCTTCAGATCGGTGGAGTGAGGCCGTGCCATGGACTCCTCCTCCCGGTTGTCCGCCGACGGAGGTAGAGTGCTGTATTCTTCGGGAGCTGCCCACAGGGCCGCCATCAGGGCAGTACTACCAGTCCTGCATTCAGGGGCCCGGAGCTAACAGGGGGCCCGGCTCCCCCAGGGTCCTAGGCAGTGTTCCCTCTAAAGTGAGCGCATGAGCGATCGCTCACTATTTTCAGTGGCGTCGCTCATACGCTTTCCTCTGTCGCTCACTCGAGGGCGGAGGAGGTGAGAGGAAGTGGCGGCGGCGGCCTGTATTTTAAAGTTAAAAGATGCAGCGGCGGCTCCTCTCAAGATCCCCGACTGCATCGGACTTCCGACGCAGGTGGGGATTCGTGAGAGGAGCCGCTGCCACGTCTTCAGTGTCCTATCAAGGGTGGGGCGGTCCGCCCCGGCTGTGCACCCGCCCTAAGGCTGCAGTCGGAGAGGAAGTTCGGGCCAGCCAATCGCTGCCTGGCTGGGAGGAACTTCCTCTCCGACGGAAGAATTGACGTCGGGGGAATGCTGGTCGGCCCGGTGGGAAGCAGAGAGAGCTTGGGGCAGCCGCAGTGGTGGCTTTGGGGCCTGTTTCCCCCGATGGTTGCGGCGGTGGCTTTGTGGAGGGTAGGGAGAAAGAAAGGAGGCAGGCAGGGAGACAGAAGGGAAACAGAAAAAAAGAAAGGGGGCATCAAGAGGAAAAAAAAAGAAAGAAAGGGCAAGGAGAGAGGAAAAAAAAATTAGGGGAGGGAATGAGATCTGGAGGAGAGGAAGCATACAGGCTGAAAGAAGGGAAGAAAGATTGGATGCACAGTCAGAAGATGAAAGTGCAACCAGAGACTCATGAAATCACCAGACCAGGTAGGAAAAATGATTTTATTTTAAATTTAGTGATCAAAATGTGTCTGAATTTATATATGCTGTCTATATTTTGCACTATGGCCCCCTTTTACTAAATCGCAATAGTGTTTTTTAACGCAGGGAGCCTATGAGTGTCGAGAGCAGCGCTGGGCATTTAGCGCAGTTCCCTGCGCTAAAAACTGCTATTGTGGTTTAATAAAAAGGATGGGGGGGGGTATGTTTGTCTATTTATGTATGGTTGTTACTGAGGTGACAATGCATAGAGTCATCTGCCTTGACCTCTTTGAAAAAAAACCAGAATAAGAATGATAATTAACATTTTCTCAGCGTATAGTGTGCTTTGTGTTTTTTAATTTTATTGTTAGTAGATCATTTTGACTTGGTCATTTTAAAGTTGCTCGCAAGCCCAAAAAGTTTGGGCACCTCTGAGCTAGAGCGTTGAAGCTGTGTGTTTCTATTTTATCCCCCCTTTTACAAAACTGTGGAGCATTTTTTAGCGCCAGCCGTGGTGGTAGCAGCTCTGATGCTCAGAATTCTATGAGCGTCAGGGCTGTTACCACTGTGGCTAAAATCCACACTACAGTTTTGTAAAAGGGTGAGGGGTTAGTTTGTGATGACATATTCCATACTAGGCGAAGGTGTTTTCTGTGTTCTGTTTGTTCAAAAGACATGGTTTTCTGTTAGGATTGACGGTGTAGGATTGATCTGTGCTGGTCTGGCTTGTTTAGTTTTACAATGGGTGTATTGATGTACTGCTCACTGTAATATGTAAGATGCTGCCTTTTCCTAGGTACTCATGTGTGACGTGTGGTTTGTTACTAAAAATCATGTTTTTCTTACAGATGGGGGGGGGGTGCCAAAAAATGATGGGCCCCGGGTGTTACATATGCTAGGTACGCCACTGCATGTAAAGATACCAGAAAGCTGGCATAGCAAAAACTTTAAGTAAATTGTTATTCTTCTAAGTTTTGAGTATTTAATCCTCCCACAATCTCACGGGCACTCGTTTCAAGTTTCAAGTTTATTGAGATTTTGATTTAAACGCAATATCAAATATTTTCAATGCGTATAACAAAAATAAATTTGGGGAAATAAATAAAACCATTTGAACAATAAACATACAAACATATCCATAGATGATTAAAAATACATAAGGAGTACAAGGATAAACTACATTTGTTTAAAAATGCATCCTCCGTGCCTGCTCATAAATTTGTGGAGTATGTAACTTGTCGCTCATGCATATTTTTTTTTTGCACACACCTCATCAATCCTTAGAGGGAACATTGGTCCTAGGCCACCATAGCACAAATTCCTGTATTATGCTTCTTCTGTGCACAACAATAAACAATAAACACTGCTGTCATACTTTTTTTTGTCCCCTGCCGATTTCCTGATAGCACCCCCCTGGACAAAAGTGGGGGGAAGGGGTACGTGGGGGGGCCCAATAGGATTGCTCAGTAAGGGGCCCAGAAATTTCTGATGGCGGCCCTGGCTGCCCATGAGCATTTGCTGCCCACCGAGAGCAGTGCAGCCCGGTGCTGGATTGTTCTATCTCCGTGCATTTTCTGCCTAGAAGCAATGAGTCGGGGCTACAGCAGCTGGAAAGCCCGAGCTGATATCTGTCCCATCTGGACTTTTGCCGTTGGGATTTTTTAAAATATGCTGAGGCAACAGAGCCGCTTCAGGAAATTGGGCTTGACAGACATATTTGATTTTTTTTCCCCCAGTTTATAAATTATTTTAAATTTTATTCCATTGTTTTTACCCCTATTGTTTTTATTTTATTAAATGAATTTCCCTAAATCTATTGTTTAATGGTTCCTCCCTTCTATTCCTTTTTACATATTACTTTAATTCATTTAGATATTATTTACATAGATGGTGCTCCTATCTATGAAATATTATACATCTCTCCTCTCCACTCCTTCCTGCCCTCCATACTCTTCCCTACCCTCTTCTAACCCTTTCCTCTGTAATGTCGCCTAGAGCTTGTATAGGTATGTATAACGCACAAATGGAAGAAATAAATAAATTTAATATTTACGTGCCAGTGGTAGGAAGACTTTTCCATACAATCATAAGAGCATAAGAATAGCCACACTGGGGCAGACTGATGGTCCTTCTAGCCGTATCCTGCTTGCAGCAGTGACCGATTCAGGTTAAATGTTCCTGGAAGCATCCCAAATAGGAGTAGAATTCCATGCTACCAATTCCAGGGCAAGCAGTGGCTTCCCCCCATTTCTTTCTCAATAGCAGACTTCCTCCAGAAACTTGTCGAAACCTTTTTAAAACCCAGATTACTCCTACTACTTATCATTTCTATAGCGTTGCTACACATATGCAGCACTGAAACATGCAATATGCTAACTGCTGTTACCGTATCCTCTGGTAATAAGTTCCAGAGTTTAATTATTCATTGAGTGAAAAAACATTTCCTCATAATTGTTTTAAAAGTATTACCATGTAACCATCATCCAAAATAAGTGTTCCTTAGAAACATGTCCTAGCAGACAATAGTGTCTCTGTGGAGGATCAGCCTGTCTACCTTGCCCATCCATACACATTTATTTGTATGTTCACAAACATATAAATAGGGTCTTAGTGGATGACTGGAGCAGTGAAAAATGAATCAGCAAGGTGGTGGGGAGGCCATGTCTTGCTGCCCCAAATCTGCAGAGGCATGGGGTGATGGAAAGTGGAGAGGCCACCTCCTCCACTTAAAGATCTTTGGGGATGTCAGCAGAGAAGAAAGTTGGTGGAGCAGTAACCCCCAATCCTTATGACACAAGAAAAGAAGGAACTCCACAATGGTGAAGGTGCACTTATTAGTGTACCAGAGGGGATCTCAGAGATGCCAAGGGTGGTCCATCCCAAAACTGGAGATTTACCACTACTATGCTAGATTCTTATGGGCCTCAGCCATATCTAAAACCAGTTCTGGCAGATACACATTCCAAAAAACTGACATTCTAATCGGTAAATAGAAAATAAAAATTTATATTTTTCTAACTTTGTTGGCTGGTTATTTTATTTTCCTAATGGTGTTGGTCCCAGTCTTTGGCTTCTGCTTTCCTCTGTCTCCTCTTAACTCCCTTGCTAGAGTCTCCTTGTCTATTTCCCACTTCTTTTCTCGTCATGTCCACCATCCATTTCTCTCTGCATCCCTATCTATCCTACTCAGCAACACCCCTATGTCCTTGCCCCTTTCTTCTCACCATGTTGAGCATCTCCCATCTCTGGGTCCCTATTTTGCCCTGTCTGATATAACTTTTTAGTATCTTTATGCACCCCCCAGGCCAGCATCTCTTCCTCTCTCTTATCCCTCTCTATGCCCCCTCCCAAGGGTCCAGTAAGTGTTTCTATTTTCCCTTGCTTCTACAGTACTTTGTCTTCCCTTTTAGGATTTAGCACCTCTCCCTTCTTACCTTACAGGTCATGGCATCTCTTCCTTCCCCACCTCTTTCCTTTCTCCTCCTCCAATTCTCATGGTGGGGAAGAAGATTAAGAAGAAGATAAGCACTGTAAAAACGCTAGAGCAAGCTTGGTTCCTTTTTAAGGACACAGTCACCGAGGCGCAAAATCTATATATACCGCGTATCAACAAGGGATCCAAGAGGAAAAAGAACAAGAAACTGGCGTGGCTCACTGTAGAGGTGAAGGAAGCAATCAGAGACAAGAAAACTTTGTTTAAGGAATGGAAAAGGTCAAGAATGGACGAAAACTGGAATAAGCACAAACAACATCAATGCAGGTGCCATAAGGCAGTAAAAGGGGTCAAAAAAGACTACGAGGAAAAAAATAGCCAAGGAGGTGAAAAACTTCAAGCTGTTCTTTTGATATATTAAGGGGAAACGACTCGTGAAGGAAGCAGTGGGACCATTGGATGACCATGGAATAAAAGGAGTGCTAAAGGAGGACAAAGCAATCGCCAACAAACATTTTTGCGTCTGTATTTACTGAAGAGGATATACACAGCATACCGGAACCCATCAGGCTATATGCTGGAAATGAAGACAGGAAACTGACAGGGTTGATGGTCAGTCTAGAAGAGGTATGCAGGTAAATCGATAGCCATAAGAGCGATAAATCCCCGGAACCAGATGGCATCCAACTGAGGGTCATCAAGGAACTGAAAGGGACTATAGCTGAACTGCTTCAACTAATAGCCAATCTGTCAATAAAATCAGGAAAGATTCCGGAAGACTGCAAGGTGGCAAATGTTATGCCAATCTTCAAAAAAGGTTCGAGGGGAGATCCGGAAAACTACAGACCGGTGAGTTTGACCTTGGTACCGGGAAAAATGGTAGAGGTGCTGATAAAGGACCGCATCACTGAACACCTTGACAGACACGGTCTGATGAGGATTAGTCAGCAAAGGCAGATCTTGTTTTACGAACTTGCTGCGCTTCTTTGAGGAAGTAAACAGGCAGATAGACAAGGGCAACCTGGTCGACATTGTATATCTGGATTTTCAGAAGGCGTTCGACAAGGTTCCACATGAATGACTGCTTCAGAAAATTGCGAGCCATGGAATCGAGGGTGAAATACTCATGTGGATTAAAAACTGGCTAGACCAGTGGTTTCCAACCCTGTCCTGGAGGACCACCAGGCCAATCGGGTTTTCAGGATAGCCCTAATGAATATGCATGGAGTAGATTTGCATGCCTATCACTTCCATTATATGCAAATATCTCTCATGCAAATTCATTAGGGCTAGTCTGGAAACCCAATTGGCCTACTGGTCTTCCAGGACAGGGTTGGGAACCACTGAGCTAGACAATAGGAAACAGAGAGTGGGGGTAAATGGACAATACTCAGACTGGAAGAGCCAGTGGGTTGCCGCAGGTCTTGGTGCTTGGATCTGTGCTCTTCAACAACTTTATAAACATAAGAACATAAGAACATAAGCAGTGCCTCCGCCGGGTCAGACCATAGGTCCATCCCGCCCGGCAGTCCGCTCGCGCGGCGGCCCAAACAGGTCACGACCTGTCTGCATCACCAGAAGGGGCTCCCTTGCCACCTTGTTTTCTCATTTAAGTCCTATCTTCCCATCGTAGTCCTAACCCTCCGGTCTTGCACATGCACGACCTATTGGGTTACTATACTTATTACCTGGTTAGCTTTCTATACCTGTGTTACATCCCAGCATCTCTCTCAGTATCCCACGATCCCTTTATCCCTCAGGAATCCGTCCAATCCCTGTTTGAATCCCTGTACCGTACTCTGCCTGATCACTTCTTCCGGTAGCGCATTCCATGTGTCCACGAAAGAAGTGATCAGGCAGAGTACGGTACAGGGAGGTGATTAAATTTGCAGATGATACGAAGTTATTCAGAGTAGTGAAGACACAGGGGGATTGCGAAGATCTGCAACGTGACATAATCAAGCTCAAGAAATAGGCATCGACATGGCAAATGAGGTTCAATGTGGATAAGTGTAAAGTGAAGCATGTTGGTAACAAAAATCCCATGCACGAATACAGGATGTCCGGGGCAGTATTTGGAGAGACCTCCCAGGAAAGAGACTTGGGAGTTCTGATCGACAAGTCGATGAAGCAGTCCGCGCAATGCGCGGCGGCGGTGAAAAGGGCGAGCAGAATGCTAGGAATGATTAAGAAGGGGATCACGAACAGATTGGAGAAGGTTATCATGCTGCTGTATTGGGCCATGGTGCGCCCTCACCTGGAGTACTGCGTCCAGCACTGGTCGCCATACATGAAGAAGAACACGGTACTACTTGAAAGGGTCCAGAGAAGAGCGATTAAAATGGTTAAGGGGCTGGAGGAGTTGCCGTACAGTGAGAAATTAGAGAAACTGGGCCTCTTCTCCCTTGAAAAGAGGAGACTGAGAGGGGACATGATTGAAACATTCAAAATACTGAAGGGAGTAGACTTAGCAGATAAAGACAGATTGTTCACCCTCTCCAAGGTAGGGAGAACGAAAGGGCACTCTCTAAAGTTGAAAGGGGATAGATTCTGTACAAACGTAAGGAAGTTCTTCTTCATCCAGAGAGTGGTAGAAAACTGGAACGCTCTTCCGGAGTCTATTATAGGGGAAAACACCCTCCAGGGATTCAAGATAAAGTTGGACAAGTTCCTGCTAAACTGGTACGTATGCAGGTTAGGCTGGACTCATTTAGAGCACTGGTCTTTGACCTGGGTCCGCCATGTGAACAGACTGCTGGACACGATGGACCACTGGTCTGACCCAGCAGCAGCAAATTCTTATGTTCTCATTTTCCTTTCTCTACTCTCACGGCCCAACATATCTCACTTTTTCTGCTGCTCATGCCCATGGTTGTCCGTTTTCGTTTAAGTCGCAAGTCGTCCAAAGTAAAAAATAGCTTAGGACACATTTTCGAAAAATACGTCCAAATTTTTTTCGTTTCGAAAATCGTCTAACTATATGTCCTGCTGATCTGATCGTCCATCTTTATACCACATTTTCGTCCAAGTCAAAAATGTCTAGAACAAGTACCGTTGGACGTGGGAGGGGTCTGTAAAGTGATGGACTGAACACCCAGACATGGCACCTAAATAGTGGGGTACCTTACAGGGCACTGCTGTGAACTTCACAAAAAGGGTGCCATGTCATCATCTCATTACAGCTCCCTTATAGGTCATGGTGAGCCCCCCTAACCATCTCCAGAATCCCCTAGACCCACTTATTTACCACCCCAATAGCCCTTATGGCTGCAGGAGCCAGTACATAAAGGTTTTGGGGGTGTACAGGAGAGTGCACATGTTTCAGTATCAATGCAGGGATTACAGGGACTTAAAGGCATGGGACCTCCTCTCCATGGGTCCCTAGCCCACCCCCAAGATGGCTTAAGATGCCTCTGTGCAGGTCGAATAGGCTTTCCTATGCCGGGCTGCCAGGTGATGATGGTCTGGAGGCTGAATTTTAAAGGTGTGATTACGATTTTTATGGGGTTGGGGGGGTGGTCAGTGATCACTGGGGTAGTGTGTGTGGGTCTGTATTATTTGTTTGCTGTGCTTATCTGGTGACTTTAGGTGGGTTTTTGTGACTTAGACCAGTGGTTCCCAACCCTGTTCTGGAGGACCACCAGGCCAATCGGGTTTTCAGGCTAGCCCTAATGAATATGCATGAGAGAGATTTGCATATAATGGAATTGACAGGCATGCAAATCTGCTCCATGGATATTCATTAGGGCTATCCTGAAAACCCGATTGGCCTGGTGGTCCTCCAGGACAGGGTTGGGAACCACTGACTTAAACCATTTTTTAAATGGTCTAAGTCACAATGTCCAAGTTCCGTTGATCCTGTGATGTATAACTTTCGGTTATACATGCAGTACGACTAAGTCTAAGCTGGCCCATGTCCCGCCCAACTCCCACCCTCGACACTCCTCCTGAAACGCCCTGTTTAGCTTTGGTCTTTCAGCGGCACTATGAAGGCCTATGTTGTTTAGAAATACGTCCAAAACCCGTTTTCATTATCAGCACTTGGACGTATTTTGACAATGTTTGTCCAAATACTGACTTAGGCTGGTTTTTGGACGTTTTTCTCTTTTGATTATGAGCCCCATTGATTTAATGTGACAGCAGCGTCGACAATGCATGATGCTTCCAACATTCCTGGAAGAATTCCCAAAACTGTAAGAAATGGCAGTTTGTTTGAATTTGGAAAAGAAATGATGCCCAGAGTACTTTTAACCACTGATCAGCATTTCTGGCTTGAATACAAAAAGTGTAAATGAAATCAGGTCACCGCATCATATAAAGTGTCATCAACTATCCTGGTTTCTATTTCATTGCCATAGAAGCAATGCCAAATGTTTTGGCAGGACTATTGTTACTAACTGAAGACCTTGGCTTCTCCTGACTCATCACAACCTAGTAATCCACAATGTCCTAGAATAACTTTTGTAATCTGTGTTTATTACTGTTAAGTCTTTAAGCATAACATGGTTTTAGAAAGAGAGATCTCCTCTCCAGACATATAAAAAACATTCTGGAATTTCAAATCCTTCACACGCCAACTCTGGGATAGCTAATGAGACACACAAGCGGGCAAGCAGTTGGTTTATTCTTCTGTATTCATTCATTCACACTGTTAATTTTGCTTAAAATGTCCACTAAAAAAATGTCACTAAAAGCGGAAGAGAAGTAGTCATGAGAGGATTGTAAGGAAGATCTTTTTCTCTTGATTTACAGCCAGCGAGAGTGGGTTCTCTGAGGAAGCTGTTCTGGCAAAACGCGTCAGAACCCGCTGCAACACATTTTCACCTATTTAAACTAAGTAACTTTTCGTTTTCACAAATTGGAGACAGAATTTAAGAGATTGAACACATTTTTGACACAGTAAAAATCTTTCTACTGACTAAAGATGGTGCAATGATAGACTTATGAAAGCACATTTTGAGGCTTGTCCCCGTTTATGAGTTTTTTTTACCATCCTTTTGGTTCTGAGCACCTTATGTCAGTTTGTGGGATTATAATCATGAGTGTCCCTTTAGTTTTGATGAGTGCACAAAAAAAAAGAACCTGGATGGAGGAGCTCACCAGAGTAGATCACTAATGAACAGCACTGATGGTTCAAATCATCCATCAGTGAGAGAAATTGTCAGAGACCATCTTAGCAGTTTAATTAATAGAGGGAGAGAGAGAGATCCTTATACCTCAAACTTTTATGAAAAAAAGCTGTAGTTTAAGAGTGGAAAAATGTATCCTGTACTAATTGAAGTTGGGGTGAACAGCTTGCTGCACGTATGAAATCGTCCTCAGGCAAACTGTTCCTTCCATGATTATTAGCCAGAGAGGGTAATTTTCAACATCCTTTCCTACAGTCTAATGAAATATATAGTTCTCGATTGCTGCAAGAAATAAAAACAAAAGTCAGTCTGTTTTATAGTGATTTGTGATCTAACTGGGGCTTGGGGTGGTATTACTGGGGCAAACTCTGACTCCAACTTCAGTTCCTGTCCTGATGGGTAGAGAAAGCAAGTCTTTAAGGCTCTACCTTGTTAACAATACTCAACAACTAGATTGTCTTCACCATGAAAAATAAACTCAGACCAGAGGATTATTTTCCTAAAACACCTTTACTGATGGGTCATTTTCTTTTAGTGGCAATGCCAGAGGATATTATCCCCTGAGGAAGACACATAGGTCAAAACACAGACTGTGTTGGGTCCCCTTTTCCAGGTTGTGGATACAATTTATTGTCTTTTCTAGTTTTAATAAAAGTCTCAATTAGCAACATCTGTCTCCACAGTCTTCTTGGCTTTGGCTTTGGCTTGTTTTTACTGTGGGAGACAAGGGTCAACTTTTTTGGTTCACCAATCAAAACACATTCTTTTCAGTTGTGAACAAAAACTGCAGAAGTTCTCGTTACAAAAAAGGGCCTTCTCTAATATAGATATTCTCTTAAGCAGCTTTTCTCTAAGTCATCGGTTGCCTGGTAGAATTTCCAGCTGCTGGTCCTGATCCATCTCCAGCCTCTCAGACAGAAATGAATGGCTTCAATGCAGATCACCTTTTTTCCACTTGGATAAGTCTACTCCAAGGTAATCTAATCTAATCTGGGATTTATGTGTCACACTATGCCTACATAGGTTCAAGGTGACTTTCAGTATAATTTACGGAAAACAGTTTCGTACAGTGCAAGGAAGCTTAGACATACATTACAGTACAAGGATGCACTAGAGATACATTAAGACCTTTGGGATTCTTTAAGGTAGAGATTGTCATATCATGCAGTTAAAGAGGTAGTTTGGCACAACTCAGCGTTGCTGCGGGAAGTACATTAAATGAACATTTTGGGGAGGAATAAATACAACAAGAGAGTTAATATGGCTTGATGAAAGATGTCATGAGGTAGATAGAGTCTGTTTCAGTCTTTAACTAGTGATTAGCTGAGTACTTGGTTCCATGGTGGTAATAGGATGAAGAGTTTGGCATTGATAGAAGTTGGGTTTAGTTGCTGATAGTGTGTGGAGTCGAAAAGGAAGGTCTTTAGTTTTGTATGAAATGTGGTGTAATTAGATTTAGATCTGATGGTTCTTGGGAGGTCATTAAGAACATAAGAACATAAGAATAGCCTTACTGGGTCAGACTAATGGTCCATCCAGACCAGTAGTCTGTCCTCACAGTGACCAATCCAGGTCACCAGTACCTGGCAAAAACCAAAGAGTAGCAACATTCCATGCTACCTTACTTAAGTAAGGTTTTTTTCCTTTTGTGGCTGCGCTACACAGTTTGTCAAACATTGATGCTATAGAACTCGTCTTTTTTCAGTTTATGCTGTTGTTCTATAAACTTGAAAAATCAATGACAAAATAGTGCACTGAAACTTAATTTATAAAAGTGTGAGACTTAAACTAGCCACCAAATGATACATTTAAATAGAAAGTGTTAAAAAAAACTACACTCAAGTTCCTCAGTTTGCCACACAGTTTTTGACGTATGGTAGCTGTCCTCATAGGAACCGATAGCGTGTAATTTTTTTTTTTTTTTAAAGTGCTTGTGCTTAGTTTTTCATGATATAATTGCAATAGTAGCAAAAGTAGCAATTACTTATCTTTTTTATTTTACGTAGCAACTGGGTCTGGCTCAATCCCCACCGACGCGTTTCATTTTTTCATCAGGGTCGGGGAAGGAGTACGCAGAGCAGTTGAATATCTTAGCAGAACGCTAAATCCATAGGTATGTATCATTTGGTGGCTAGTTGTTCTATAAAGACTCGGGTTTTCTTAACCTTGACCGATCTAGGGCAAGCAGTTGCTTCCTCCCCCACATGTCTGTCTCAATAACAGACTATGGACTTTTCATCCAGAAAATTGTTCAAACCTTTCTTAAAACCAGCTACGCTATCCACTTTTACCACAATCACTGGCAACGCATTCCAGAGCTTAACTATTCTCTTAGTGAAAAAATATTTTCTCCTATTGGTTTTAAAAGTATTTTCCTGTAACTTCATTGAGTGTCCCCCTAGTCTTTGTAATTTTTGACAGAGTGAAAAATCAATCCACTTCTATCCGCACTAGTCCACTCAGGATTTTCTAGACTTCAATAATATCTCCCCTCAGCCATCTCTTTTCCAAGCTGAAGAACCCATACCTTTTTAGTATTTCCACATACAAGAGGAGTTCTATCCCCTTTATAATCTTGGTCGCTCTTCTTTGAATCTTTTCTCGTGCTGCTATATCTTTCTTGAGATAAAGAAACCAGAATTGAATGCAATACTCCAGGTGAGGTCATACCATGGAGCGATACAGAGGCATTATAACATTATTTGTCTTGTTAACCATCCCTTTTTTAATAATTCCTAGCATCATGTTTGCTTTTATGGCCACCACTGCACCGTTCCAAGCTTTCACACCAGAGAATGTGACATTGTGTGTTTTTGTTGTGGAGGTTTACTTGAGGTTTTTGTTGTGGAGAAGTTCAACTGTATCCTGTTGATATTTCTGCATGAAGTGGACCATGCCAAGGAGAATAGGTGAATTAGTGGTGCAGCGGAGCTTCCATTGAGTATGTGGTGCATAATGCAGGATGTTTTGAATTTTATTTGAGATAAAGACGGGTAGCCAGTGAAGTTGTTTGAGGTAGTTAGAGATTGATTCATATTTTTTCAGTTTGAATGCAAATCTTATTGCTGTGTTTTATATGAGCTGCAGTTTGCGGATAAGGGTGATGTTGATACTCATGTAGATGGAGTTGCATTAATCTAGCTGAGACAGGATCAGCACCTGAATGAGCAGGGCAAAGTGTTGTTGATGGAAGTATAATCTGATGAGTCAGTTGTCTCTTAGTGAAGAAGGTTTTTCTCCAGAATTTGGAGATTTGCAGCTCCATTGATAGAGTGGAGTCCAAAATACAGCCTAGAACATTGGAGCATTTGTCTACTATGAGGATGTTACCTGCTTGGAGAGTGATGGTTGTTGGAGCTGTCTGTTGTGGGGTATGAAAGCAAAGAATTTTGGTTTTTGATGCATTTGGTTTTAGTTTGTTGTTTGTTGCCCATGTTTGCATTCTATCTATGTTGTCTGAGATTTTTTGGGCTGGATCAGATTGGTTGCTAGTTGTTGGGATGAGGAGAAGGATATCATCTGCACATGACAGTATACATTCATCATTGAATTTAATATCGTCAAGTGAACTTATAAATAGATTAAATAATGTAGGGAGAGTGGAGAGTCCTGGGGTACTCCACAGAAGGCCTTTCTTGACAAGGTATTCTCCTTTTATGAAAAAAATTTGTAAACCAATTTAGGGGTCCTTTTACCAAGACGTGCTAGCCGTTTTATTGCTCTAAATATTAGCGCGTGCTAAACGCTAATGCGTCCATTATAGTCTATGGACGAGTTAGCATTTAGGCGCGTGCTAAAGCGGCTAGCGCGCCTTAGTAAAAGGACACCTTAGGGCGGTAACCGTCACTCCTATTTTAGAGTGCTTTGTTAGGAGGAGGTGGTGATCTACTGAACTGAAGGCAGCGGAGGTGTCAAATTTGAGAACTGCTTGCTGGCCTATGCTTAGTAACTGTTTGATTTTTGCGGTCAGGGTTAGAAGGCACCCCCAAATCTATTTTCCATAAAAAGACACTCACAAAATGTAGACTGTGCCAGAGAAAGACACATAAATGCTCTTTAGTTGGAACAACTCTACATGTTGTAACGCACCAGGAGAAAGCACAAAAGCATGATTTATTCTGTTATAAAAAGATAAGAGGCAAATTAATATTTGAATCATGGCATAAAGGACATTTTTGATATTTAAGATAAAAAATAAAAACATGGATCAATGAAGAAAAGGTTGCAGACGTTATGTACCCTGAGGATCCTGAAAATTTGTTTTAGAAAATTTAAAAAGTTAGCACTGTAAAAATGTATCGCTGGGGGAATTGAGTATATGGGCTCCTTTTATCAAGGCGCGCTATGGGGGTTAGCGTGTCGGATATTTCATCACGCGCTAACCCCTGCGGCAGCCTAAATTCCTAATGCCTCGTCAATGGAGGCGTTAGGTACTAGCGCGGCAGGTGGTTTAACGCGCGGTATTCCACGCGTTAAACTGCTACTGCGCCTTTGTAAAAGGACCCCTATGATTGGAGTGCAATTGTGGAAATGTGATGTTAAATACCTACATAGCATAAATGTGCATGAGGCGAGTCTCAATTGAAAGGAAACTCTGGAATGAGGGGGTATAGGATAAAAGTGAAAGGGGACAGATTCAGAAGTAGCCTCAGAAAATATTTTTTCACGTAAAGGGTGGTAAATGTATGGGATGGTATCCCGGTGGAGGTGGTATAGACAAAAAGTGTACTGAATTCAAGAAAGCCTGGGACAAGTACGAGGAGGGGATAGTAGATGGCATGGTTAGGCAGACTAGATAGGACCATATGGTCTTTATCTGCCTTCATTTATCTATGTTTCTTTCCAAGTCAGGCCAACCTGGCCTAAAGAAACCTCCTCCCTTATCTAGGCCTGGACAACCATGAAACAAGAGCTTCCCTTCTGCTTCCTTCAGCAAGTATATACTAAGCTCCGCATTTGAACTCACAATGGCCTTTTACGGTTTCCAAGAAGAAACAAAAAACAATGTGGAGAAATGATGTTCCTGAGATGGACTTTATTAATATTAAAATAATATTTAAACTTGGCAAACCACATAAAAACCTCTAGGAAACAGTCCGCTGAAAAGCTTTGGACCCTGGACCCAACACAGTCCGTGTTTCGACAGAATGTCTTTTTCAGGGGTCCCTATGAAGTCCTATGGTAAAGATACGTGGATAAAAATGCTAGTCTGTAAAAGCTGTGTGCAGGACAGGGGCTCAAAACGGTGGGACAAGTACGTGTTGGGTCCAGGGTCCAAAGCTTTTCAGCGGACCGTGTCCTAGAGGTTTTTATACGGTTTGCCAAGTTGTAATATTATTTAATATTAATAAAGTCATCTAAGGAACATCATTTCTCCACATAGCTTTTTGTTTCTTCTTGGATTTGTCTGTGGAGATCATTGGGTCAATTCTGTTGTTTTCCTTTTATGGTTTCCTCCATTTTAGCGAACAACACCACCTCTGTTAAAAACTATATATATGATTCCTCCTCTAGAACATCATTCTTAGACTGAGTGCAAGGATTCCAGTGTTCTCTCATCTTGAATGTACAAACATGAATTCTGGGGCCTTGCTACAGTAAATTTAAATATATCTATGTGCATCAATGGAAGGTGACCTAAGAGAGAACACAGTAAACAGAATTGTGAGACCAGATTTTCCAACAAGAAACTGAGAAAACTATTACCTTTTAGTGATACCACAATTAGGTAGCAGGAGTAGTTTTTTTTAAATGTCCATTCTCCTCAGTTATTCAGTATTTACCCCAATAATACAAATGCTTGCTAGTCACCTTTGTTTGAGTTCTCTTTAATTTGACAAGACAATTTTATTTTTTTTATTTATTCAATTTTCTGTACTGTTCTCCCAGGAGAGCTCAGAACGGTTTACATGATTTTATTCAGGAACTCAAGCATTTTTCCCTGTCTGTCCCAGCGGGCTCACAATCTATCCAAAGTACCTGGGGCAATGGGGGGATTAAGTGACTTGCCCAGGGTCACAAGGAGCAGCGTGGGTTTAAACCCACAACCCCAGGGTGCTGAGGCTGTAGCTTTAACCACACTTTCCCCACAAATTTTGACAAAGCTTTGTTGTTATGGTATTCAATCTTGTTATTGAAGATAGAGGGCTGTGATGTCACTCGAGATAATCTGAGAGGAGGTGATTACAATCTATTATATGTACTGTAAATAAATGATTATCAAGTGTGGCGTTTTGAAGCCTGGCAAGTCTGGTTTCAGGGGGAAATAGGGCTAGCAAAATAGCCTTATTCTTTGACAAAATTTATACAGCTATATCCAGTGAATATTCATTGTGAAGACTCGCAGGGGAAGATTCTCAAAACTTCAATGTTGTCGCTAAATTGTTTACTGACGGTTTAGCCTGTACACATTTTAGCGGCGGATTATCAAATCAAATTATATCTGTCAATAGCAAGCTTTCTAGCAGTCTCCAACAATGACATGCAAATCGGCTCTTCAACATTGAAATGAGCCCTCCGATGGATTCTTAAAAAATGCCTAGCCATAGAATGATATTTCTTTAGTAGCAAATCCTTATTTCATATAGCAATTTTATAGCAGTTTTCTCACACCGAAGGTCCTCAGAACACCACACTAAAGCATTTAACTAATATAACTAGTGTGGTAGCACTCCTCACTGGAACCCTTTTGTATCGGCGTGTGTTATTTTAAACTTTTTTAAATATATCTTTCATATCTTTTTTTCTATTTTAAAGTGACAGTGCTTACACCTAAAATAATTTAATAATGATTTAAATAGTTTAATTTAACGTGAAACTTAGCTTCAAAACATTATTGCATCAATCCCCTCCGATGCGTTTCATTCTTCCTCAGGGTCAGGATATTAGATGTGCCTTGGCAGAATCTTTAAATGGTGTAAGCTAAATGCTTGAACATTTTGCTCATCTAATATCCCCGACCATGAGGAAGAATGAAATGCGTCGGAGGGGATTGATGCAATAATGTGAGATACATACTGTAGAGACACATAGGCCCTGATTCTCCAAAAGTGCGTCCCGATTTTAGGCAGCTGTAGGTGTCCTACAGCTGTCTAATCAGCCAATCGGGATGCACGTTTTTTTAAAAAAAATGCTCCCCAGGCAGGCCGCCTATATTGAAGGCGAGGCCCGCAAGACACCTAGGCCCTGATTCTGTATAGGACGCCCTGGAGAGGCGTCCTATTCAGAATCGGCCTACACTAAAACCCCGATTCTGTAACCAGCATCCATGTTACAGACGCTGGTTAGAGAATCGGGTTAGATTAGACACGGCCAGCTACACTTATAGTGGCAAGGGATCTCTCTGCCGCTATAAGTATAGCGGGCTGCGGCCTGTCCAATCGGATGCCCCCCCTCCGACACTACCGACCGCCCCCCCCCCCGACATTACCGATCTCCCTCCCACCCCGACACTACCGATTGCTGGCAGGAGGGTGTCCAATCCCTCCTGCCCGAAGACGCACCCCCCCCGGCGCTAACAACCCCCAAACCTCCAAACTAACCTGTTCTTCAGGCCAGACGGTTCTTGCCCGTCCAGCCTATAGGCCCTCCTGATTGGCCAATCAGACCTTAGACTTAGTGGGGATGGGCGGACCCGCTATGCCTAAGGCCTGATTGGTCCAGGCTTCTAGAGCCTGGGCCAATCAGGCCTTAGGCTTCAGCGGGATGGGCCGGGAAGGGGCGAGCCCGCCTCATTTCGACCAGGCGGGCCTACAGGCTGGACGGGCAAGAACCGTCTGGCCTGAAGAACAGGTTAGTTTGGAGGTTTGGGGGTTGTTAGCGCCGGGGGGGCGGGGGGGTTGCGTTTTCGGGCAGGAGGGATTGGACACCCTCCTGCCAGCAATTGGTAGTGTCGGGGTGGGAGGGAGATCGGTAATGTCGGGGGGGAGGGAGCGGTCGGTAGTGTCGGAGGGGGGGGGCATCCGATCGGACAGGCCGCGGCCCGCTATACTTATAGCGGCAGAGAGATCCCTTGCCGCGATAAGTATAGCGGCTGCGTCTACTTACAATGTAGACCAGCATTTTGCTGGCCTACATTTTAAGGTTCCTTCCTCTACTAGGGAGACGCGTAGGGCCACCTAGGTTCGCCTAAAGCCCGCCTAAGGCCCTTAGGTGAGCTTAGGCGTCTTGCGGGTCTCCCTAGGCTCCCGGAGGCGCCTTCAGGCCTGCCTGGGGAGCATTTTTTTAAAAAAACGTGCATCCTGATTGGCTGATTAGACAGCTGTAGGACGCCTACAACTGCCTAAAATCGGGACGCACTTTTGGAGAATCAGGGCCATAGTGGAGAAACATAGTAGAGACACATAGTAGAGAAACATACATAGTAGAGACACATAGTAGAGACTGAAGAAACATACATAGTAGAGACACATACTGTACATAGACAGGCTAAAAAGCGACAAATCGCCAGGTCCGGACGGCATTCACCCAACGGTGCTCAAGGAATTAAGGAACAAAATAGCTGAGCCACTTCGACAAATATGCAACCTATCTTTAAAAACCGGAGAAATACCAGAAGACTGGAAAATAGCAAATGTCATGCCCATCTTCAAGAAAAGGTCAAGGGGAGACCCAGGAAACTACAGGCCGGTGAGCTTGACCTCGGCCCCGGGTAAGATGTTGGAAGCGCTGATTAAAGACAGCATCTGGGAACACATCGAAAACACTGGGCAGCTAAAGCCGAGCCAGCATGGCTTCTGCAAGGGCAGGTCATGCCTCACAAACTTATTATACTTCTTTGAGGGGGTAAACAGCCAGGTGGATAAAGGAGAATCTATAGACATCATTTAACTTGACTTCCAAAAAGCCTTCGACAAGGTACCACACGAAAGACTACTGAGGAAGCTATGGAACCACGGGGTGCAAGAGGAGGTCCACCGATGGATCAAAAACTGGCTGGCGGACAGGAAACAGAGGGTTGGAATAAAGGGCCATTACTCAGACTGGCAATGGGTCACGAGCGGAGTTCCGCAGGGGTCGGTGCTGGGACCGCTCCTATTCAATGTATTTATTAACGACCTGGAGGCAGGTACAAAATGTGAGGTTATTAAATTTGCGGATGACACCAAACTATACAGCAGGGTTGAAAACACAGAGGACTGCAAAGATCTCCAAAAAGATCTGACAGCGCTGGAAGAGTGGGCAAAAAAGTGGCAAATGAACTTCAACATAGGGAAATGCAAGGTCATGCACGTAGGGAAAAAGAAGCCGATGTTCACTTACAAAATGGGGGGATCACCGCTAGGAGTGAGTGACATTGAAAGAGACCTGGGAGTGATGGTAGACACATCATTGAAGGCGTCGGCGCAGTGTGCCGCGGCCTCAAGGAAGGCAAACAAAATGTTGGGCATCATTAAGAAGGGCATCACGACCAGGACGAAGGAAGTCAACCTGCCACTGTATCGTGCAATGGTGCGCCCACACCTGGAGTATTGTGTCCAGTACTGGTCGCCGTACCTCAAGAAGGACATGGCGGTACTTGAGAGAGTCCAGAGAAGAGCAACTAAGCTAATAAAGGGTATGGAGGACCTCTCATATACTGACAGACTGAAAAAGCTGGGGCTATTCTCCCTGGAAAAGCGGAGACTTAGAGGAGACATGATAGAAACCTTCAAGATCATGAAGGGCATAGAAAGAGTAGATAGGGACAGATTTTTCAAATTATGGGGAACCACAAGTACAAGGGGGCACTCAGAGAAATTGAAAGGGGGAAGGTTTAGAACAAATGCCAGGAAGTTCTTTTTCACCCAGAGGGTGGTGGATACATGGAACGCGCTACTGGAGGATTTGATAAGCAGGAGCATGCTACAGGGCTTCAAAGAAGGTTTAGATAGATACTGGAAGACCAAGGGATTGAGGGGTATAGATAGGAGTAGAGGTAGGTTATAGGGATAGGATTAGAGACAGTACAGAATTAGTCAGGGACACTGTTCAGGCAACTAGGCCTGATGGGCCGCCGCGGGAGCGGACCGTTGAGCGAGATGGACCTCTGGTCTGACTCGGCGGAGGCAACTTCTTATGTTCTTATGTTCTATTCAATCCTGATTAATAATGTGTCATTAATAGTGCTCTCTTGTCTGAAATAGTACACACTTTTTCCACAGAATGTGAAGTTGTGTAGTGCCAATGTTTTTTCAGAGCCCTGAATCAGCGATTTGATCGTGAAATGAAGGCCACCGTCAACTACAGCAATGACTGGACTTATTGAAAGTACTGAATCTGTGGGAACAGCGAGTGAGGACACACTTTGGCAGGATACCATTCAGATAAGCATTTATTTATACTACTTGCTTCCCTGCTTGTTAATTTCATTTAAAATCTACATTTAGATTTTATGTTTAAAATTTACATTTATAGTTCATGTTTATAAAAGGAAGTTTTTTACGGCCAAGTGTTGCAGGAGAGCCAGTAAGGTTGTACAGCTCTTTCCTTCATAGTTGCAGTGTAGCATTTGCTCTTCGTGGCTCCTGAGGCCTTTTTCCTCCTTCAAAAAAAGTTTGTATTTGACAGGGAGTAGAAGGCAATATACTCGGCACATATAACTGGAGGTTAGTTTGTATTTGTTAGTTATACTCCAGTTTCTCCATTAACTTTTGAGATTTATGCATAGAAAATTACCAGTCCTCCTTAAGCACACTCACAGGATCACATTAAGATACCTATCTCTACTCAGCAGGGAAGGCCTTATTCATCCAGGGTAGACAAAAGCTCAGAGCAAAGGGACAATCCAGAGAGGTCCAGAGAAGACCATAACAGACCTCCACTTCCACAACTTATGTATAAAGTACCATGTAACAGGAAGAAAAAAATAATAATATATTGAAAGTACCGTATTTTCACGCATATAACGCGCGCGTTATACGTGTTTTTACAAACCGTGCATACTCTTGCACGGTATACGCGTGAGCGCGTTGTACAAATTTTTTTTTACATAGTTCCCCCCCCGACGTCCGATTCACCCCCCGCAGGACCGCTCTCACGCACCCGCACCCCCACCCCGAAGGACCGCCGACTCCCCGACACGATTGGGGCAAGAGGGAGCTCAAGCAGACCGATAATGTCGGGGAGTTGGGGAGTCGGCGGGGCAAGAGGGCTTGGGTTCCCTTTTGCCCCGATCGTGTCGGGGAGTCGGGGAGGCAAGAGGGCTTAAGCTCCCTATTGCCCCGATCGTGTCGGGGGTGCCGCGGTTGGCTGGGGCAAGAGGGCTTGAGCTCCCTCTTGCCCCGATCGTGTCGGGGAGTCGGCAGGGCAAGAGGGGAAGCAGCAGGACACCGGTAGGAGCTTCTACATGATGGGGGGGTCGGGAGGCTGTGGGGGTGCGAGTGGTCCTTCAGGGTGGGGGTGCGTGCGAGCGGTCCTTCAGGGTAGGGTGCGAGTGGTCCTGCGGGAGGGGGGATGAATCGGACGTTGGAGGGGGGCATCAGGCTTTCAGGGTGGGGACAGGACTTCAAGGGGGAGAGGAGAGTCGGGGCGGGCGAAAGAAGAGTCGGGGTGGCCAGAGGAGAGTCGGGGCGGGCGAATGGAGAGTCGGGCAGCATGCGCGGTATATGGGTGTGCGCGGTACACAAAAATTTCTGTACATAAATTTGTGTTTTCTGCGCGCTATACCCGTGTGCGCGTTTTACACGGGTGCGCGTTATCTATGTGAAAATACGGTACTTACAGAGGAGAGGCAGGAGGGAAATGATGAGGGCTGCTTAGGGGATGGGCCCATGCACAGAGTCTATGAGCTACAGGGAGATCATAGAGATGAGAGACAGAGTCTCCAGCATGAAGCTGAACATAATAGAAGCTCTCTCAAGAGCCAGAACTGTTACTATGAGCTACAGGAAAGCAGAGGGCATAAGGCAGCATAAGTTGTTGTTGAGGAAATGGTGGGGGTGCTGAGTGAAAGTTTCTAGGTCTGCTCTGGAGTTTATGTGTGTAAGGAGTGTATATTTTTGAAATAATATTTCCTATAAAAATGTTGGATTTCATGAGAAATGCTGCAAATTAAACCGGCATATGGGCTGTTGAGCTGAGGTATGTAATGAGAAGGCTATGAAGAAGATTTCTAAATTAAGTTTGGAATTATATTTTAAAGGAAAATTGAACTTTTAATGTGTGTTTCAGAATTTAAACTGGATTTTTGTGACTTCTGTTGCTAAAAAGAAGTATTCAACTCAGATTGCCTAATATTATTGCAGTTTAAGGCTGCTGAGCCTTTAACCAGTATACACCATTGTGTGGAGTTTGGAGAATCTGAAACTATTTGTGATGGGGTGGGGGCTGAATGTTCTTCTGAGAACTGAAGGTCTAAATATTTCCTCAGGTTAAACCAGTGGTCTCAAACTCAAACCCTTTGCAGGGCCACATTTTGGATTTGTAGGTACTTGGAGGGCCTCAGAAAAAATAGTTAATGCCTTATTAAAGTAATGACAATTTTGCATGAGGTAAAACTTTTTATAGTTTATAAATCTTTGCTTTTGGCTAAGTCTTAATAATAATATTGTAGTTTATAGCTAAAGAGACATATGATCAAGAAATTGTTTTATTTTACTTTTGTGATTATGATAAACATACCGAGGGCCTCAAAATAGTACCTGGTGGGCCACATGTGGCCCCCGGGCCGCGTGTTTGAGATCACTGGGTTAAACCTTTAAAAGTGATCTCTTGTCTTGGATTCTGAGAGGTTCTGTAGTGCAGAGGTGTTTCCAGTTAGTATTTCTGATATACTGTCAGTCTCTGTGGGACTGTGAAATAATTACTGAGGAGTTTCATTATTTATGAATCAAAAATACTTAGATATGCAGATAAAGCTAAGGTTGCTCAGATTTATTTATTCATTCAATTTTCTATACCGTTCTCCCAGGGAAGCTAAGAACGGTTTACATGAATTTATTCAGGTTCCCAAGCATTGTGTGAATGTGTATGTTGAAACTCTGAGCTGATTTCAAATCAGAAACTTTTTTTTCGGGGGGGGGGGAGGGGAGAGGGGGGGAGGGGTCCTGAGAAGATCAGCTTAGGGATGAAAGAATTATTTGTTCTTTTGCACATGTAGTTAGCATGCATTCATCAATGGAGGTTAGGGATTTGCTTCCTTTCATTTGTTTACAGATAGGCTAGTAGCAAAAATCTGGATATTCAGAGGAGCTGCTGGTTTCAGACAGATAATAGGATAACAACTCAGTGGTACCCAAAGCAAGAAAGCGGCAATACCAGTGAAAACAGGGTTTTTTTTTGTGATAGTTTATTTTTGTGTTCATACATATATACTTTTTTTGTATTTTATTGAATTTTGGAACTCAGAAACACACTCTGGTTTTAAAAGAGTCTTCTAATAAAATACTTATCTGTGGTTCTGGATATCCTGGAACAAAGTTAGTATTAAGTTGAAAAGCTTTATATATTTGTTTGAGGTTTGAATATTATCACTAACTATAATGGTGTAATCAATGTAAATTTGATTACATGTGAGTGGTAAGTTAGCTTTGCTATTTGTTTATATTTAAATTTAATTTACCTTGCTTAAACAACATCTGATTACAAAAATTGGACATACTTATTTAATTTTCTTTCATCCTCAATTATTGGTTTTTTTCAGTTGCAACAAATAAATGCAAATATTTAAATTTTTAACCTCTGTGTTAGTGTAAATTGAAGGGGAAATCTGAACCATCTGACCATGATTATAACATCTGCATTTCATTATAATTAAATTGTAATGTAATTATATCACATCACCACTAGGGGGTTATACAACCAGGAAACTCACAAGGGTAGGGAAAGGTTCTCATTGGAACACTGAAATTTCTGATCTTTGTGGCCTGGCAGGAGCCAGGCTTTCCCTTGTTCAATACTAATTTCAAGCTGTTGCACATTGTGACTTTGTGGCCTGGCAGATGCTTGGAAGCTTGGAAATGACTCGCAAGAACAAGAAGGTTTAATCTTACAATTAAGTTGCAATGCTGTGGAGAGAACAGACTTCAATATTTAATAATATGAACATGCAAATCCCACTCACACTATCACAGTGCACTATTTGCACAGTCTTTCAGAAGAGTGCAAGCTTTTTCTGAGAGAGCATAGTCTTAATGACAGTGCTTTCGTAATGAAAAAAATACAAAAAAAGAAAACCCCTGATCAAATTGTAAATTTGTGCAAATGGCACAGGAAATGATACAAAATGAAACATTTTGGACTGCATGCCCCTAGTGTGCAGGGCATGTCAGAAGGAAGTAAAAAAGAAAGGTGATATGGAGGGAAAGGGCACAATGGGAAATCTTCAAGGAAATGAGTAATGGATAGAAGATAAGAACATAAGAATTGCTGCT